>NC_074722.1:11235388-11549388 GCF_947242115.1 Biomphalaria glabrata
TCGCTTAGAACTCCCTTGTATCATTTTTTTAAAACCAATTTTATTTTTCTTCCTTTGGATCCTTAAAACTTAAAAAATTATTACAGGAAGTTATTTTTTAGAAGAAAAAAAAAAGGTTTCTGAGTTGAAGTTCTAAAATAATTAATGTGGACATTGTATGAAACTTTAAAATTTGTTCACAAGACTTCTTGAAAACCAGACTTGACAGTGGACTGCGATGAGGACTTGACTGTGGACGCACTTAAGGAAAAACAGACTGTTTGACCTTTGTTGTTGTTCTGGAGTATTGCGGGTGATGTTCTGAAAGATGTAAATGAAATGAGCAATCATCATTTGCTGGGCAATGTGTGCGCCGCATGCATGTTGTAGTTCTAAATGTATATAAATTGAGCTGACTCAACATTGAGACCATAATCTGCTAATGTAAAGAACTAGAACCTCCGATCTGTTGTTTTTTTTTAAAACTCTTCTCACCCTAAGAAACTGTTTACTTAAGGCCTCAGCCCTTGAGCTTACTTTATGGTTAGCGAGTACTTCTAACTGTACTTCATCAGCAAAGTTTAATTTAAACTGGTTTTGCAAATAACTGTAACTAGCTTTCCAAAAGTAAGGATACACATGAAAAAAAATAAAATTGTTTAGGATTTTTTCCACATTCATTCTTTTTTTTATTTTCTCTGCAGTTTTACCTTAGAATTAAATTACTTTTGAAGGGGGGGCGTGCCCCTATTGAACAAATAATTAAAGCTATGGTCGTCCTAATTATCTTTCTGGATGAATGCAATCCTAGACATTCCTTGTTTTGTATTGCGTGAGAGCTTCTTGTGGTCACTTCCATTTATTGAGCCAATTATTTGTATTTACTTGAAATGCATGTTGTTTTTTTCTTTTTCTCCACTTTGTTATCCTCGTGTTAAGGTTTGGAAAATAATTATGAAGTTTGTTAATTAAGCTTTCAGCTTTGTACACATATGCTCTCTCGTAACTTCCACATTTTACCTTCTTCAAGAGTGTATATACTTATCATCGTTGCATATTTTCTAATGTAAAAATCCTAAGGAATTTGTGATGGGAAAAAAAAATGCTTTTGTGTTTTCATCATCTGCACTGACGGCTAAGTAAAATATTTGATGCGCATCATGGACTGAAAGAATGGAAAAGGAGTATGCATCATTTTGTTCTGTTATGTTCATATTTACTCACTAGTTTCTCAATTATTTATTTCCAATAAATTTTTTTTTAAAGGGTTCAATTACATTTTGTTTATGTTGGGCAACTTAAGAAACAAAAAAAAAAAAAAAGGTATTTGGTGTGAACTTTAGGTCCTTGCGCTGTTCTCTTGATCAAACTTCTGAAATAGTAACTAGACTTAGTACTGAGTGCTGTTAAGTGCTCTGGAAGTGTACATTTGGTTCACCCAATGTACTGCTAGCGTCTGCAAAATTGAACATCCTCTTAGTTTTTTGTTTAGTGCATTACCATATCATTTGTTTTTTGTTTTGCCATCTAGTTTTATGAGAGAGTGACAAGTTGAACATACAAACAAACAAAAAAGAAAGAAAGAAAACTTGTAATAGAAATGAATAAATTGATTTATGAAATGACTTTCTTTTTTTTTTTAGCATTATTTCCCATTATGTAATGCAAATTAATTTTTTTAAAATACTGTACAATGTACAGTAAAACAAATGTTCTTATATCACTAAAGAATAGGAAAACAAAAAAAGACTATGAATAGTACCAGGTAGAGCGTGTCCTGATGTGGTCATCCATTACTGCACACACAAAAGTGCTTACAGTTTCTACCTTTAGTTGACAGAATGAGAGTCATTTAGATTTTTGTTCTGTGCTTTCATGTAAATAATAAAAAGTCACTTGTGAACAACCCAAAAGATACCCCAGTTTGCAACACCTTATGTTAGTAGCCTTTGTGATGTCATGATGCTGGTCAGTCTGCAGGTTTGTGATATCATGGCATATTGTTTTTAATTACCGGAGACTTTTATCATAGTAACTGCAGTGAGGCTAAAACTTAATGATGGCAATTTATAATTGGCCTAAACACATTTGTACAATTTTTATTTTTTTCAACCCATCTACTATTAGAAAAAAACAACTTGTACTTTTTGAATTTATAAAATTTTTCTTATAATGAAAAAACGAACTAAAAAACTTCACCTGGGCAGCACTGCTTGTATATATTTGATCAGTAAAGCAATACAAACAAGAAACTTATTAGATGTTCAGATTTGCATCAATGTTTATTTCCAGAAACTGGTCATTTAGGTAAATACTGACCAACAGTAATTTAAAAATGTTGGGCCTTCTGGAAATTGGGGGTGGGTGGGGGGAGGGGGGGGGGGGGAATAGCACCTGACTAACCTAAAATGACAGAAAAACTCAGGAGAACATACACCTAGATATTTAACTCTAATGCATTCCATTACAAATAGAACTACCATTAGTGTTTTACTAGAGGCAAAAGTAGGGTCATGAGATGAAATAAGAACTAAAGTCAAAAAGGTTTCAATTCATAAATGGTCATTTTCTCAAATATTCACACTGGAATTACTGAATAAAGGATGATACAAACAAGAATAGTACCTCCTTTTTTTTTCAAACTTGTATATTATGTACATGCTGTCAGTTATACACAATGTCATAGAGAACATCTGTGTAGCCTTCAGTCCCTGCTGCACTATTTTCTCAAACTTTTTGTTAGCAAAAATAAATAACAAAGTTCTGTCTTGACATTCTATTTATGCTGTACATTGAGTGCTCTATTTATTTGGAACTAATTAACACAACTTAAACCCTGTAGAGACACTATATATCTGTTTGGTATAATCTGCTGAACAGTACAAATTTTAAGAATTAGTTTAGCTTGAAAACAATCAAATTAAAATCTTTCATTATCTCTAAAGCATACATTCTCAAAACTACCCAGCTTTAGTATTTAGTTTGGTAAGACAAAATAGTTCATACATTGACTTGTAAGTTATTCAAGGACAGTTTAGAAGTTAGATAAATCAATATCTCTTATTATTTTGTAACAGCTTTCTGTGCCAGATGTTTTTGAGAATATTTGTTCTAATAAATGTACCTTTAAAAGTGAGTAGCATCTGATGCAGCCTAAGCACACAAATGTGAATGTGTAAAACTGACACAAAATATTTGAGCAACAATGCTTATGACAAATAAAATTGTGAGAACCTTTGTCATGCTTTTCAAAAAAGTTTATCAGTGGTAGTATCTGCTAGGCTAAACAGATGACTACAATAACAGAACACATAGCCATATACATTCTAAGTATGCATTTGTAGTGAGCTCTTAAGCAGACAAATAATACACCACTATACAACCAAATGATAAAAAAAAGGATTGTTGAACCATTATGAGCATGACAATAAATATAAAAGTTTTTTTTTTTTAAATAGCTATTTAACAAAATGAAAATGAGAAAAAAAAAGGCAAAAAAAAAATATTTTTTATTTACACAAAAAATTACAAAACTAAACAAAACAAAAACGTTATCTATTAGAGCAATTTGTAAAAAGGACAAAGAAATCTTGAAAGTTACAGATGGAAATTTTAAATAATTTACAGCATACAAATACAGTTGGTGTTGTAGGTAAAGTAAAGTAACCTGTTAGTCAACATAGAAAGTTTTAGTCAAGAATCTCCAGACTTTACCAATTAAAAGTATTCAACATGATGACAGTAGTCCAATAGTCTAACATCAATCCTTTGACAAGCTATGAAATATAGTGTCCTATTGGGCTAACAGGCACACATGTTTTTGTGCACTTGCAAAACACCCAAATAGGGCTAGAGTAACAAAACAAAAGTAAGAAGTTCAAAACAAACAATCATCTTGCATTGACACACAAGTTTTAACTGAGTGAATACCTGCCTGAGGAAGATTCTCATGAGCCGCTGACCAGACAAGATCCTGAATGAGGAACTGTGAACAAAGCAGCAGCCCATTGAAGTAGATATCCTTCAGAGGCACTGGAAATGGATAAATCACACCATTCGCAATCCTGCATCCAACATAAAAAGGCAAGCCCTATCCTGGAACCCCCAGGATTACATGGCACCACGATTTAGAAGCAGATGCCAAGCAGATGGGTAAGACGTGGGGACAGTTGAAGAGACTTGCCCAGAACCGAGATGCCTGAAGAAGCTGGTTGGTGGCCTATGCCCCAGACGGGACAACAGGCACAGATGAGAGATATGATGAAGATTGTAGAAGTAAACCTTTCCAACACTATTGAATTGAAGATAATGCACCTTTAATCGAACTATTTCATAGTACAGATAAACAAAATTTAAAAATTGAACACTTTAAAAAATACCAGAGTACAAAATATGTTTTTATTATAGTCTCATTGAGCTGTTATTACATACCAGTACATTGTAAAATGGTCTAGAATTTAAACAGCATTTGAAAAACCATTTTTCCCTTCCCCTGGGCCTAAAACTTTTAAAGCCTATAGAATTACACTTGTCAATGATAATGCCACCTATGCTCTTCCCTCCCTTTGCTTAACATTAATGCCTAATAAGGTTACTCTCTCAAATCTATCTCATTTATCCAAATCACAAAAAAGATCAGCTAATTAACAGTGATGATTATTAATCTGGTAAACATTCATCCACCTAATTAAAAAATCTATCATTTGCCATTCAATATTTTCAAAGTTTGACAATCCTAATGAGTGATGTCACTTGCATATAGCTGCTTTCAAAACCAACTTAATGAACAAACAAAGCCTTAGGAATATAGTGTGATAATAAAACTCAAGTCAATATATAGGTAGGTGCTAACTCACATAAAACTGCTTTACATTTTATATAAAAAAATATTTATTAATACATACATTAAGCAAATGTTTCTTTAAAAAAAAAAAATAAAGTGGGAGAGCCAGCTATAAGTTTTTAAAGCTCTATTCTTGATCAAACATTAACAGCACAAAGCAAAAATAGACCAGCTACATAATGAGACTAGATGTTGAATGATGGATTTAGCTAACATTTTGGTAAAAATCTGTCTCACACCAGTGCAACACTAGGGCTGTCAGCAGAATTTCTAATTTCAAAATGCAGGAATGGAATGGACCGATTTGGATTAAGCAGGTTTCAATTTGCAAAACTCTTGTTCACATGTCATAAACACCTCTGTGCAACTCAAGAAACAATAGAAATATAGTGCAGATATTTTTTTCCTTTTTTTTTTCAGAGCTTCAACTTCACAAACACAAAAAAAAAAAGGGATTTAAAAAAAAATTATATATAGAAATAACCTTATGACCACCATTTAGCAAGTCATCCATGTTACAAGTTTCCAACTCGAATGGGTTAAGTTTTACCTTTTAATTTAGTGTAATCCAACAATTTGAAATGTAGATCACTTCCTGTTGCAATATTTGTAATGCTTAAAGAAACAATCTATATTTGATAGTAACTTAAATTTTGGAAATACACCATTTTAACCCCAACCAAAGTGGATTAATCATTTTATACTCAACAAAACAGAGTTGAGATCTGTTAATGTATCATCCACTTACTGAACAATGAGTGTAATATAAGAAAGACATGTTTATTTCACTTGCTAAAGCAAACCTAAAGGAAATATTCACGAGACCACAATAGTGGTGTTTATTTTCTTCCCTAGCCAGGTGCTTGTTGCAGCTCTCAATGTCAATATCAAGCTGTAAAAAAAGGCCAATAATTTCAAGGGAAACCTAGATGTAGTAATTAAAGCAAAGAATACAGATTAGAAACGTTTTCACATGTTACCAAGCCAGAAAATTAGGGGAAATCAATCTGCCAAAAAAGAAAATGAAAACAAAACTAAATATATTGCTGAAGAAATCACCAGTAACATTTAATAAATATAAGATTTCAAATCGACAAAGTTGTATAAATTTACACCAACGGAAATGTAAATACAAAATACTGACACACATACACACTATAAGATGCTGTGAAATTGTTAGACAAATGATTATGACAACAAATGTTATGTCTTGCTAAAAATTCATTTACTAATTTAAGGTAATTAAAAGATAAGAATTTACATTTTCACAAGATGTTATGTCAATCATTTGTATTTACTGTTGCTAATATAACCCCCACTCACCCCCTAATGCTTAAATTTATATCATAATGATAATAACTATCTAACAGTAATCATATTGCAATTAATTTCAACAGTAAATCAGTTAACACTATTGATGCTTAACACAATGTCATGATTAATAATAATAAAAACATATAATTATGATTGTATATATCTGCTGAAAAAAATACAAAACAAAAGCACTCCAACTTCTAAATACAATAATCATTAAATAAATAATAAAAACAGTTCATGGAATAAAAAAAAAAAAGTTTGTTAATGAGATAAGAATGGTGGCTTGTTAACCTAATGTATTTAAAGACACATATAGTCAGGTTTCAATTTTTAAATGATCTAATTATACAATTAGAACCCACTAACATAATTTATTATCTAACATTGAGTCATTACATTGGATTCTAAATTCCAAAAAGTGTTGAAAAAAAAAAGGATCAAAGTGTATCTCTTATACAAAAGAAAAAGGAAACAACAATTAGTTCATTATAACTACATGACCTATGCTCACAGACTAAGGATTAACAGGAACATGAGAAGAATATCAGTACAGTCCAGGGCATATTTTTAGATTGGCTGGTCACATAAGCTAAGTAAAATTAGCATAAATGAGTGAATTTCAAAAGTTACCAGCCTAATGGGTATATAATTAATGTAACCTTTAGTAGTTACAAGGACTAGTTACAAATTTGCTAAAAATATGCCCCACTCAGTCACAAATTGGTCTCTGGCTAGCCGCCACGAATGCAAGACCTCGATTTTGAGTCTAAGAGACCATAGGCCTGACTATAAGATGCTGTGACTAAACATTACAAGAACGACAGAAAAAGAGCTACAGAAATTAGTATAGAACCAAGAGCACATTTTACAAGCTGGGCCTAAATAAGAAATTACATCATTTTTCATCTTCAGACGCTGTCATTCCTCGCAATGGTCCTTCCTTTCGTTGCTATATTAAAAAGAATAATAAAATAATATTAATTTTACCCTTTTTGTGTATTATTTAGGATATTGATAAAATCAATTGAAAGCTGTAAGATTTATCACAAAGAATATAACATGAACAAAAAACAATGAACTCTTCATTTTATAAAAAAGAAAAAAAACAACAACACTATTACAGAACTAAAAGATTAAAATGGCAGAAGTCTAGCAAAACAAAGCAATGTATGCTTTTCCATGACTCAAATTTTACAGTAGTTGCAATGTGAGTAATGATAAACCTTTGGAATAAATAGTAAGAAGTAGAAATATTCACAATTAGAAACATGGTAAAACATAGTGGAATACATTTTTCTTAGTCCAAGATTAAAGCTCAAAACATCAGATTATACTCACCCTTTCCAGCTCCTCTTTGACCTGCTCTTCCAGCCTTCTAATATCAGCCATTGTCATGCCATGGTATTGGTCAGTCCAGCATACTACTTGACGATTAAAATTCAGAAACAAGCGCTGCTCTTGCTGAAACAGTGACAAGTGACATTTTATGTTAGAACAAAATTGATGCCACTAAAACGAAAACAGATTTTTAGGATTAATAAATCTCAACTTCCATGTAACTTTAGCTCAATCTGAAAAGCCTCAGGGGAAATGGTAAATGGGACATGAGGAGTTTGATATTTCTAGATGTGTCTGTAATTATAACGTGATGGTAAATTTCTTCTATTAATGTCCAAAAAGTTTCGGAATAAGTTACTAAAACATATGATGGTGCGAATATGGTGTGTAGTTTCAAGATGAGTTATATTTACAGAGGCAGCAAAGAGAGCTTCACAAATCCACGAGAGTTTAAACCAGAGCAAAAAAGAGCATGTTATAAGGAGCATGGAAGACTAAAGCAATAATTTTAATTAAAAAAAAAAAAAAAAAGAATTTTTAAGAGAAAAGAAGCAGCTAACCAGCTTAATAATTAAATGAGTTTTTCTAATCTCATCATCATCCTATGGATGTATTACCAGAGGCTGGCTGCTTCCTTTAAAGCTAGGCCAATGATTTCACCTAATTCTAATAAGCACATAACATTTATTATGGGAATTTGTGAAGACCAAATGAAACCCTCATTAGCAGTAACAACTGGGTCAAAGAATCTATATTTGTATGAATGCATTTTAATTAAACAATTTTTTTTTCTTATAAATTGGACTTACGGATAAGATAAAATTCTCCATCCTTTTCTGTAGGCCAAACCACTTAAACCAAACTTTCACTAATTTGTAGCAGCACATAACTGGGCTTACATTGTTCTGAAATACATATCAAGTAATAATGAACCAATGTTAATAATTAGCAACCATAAAAATGCCATTTTAATTAAGTCACATTTATCTTAAAAAAGCCTTAACAAGAACCTTTTAGAATAATAAAAATATTTTGATTATTTTCTCTATTTTGTCTCATATCACCATTTTTTAGTTTAATGTTAATCCAATTATTAGTACTTTAACTGTCATATCCCTAAAAAAATTACCTGAATATTTCAATATGCTTATAATAGCCACAAAAAAAATTAAATAAATTTAAAATTATATTTAAAAAATGTTATATTACCATCCAGTTGCCATTTTTATCATGTGGTAAAGGTGATCGGCCTGCTTTTGGAGAACCAACCAAACAAGGATCCCATTCTGGTTTGTAATCCTGTTACAAAAATAAACAAATTCATTAGTCCCTTTTTTTGTGGACACAATACTTCTAATGTTACCAGTAAAAGAGTTTAAAAGGAAAAAGAATGTAATACAAAATGTACCTATGGCACCCAATCAGATTTCAGGTATCTTTGATGTCGCTCATTTATATTGGCACCAATATGACCCATTTATAAGATTTAAAAAATTAACTAATGTAATTCAGACCTGAAATTCTGCATGGAATAGTCGTTATGACCAAAAAATTTATGAATGTGTTATGTGATCAGGGCAATGAATAATTGCAAATGAACTTAATTTTACCTAAGAATAAAACTCAGGATTATTCCTCAAGATATCTACTATGAATAACAACATGGCTACAAATAGTACAACTACTTTGAAGCCACATCCCATCGCAGAACAAGTTACACTTTACAGAATTAAATAACTTAGACTACCAGCCAATCATATTGAGTACAAGATGGTAAATGAGCACAAACATCTTCAAAAGTGATAGCAAAAAAATTACCCTACCTTTGATGACACCTTGTCATTAGCAACATCCAGTTTTACCACTTGCCTAGCACTTAAATCTCTGCCTGTCAAGCCATGAATCTAAATATTGGGATTTGAAAATAGAACATTGTTATTTTAACAACTCTTCCTTCAATGACAAAAATAATTTATAAAATAATCTATTAAGTTTTTAAACCATTGAGCCTGACATTTCTGGTCAAATATAAAAATCCACAAAATATCAGACTGATATATTATTATGACACAGATAAGTTTATAATGAGTGTAAAAAAAAATAATTTCATCTCAAAATCATAACATGGCATTATCTATTCTTTATTGTTAATTACATTCTAAAAACTTTTTAACAAAAATGTTCATACGGTCAGAACATTAAGACCTTAAAATGTAGAAACTCTATTTACTCATAATAAATCAGTGTTACTATGAAGGAATTAACATAGGACAGAAACATGTTCAAATAAATTTGATGTCAAAATACTTTTTAAACTGCTAAGCTGACAAAAAATGATCACTTACGTTTGGTGTGTTTCCATTGTCTGGGGCATGAAAAGATTCTATAATGATATAAAAATTCTCTTTCATATAATCTGGATTCTGAAAAATATTAATTATTAGATCATAAGTCTTCATCATAAGAAAAACAAATTAAAAGATAATATTTTCTAAAAAAAAAAATCTGGTAACTTAGAACATTTCAGGGGCTCAGATTAGTTTTAATAAATGCTACTCTTATGTATTTCCCCCTTCTAAAATTGACTAGGGGGGAGAGCCACTTGTATGTATTTTTGTTTTCATTTGTTTGCTAAGTCAAAAAAAATCCAGTGACATTTACTGGTTATTCTTTGTTCACGAGGCAGTTGACCAAAAAAATTGGTTGAAATAAAAAATCAAAACCTGTTCACTAAAATTGTCTAAGGGATCTAACTTTAGCATATGCACAAACCTGATGTAGATTGTACTTTTACTAGTTGTTTTCATTTGTTTGCTAAGTCAAAAAAATCCGGTGACATTTACTGGTTATTCTTTGTTCACAAGGCAGTTGACCAAAAAAATTGGTTGAAATGGACTGTATATTTGGCACATAAAAGATTCTTTGTTTGTTTAAAAGGGTGGACAACTTTAGTACATACATACATATATATATATATGCACACACACAAGATGCAACATATAATAGTTATAAGTAAAAATTACACTTATTAATGCTGAAATATGAAACCAGAAAGTCCTGACAAATGTTTTTATTCTTGTTTGCTTTTTGAAGCTTTTAAACATGTTTTTTTTGTTTATCATTTATCATGCTATACTTACTGTGACAACTGTTCTGCAGTATGGATAAGCGTTCCATGCTTGTTCATGAATTTCTAAAGAACCTTTTGGTGCTAAAAGTCGGACAAAAGCAGGAACTTTTCTGTAGAAAGAAAAAGAAATGTATTGGAGTTGGGTTTTTTAAAGTAAAAGTAATCACAATGATCTTTTCTTTATTTACATTTTGATCCTTAATTTGATTGTAGGTCCTAACTACCAACACTAGTATATACAACTTCAAGCTACTTACACCATTACTATAATAAAACTTTTTTATTTTCATTGCTACTGTCTAAATTAGGTCATCTATATCCTCTTTTGTTCACATGATCATCATTTACCAGTGTATTCAAGTATTTATTCATCTTCTACATACTTGCGACAATAAATATAATCCATTTATAATGTTACTATTTCTAATGTCACTTTTTACCCCATGACATCCCCATTAGTAAACTAGTAAAAGTCATTCTGAGTATGCAGGTACTTTCCATTTTCATAATAATCATCCTAAAATACAATGTGAACCCCCCTCCCTTTCCCAAACGTATATTTTTAAAAATCTAGTCAGTGACCTAGTGTAATACTTACTGGGACAAGTGGTAGATTTTATGTGTATATTGCCCTGTTGTGTATTCTCTGCCGTTAGCAAAAAGTTTAGGGTTTGGGGGGTGTGTTGTCTCATCAAAAGGCTCATTAACTCTAACCTCCACACCTTCTCCACCTCCAGTTTCATTTTTACTTGCTTGAGCTACTGACCACAACTGTCCTATATTGTACTGTTGTTTGCAATGGGGGAAAAAAAAGAAACAAGTTAAAAACACAAAGACAAACTAATAAATATATATAATCTTACCAAGAATTTAAAATATAATATGTCCTTTTATTTCTTCACCTTTTAAAGCATCTTTGTCAATGAATGTGAAGTGCTATAAATGGCTTCTATTTAATAGCTCTGACTTTTAAAACAGAGTGGGGTGGTAGGTGGGTTAACAATTTTAAATTTTTTTTTTTCCATTTTAAATTTTCAAACCACAGAGGAGGTTTGTGTCACTACATAACTGATTACAAATCAGTCAAGTTACATGATAGGATGTAATGATAGAATGATGACATGCTTGGCTCAGGATTTTATGTTGCCAAAGTTCTTTTATAACATTACTAGTATTTATGTTAATGTATTTTTTAAATAATTAACATAAGACAAACCAAACAAAAAATAAATAAATGATTCATTAATTGCCTTTAGTAATAAAAATGATGTTCCTGATTCAATTAAAATCATCAAAACAAGTAAATTATTGAAATTGCTAAAAAGGGACTCAACCAAGAAAGATTGGTAAACACATGAAGACTAAATAATTGTCATTGTCAATATAATTAACAAAAATTATTAAAATCAACTCAATGTTTAAATGTGCATCCTTACCTCTTCAACTGACATAGGCAGCACAATACGACTGAAAATAAAAATAACAGCAAAATTAGATTTTTAGGTTTAAATTATAAGAAATAAAATCTTGAATGGTAAGTTAGTGGCTTGTACTTGCATTTATTTATAGATATTTAGCCACTATAACTAGATCTTTACTTCTCTATAGCAAGAATCTGAAGAAGGAGGTAGATTTTAATTCTTTTTAGGCCCTAAAAGTCTAAAGTAGGTAGTTAATCCCAATCACTTAAAAACTGCAAATATTCAATTTTGACAGCTTACAAATTGATCTAGATAGCTTACTATCTAGGCCTAGATCTAAATCTAGATTTAATGGTAATGTGTTTGATCTACATCTAGATCATTATCAAATTTAGAAATACAAGAAACTAGACCTACTTTGACCTACTTATCAAGATTCAAGATCAGAGTACAGACTACTAGATATACAAGTACTAGAAACTAGATCTAGATTAGTAATTTATCTAGATTTAGATTAGTAATTTAGATCTAATTTGATGTATCATGATGAGTAGTCTATACAATTATCCTCCAAGATCCTCTCTTTCTTAGATCGACTTAGTATTATAACTTAACTGACTAGTACTATATATCTAATAAAGAGTCTAGATCTAAGTAATACTACTACTTTGAAACTATTTAAATACTTATAGTCTTATAATATAAAATATATAATAATTATAGATCTATATTAAATAAAAATCTTGATCTAGACCTATATTGTTATAGCTTAGAAATATATATATATATATATATATATATATATATATATATATATATATATATAAATTATATACATACAAAATAATAAAAATAAAACTCATATAGACTATAATCTTATATAATAAAGATGTTACTTCAAAAAAGAAGATGATTACATCCTACGCGTCATGCATTTTAACCAATGACTTAAATTCTGCCAAGTCACTGGTTTTCCTGGCTAGCTCAGGCAAACTATTCCATGCTCTAATAGCACTAGGGAAGAAGGAGTATTTGTACTAATTTGTCCTAGCATATGGGACGAGAAATGTGCCTATAACTAACATATTTTTTATAAACTAGAGTTCAGATTCTAGACTTTAGTCTAAGAGTAAGAGCGTAGTAGTACTACTCAGCTAGACACTAGATATAGAAAATAAAATTAAAATAGATTCTAGACTCTCTAATCTATAAATTAATATACTTAAACTTACTTAAAAGTTTAAGATAATTAGATCTAGAATCTAGTATAGAGTATACATTATAGATATATACAGAATAATAATTAATATAGATCTAGATTTTTCTACTAGAATATATACTAGATATTAAATCTAGAATATAATATATATATATATATAGATCAGTAGATCATACTAGAATTTACTAAATGATAAATTACTAAATTTATTATGACTAGAATCTATATAGATAATAATAATATTTTAAATATAGATCTTACTAATCTTAGATGGGATTATCATTATAGATCTAGTTAATAATAATAATAATAATCTTTATTATCCGTAAGGAAATTTGTCTTACAATTTGTGCATTACACCAAACAAAAAACATTATAACTATAAGAAACCAAAGTGTACATTCACACCAGACTCACTCATAATTTACATGTGACAAAGTTTATACCAGATTGTTCTTATTTAATGATTTGATTGCCAGGTGAACAAAAGAGTGTTTGTGTCTGTTTGTCTTTGCTATCTGTGTCTTGTATCTCTTTTGTGATGGTAAAATCACAAAATCCTGACACAAAGGGTACAAATTACAAGTTAAACTAGATCTAAGAATTCTAGTTATGTTATAGATCTCTATTGACTCTATCTAGTAAAATCTAGTTTTAGAATCCTAGAATAGATTAGTCTGACTTGTGATTAAAGATATAGCTTAAAAAGATTTATTTTTATCTAGATTCTAGTCTAGATCTAGATTAGATTATTATGATGATTATTAATGATTATAATCTAGATAACTAACTTCTACTACTTCTTATACTTCTCTAGTTCTAGACTTTATTCTAGAGTCTAGAGGTCTAGACTGACTAGACTTTATCTATTAGACTATTACCATTACATTTTACATTTTTAGTTCATTTACATTATTATTACCTAGATCTAGCATAGGATGATAGATCAAAGTATTTTATTAGGTCTATATATAGATCTAGATTTAGACTAAATTAGATCATAGATCTAGATTTTCTTGGTCAAATCTAGATTAGGAGAATCTCACTCTCACACTCAGTGTCACTCACGAATCTGGTCAGTCAGTCAAGTCAAGAGTGTCTGTGTAACAGTACTGAGTCCAAAATATTGTTATGAAATCATCCTTGAAAATAAAATTAAGGATAGTGTGAATTTACATACACATTTAAAGGATCTAATTTTACATTCTAAATAATCATTTTACATACAATTCTTTAATTGAGTGAGCTTGTTGTTGCATTTTGTTTCCTTGCCTACGACAACAATTCTATTCCATACACACGGGGTGGGATAGCATCAAAGTGACGTCATGGGTTCCGCCTATTCAAATCTTAGTTTCGCAAGGTTATTTTCACGAATTCTTTTAATTTATTCAAATATTTTGATATATCTAAACATAATGTAACTAAAAAAAATCAAAACAGTTGATTATTATTGTCATTATTTATTCAAATTACGACAAATTGAAAACTAATTCGAAAGCATTATGCACAGCTCAGCTGGTGTTAATACACACTTTTACCGGTGTAGAACAAAAGAAAAAAAAAACATTCTATCTAGTCTAGATCTAGATATTACTAGCCTATATAAGATTGATAGTTACATAATATCTTTAAATTATTAGAATGACGCGTTAAATATTTATTTTAAATAAAATTGTATGTCTATATAGCCTACTTGCAGGGCTGGCCTTGGGCTTAAGTTAAGCAAACATTCTTCGGTTGGTGTGTTTCTCACATGGAACTCAAATTTTTTAAACTCCTCATTTCAACGGTCCCTTGTTCATGCCATGCCCGTTGCCATTTCCACGTCGTCCTGTGGGACATTAGGACTTGGAAGTATATATATATATATATATATATATAAATAATCTTCAACTCTGAACAACAAATCCGAACATGTAAAAAAAATTAGAGGAGGCGCGGTGGCTGAGTGGTAAAGCGCTTGAATTCCGAACCGGGGTCCGGGGTTCGAATTCATTTCGGGATCTTCGGGCGCCTCTGAGTCCACCCAGATCTGATGACATTAGTTGGGGAAAATTAAAGGCGGTTGGTCGTTGTGCTCGCCACATTACACCCTCGTTAACTGGAGGCCACATAACCGTTAGATCGTCTAAGAGCTGAGTTGAAGGCTCTTCGAGCTCTAAGTTTGAAAAAAAAACCCTGTTTGAGCGTCAAACAGTTAAAAAAAAATTGTGTGTACCGCAGTTCTGTCTGGAAGAGACCCAAATCAATGCCTATGTAAAGCATTGCTATTTCGATGCATCTGGCCCCCGGGCGCATGGGCTAGACACGGCCGAAGGCCGAGTGCACCGGGTACCTCCGACATTTTTCTATGTTGTACCAAGCTAACCGTGGAGGACTCGTCATTAGTGTAAACGGTCCCTTGAGGAACGGCGCATGGATTATCGACAGGGTCGTGAGGGCTCTCTTTCAACTCCGCTCCGTGCAATGGGTAAACTCTCGCCTACCCGTGGACACCCCCATGGAAGTTTTGTTTTGCCCTTCATTTAACCCCTCAAGTAACCGTTTCCATACGGGCTCACTTTGAGGCAGAATAGCATGCCCGTGGGCCACAGAACCAGATGACTCTATAGACCACAAGGTCTGAAAGAGGAACTTTAACTTAAAACATTCATTTTTACAACCATTGTTTTTGGTGAAATGTTTAGGCTATATAATATCTATATATATATAATTCTCTTATTCCCCCAACAGCAAGAGCAAGAAGTAAAAGAAAGCTCACTCTCTTATTTTTGCGGATAGTAATCCATGAAAAAAAAAAGGGGGGGGGAACAAGTGGGTATTCACACGTCGCTGCGGATGGCTGCGGGCTGGACTGTCAAACCCTGCCCGCTCCCACCCCCTTCGTCCTGCGGGAGGTTTGGACTAAGAAGTAAACTATCTTCCACTCTGAAGGAACATCCGAAACATGTAAAGCATTGTATAAACAAGCAGCGCCGGACTTAACCATTGTGACCGAGAAGTCATGGAAAGAGAACAAGTGAATTCGTCTATGCATTTTATTCATTCTTTACTACGTACATAATTACTTTACAAGCCTTGCGTGTAGCAAAGTCATACAGTATATCATGATAATTCAGTTTCCTACATAGATCACGCTCAATAGCAAGAATTACCAAATGTTTCAATCTATCTTTGAAAATTGTTGACCTCAAGTAATTCTTCATTTAGTTTGAGGTGCGAGAAGCTTCGTTCACCAGAATACACTATTACGGCTAATGCATAATGCCGTTTTTATTTATCGCGCATAGGATTGGCGTTTTCCATATTGAATGACACCCAAAAATGACAATTTTTGTCAATAAATTTCCGTATATTTTAAGGACTTTTTCGTATACTTTGTAATTTCGGGAGATTTCCAGCTGCTCCTGGTAAATCGACAGGAGGGCGCGGGAAATCTGTTTAAGTTATAATATGGTTTTATTTAATAATTTATACACCTAAAATTAGCGCGGGTCCAATGAAAGTGCGGGTTCCCAATGCGGTCGCATAGATTGCAGTGGCATAAGGCCGGCCCTGCAAAATAGCGGCGTATGCTACGCGGCCGGTCGACTAGTATAATTATAACGAGTTGTAAAAGAGGGGGGGGGGGGTGCGGGGGGGGAAATCAGCTGCATTGGCATTGTAGGCAAAGTTATTATAAATTTGAATATATTTTAATTGATGACAAAGACCGTAGTAAACTATTACAGAAATTAAAGTATTCAAACTTTAATTATTAAAAAACATGTTTTAGATATGGTCCGTTTCTCTTCGAATGTTAAACGAATGAAAAGTCAGAAGCGCAACTATTTGACGTCATATTCTCGCTTACGAGAACATGTTTAAGACTAAGCTATTATGCATTATATATTTTTTTTTTGTATAATGACTCTTTGTGCTGTGTTTCGTGTGAAACGTGCTCTTGCTAGTTGCTACTTAGTCATCATGTCATGGATCCGTGGAGAAAGTATGCTTACAAAGACCAGCAGACGATGTTCCAAGAGCTAACAGTTTATTGGTTTCGTCTTTATGCTTGTCATGGAAGAAAAATTTCTTTTCGCATACATACTTCGAGCCGAAAGGTAGCAGAGACGAAACCACCTTAGCATCTTTCCTAGCTTGAATCAAGTATTCTGTCACTGATTTTCTGAATTTTTTATTTTTTGTTGGGTAATGCTGATTATCTGTCATCTCTATCAATACCTCTTGTTTCTGGATGGAAATATGGCCATTCATATATATCATACTAAACGGCGAAATTATCTCAAGTTTTACTGCGTCATGTCGTCGAGAACAGAAAGTATTAGGCCCTATACGAATTCGGAACGAAGTTTCTTCAGATGTCTCTTCCATCTGACATCTGTCTGTGTGCTAAGTTTTAAAATTTCAATGAAGTAAAACTGGCTTTATACATTGATAGAATCTCAACTCAAGTTTGAGAGACCGAATCATAAAAAGTTGCCACGAGAGTAGCACGTGACAAATCATGAAGTAGGCCTACAACAGTTTGGAAAGCACTGTTCTAAGAAGAACCTTTTTTTGTTTCGTCAATGACGTTAGAAACAAGATTGATTCAAAAAGTTCTTTTTTCTTCTTCTTCTTCTTCTTCGTTCTCATTGTTATGTTGGAGTGTTCAGATGATTAGACCAATACATGAGATGAACTGCGCAGTGGTTTCCAAATTAGGGAGCTCTCCATATAGTTTTCTTTCTATTTGGGGTGTTTTGGGGCCAGTGTCTTATTCGGGCCTCTTGGTGAAGAGAGCAGTTTTGGAGGACGTGGTCGGCATTCTCTGGTGATACTCCACATGGGCAGATTTCACTGGATCCAATTTTGAGCTTCCGGTACATGTGTTGTCGCATTCTGTTGTGTCCGGTCCTGAGTCGAAAGATTAGACGTTGATCTTATCGGGATAGCTTATAGCTTTTTTTGAAAAAGACATTTCAACTACTAACCACTCAATGCTAAAGTCTACTAACCACTCAATGCTAAAGTCTTCTAACCACTAATTTCTTCCGACTAAAGGACCATCGTTCTATTGACTACTTCTGTGGTAACTGGACAGACCTGCTACAAGACTTGCTGAGACAAGGATGAAGTTAAACAATTAAATGCTCATCCAATCCCTTCTTAAATTAATTTACCTGCCATATTTTTACTAGGACAAATATTACATTTAGACCTAAGGATAATGAGTTTCCGAAGCACAGAAATGCAGGAAAATGCCCGGTCCTCCGCGCAGGACCTGTTAGCTGAGAAAGTCGGTCCGTTTGATCGTCTAAAAGCTGAGCTGAAGGCTCTTTGAGCTCTAAGTTAAAAAAAAACCTGTTTGAGCGTCAAACAGTAAAAAAAAAAACCTGTATGAACACACAGTTCTGTCTAGAAGAGACCCAAGTCAATGCCTATGTAAAGCACTGCTATTTCCGATGCATCTAGCCCCCGACGCATGGGCTAGAAAAGGCCGAAGGCCGAGTGCACCGGGAACCTCCTCCATTTTCCTATGTTGTACCAAACTAACCGTGGAGGGCTCTCCATTAATGTAACGGCCCCTTGAGGAACGGCGCATGGATTATTGACAGGGTCGTGAGAGCTCTCTTTCAACTCCGTCCGTGCAATAGGTCCACTCTCGCGCACCCTTGGACACTCACACGGGAGTTTTGTTTTGCCATTCCTTTAGCCTAGTTACCCCCTCAAGTTTCCACCCGGGTGCCACGATGAGGCAGAACAGTGTACCCGGGGAAAGTCGGTCCATCCTTTTACATTGTCCAATTGTACCTTCCACTGTACCTTTTCAAAGTAGGCCTAGTCATGTCAATATGACCGATAACCCTCTCTGCTTTCGTCTCTTCACAGTATTGAAGAGTTCCTCCATTTTGCTTGCAAACTTAATCTTTGTAGGCCTACTAAAATCAGACAATGTGTGTTCAAAATTACTTAATAATCATAATAATACATACCAATTATTTATATTTCAAACATTGTTATTACATTATGTCTCGCCTCCAGTTAGTTGACCGATTCGGTGGGGTGAAGGTGGGGTGAAGGTGGGGCTATGACATCCAATTTTTGTTCAGAAAACACAGTTTGTGAACAAAATTAGTTCAATATCTATTTAGTATTTAACATAAACTGTTTTTTCTTAACCCATTTGTATTTTACAGACCCTAACCGTTCGAAAGAAATTACACAATTTGTGTAAAAAAAAATGTCACTAATATAAGATAATAAGTTATTCAGGCTACACATTCTTAAATTGAGTATTCCAGTACCTGACAATCGTTTCCACTCAACCGCCCTCAAACTTTCCCGCCAAAAACATAGCTTTTAAAACTAGTAAAGTACGGGAGAATTATTTAGTCTTCGTGTGTTAACCAACCTTTCTTGCGATCTATAGGACAGATGATGTAAATATCATCTGTTAATATGGCCGATGGTTAACGAAGGTTTCGTGTGGCCAGCACAACGACCAACCGCCATAATTTTCGACAACTTATATCTGGATGGACTCGGGGGCGTCCTGAAATTCCCAGTCTTCACCGAGATTCGTAACGGACTTCTCGGTTCGGAAGCCAAGTGCTTCACCACGCCCCACCCTCACCTCTTTGTAAAATTTGAGAGCCAACTATTTATATTTATTCTTTGGTACGAAATCATCATAATCATTTACAGAAAGATTTTGTTTTGGAAAATTTAGAATTTATACGAAATTTAGGCTATAAGTATAAATGGAACGAATGGGATGAGATTTGAACCCAAATACTTTTTTTTCCACGTCCCAAGCTTTTCTCAATCTCAGATTTTTGCCATTGGTCTATAGCCCACTATAACTCCTGTTTAAACTGCTTAAAATACAAATAATTAAGAGTTGGTTAATAGTCTCTACTTTATTTCCCCCCCCCCCCCCCCATTAAATTTTTTTTGCAAGACTATATAATTGTAAATATTATTTTTTGAAGATACTTATATTTTTTTAATGGGCGTCCCCAAACATATCTTAATTTTAATGACCTTTTCTTAACCTGTGGGGCATATTTTGCCGATGCAGCTGAAGAGGAAGAATGAAGGTGTGCTTTCTTTTCTTATTTAACTAGAGACAATAAAACGGTTTTATTTACAATATAGTCAGGGCCTATGAATTTACATTCGAATATTGATCGAGTAATTACATTTTTCATAAGGTTTCCTACATTAGATATTTTATTATGTAGGACTGGCCACCAATTTTGTTCTACCCGTTTTGAGCGCAATTAAGACTCGAAATTCTCTAGAGCGTCGAACTATAGTTCTTTTAACTTCTGCTTATGACAAAAAACAGGCCTATAATACAGCCTACTAATAGAGGTTTCGCTTTACATGACAATAACCAAAGACTGCACCAAATAAAGACATGTTTACGCTACTTGTGCCTCGATTGTCAACCACACTTCAGTATCGAGCCTACCTTACGTTTTTGTTGCTTAATTTGAGTTTCCTTTTTTAATAGGATGGATAGTGAGCTGTAAAATGCGTTTGTGCATTACAGAATTGGGGGGGGGGGGCGCCGCAGAATGGATCTTTTGTTCCAACACTGTCATGAACGCAAGAGCAGTGAGCGTAAAAAAAAAAAAGAGAGGGGGAGAGAGAGATAAAAGAGAGTGTAAAAAAAAGGTATGGGTATGCAAAAGAGAGAGATACAGAGATTGAAAGGATGTATAAAAGAAAGATATTTAAAGGGTGTGTACGAGAGAGAGAGAGAGAGAGAGATTAAAATTTAAAAGGGTGTTCAAAAGAAAGAAATTAAAAGATGGGTAAAAGAAAAAAAAAAGAAACTGGAGATGTAAGTCTTGTAGGAAAAGAAAAGGTTAGTCTATAGCTTCAATAGCGACTCATACGCTACATTGATCTCTATGCGCACTTTGTGACTCACAATTTTTTATGTATTTTTTAATTTTTACTTATCCAATCAATTTTAAAATCGATCAGCGAAACAGATGTTGAGCATTCAGTCGCAATGAGAGTGTAGAAAACAGTAATATGACAATCTGACAAATGCATTGACCTCGGGGAATCATACGCTTGATTATGTGGCAACATTTGTATATATTGACGGTCTAGACATGGTGCTTTCTGTGGCATTTTCTTTGTTGGGAATATTTAACATAAACCTTGTTTTTCTGACAACCCATTTTCGCCTCTCAACCATGTTAGAAGTCTTTCGATGGAATGTGAAATTAAACAAGAAAAATATTCTTTAAAAAAATACTTTAAAAAGGTTATATAATGAAAGTACGGCACAATTACTTACACATATCTCAACACTGCAAGGTTTACAACTTTTTCTATTAATTAACTAATTCTTTATTTTTTTTTTATTGATTCTTGTATCGCACTCGATAATGAATAATTGTGTTAAGTTTCAACTTGATCCAAGAATGGAAAGTGGGGAAAATAGAGTGTAGGCTTAATAAGACTTGTACCTGACAGACAGAATGTGTTGTAAAAAAGAATCCCACCGCTAAGAGATGTGTCAACCTGAAATCCAATGAAGAACTAGAACGTATTGAGAGTGATAGGAAAGTACTACATACGCTTTAACACTAGGAGGACTATTACAAAACTATTTCAGGAGGTTTGCAAACAGCACGGACATTACATGAAGCCAACCTCTACAATACCTCTACAATACCTTGGATATGTCGATCACATTGCCATAATTCGGAAGACACCTTGGACATTGCTACAGCATTTATGCAATAGGGAAAAAACATCTAGACCAGCAGACTTATATTAAGGTCAGTGACATTAAAACGTAGTAGACATTGGTCACAATGACGACAGATAGACAGAGGAACAATATAGGGCTATAGGCTATTTGAATTACCAACCACTATTACATTTATATGTCCATTTATACTTAAGTATGTTTTGCGTTTTTTTTTTGTTTCTTGTCGTCTCCCTTGTTCTACTGTTCAGAGTGTTCACCTGTTACAGCAGAGGCTTAGTGAGGAGGGCATGATGCCCCAGGCGCCAGCCTCAAGGAGGGGGGGGGGCGCCACACGCCGAGAGGATTCTAAAAATAAAATTATTGTAGATAGGTAATACATTCTAGGAATATTTCCACTATATTATTATCAAATGGCTTTTATTTAATAGAGACCTATATTTCTGTGATGTTCATGGAAAATGGAGGAGGGGGGGCGCCAATAAATTACCTTGCCCCGGGCGCACGTTTTGCTCACTACGCCTCTGATTACAGTCTTCTATTCGTTTTTCATCTTCTTGTTCATGTCAAGAAAATGGAGCTGTATCTTAAACATCAGTGTTGTAATTAAATTCTTATTGTTAATATAACAACCACAAGTTTGAATATGTAGATATGGTCAAACGTCAAGGAAGTAGGCCTACAATACACTCTAAAAATGACATATGAACCTAAAATGGAAACAAAAACAAAAGAATAGCATTGGCATTCTAGAGTACCTAAAACTTATAGAAGTCTAGTCTTCGAGTCCGAAGATTAACAAGGAGTGCAGTATTTTACGTGGCAACGCAGCCCCAGCTGCAAACTACATATTGATGCTCAAAATACGGCCCGGGGCCACATCGGACCATCAGAAACGTCAGTACAAAATTTAGAAAATCCCCCCATCATAGACATTTTTTTTTTGAAGAATGCATCTTTTCCTACGTTAGGGACCTAACTATTAGTCTTTGAAATGGGACTCTGAATGTAGAATCTACCTGGAAAGGTGAACGGATCTTTATTTTTTTGTTGGAACATGATAATAAGCCAATAGGCTACATTAAATTTTTAAAGAAAGTGTGGCTTTAAAAAAAAAAAACAACATATATAACGGCATTATGAAACAAATATTGTTTCTTTGAACCGCAAATAAAAGTCTGTTAAACTACGCCTAGAGATTGTAGGATTTATGAAAATATTTACCAAAAAGAGACAAGAAAATGAGTCGGTGGTAAAGCTAGCTACAATGTTGCTCACATTTTAAGTAGAGAAATTAAGCAACTTTCTGACGCATGAAAGATTAAAAAAAAAGATAAAACATCCAATGTCTCATTATTAATGTAAGTTTCTAATCAAATAGTTTCAGGTCAATTTCATTTCGTTATTGTACCTTTTCAGCCATGTGGACCTTGACACGAGTGTTGTAAATTAAAATGACCCGCAGGTCGAATTAGGTTGGGCATCACTGGGTTAGAACTTCGACCATAATGGTTCCCATTAAAGGGTGAAACAAGCCTTTGTCAGGGTTTCCAAACTAAGCCCACGCACAACTCTAAAGGGGTGAGAATGATAAGAAAACACAAGAGGTTGACTCCACCAAAGTTTCAGTTGAGAACAAAGACGTGTTCCGTGAATGTTTCCATAAAATCTTTTTCATGTTCATTTTAAACAAACAAAAAATGTAACACATTTTAAATTCATATTGTTTTTATTACCAATATGTAAATATGCATAAATACAACACTTAATGCATAGGATTGAAAAAAACAACAGCAGAACACAATAGTCTGTTGTAATTTATTACATATATACAAACTAATAACCTTTAAACATTATGCTGCAGGACTATATATTAATAAAATAATAATATTGTCTAGCAGCATTTCCCAGCTACATTGTGTCAGAATCATCAGATAATATTTTATAAGATCGAAAAAAAACACCTCTGAACTGAAAGGCTTCATCACATACATTATTTATCACCAAACAAGATCAAAAGAATCCTACATCATAAAGTGATGGAACATGTTCTTTTCATTGCCATACTTCAAAACAAACTTCACTTCTTTGTTAAACAAAAAAACGCTTCAAAATTGAAAAAGTAAAAGTATGATGTGCAAGTAGGTTGATTTTTTTTTTCAGAGTGTTCAGCTGGATCTGGAGAAAGCACAAACTGGGGGATGGTGCTAAACCAATCATCATTCAGTTCATACAGAATTACCTGTTATAGGGTACAGAGAGAAAAACACAAAAATCATTCAGTGTAGTTGTATCAATTAATTTAGATCAGTCCTGTATTTAAATTTATAACACATCAAGACTAACAATAATAAGTAAGCGCACTTGCAAATATTTTTACTAATTGTTTTTGTTAGCGCAATTTCATGCTTTTAGCTTTGTCAACAAGCTATGATCCTATCACTTGTCTAGTATAATAAAAAAGTTTCTAGTTAGAAAGGGGTGGGGGGAGATCTGGGTTATCACTTTTTAAATGCATTTATAAAAAAAAATTTGAACTGGAGGGCTAGAGCCTCCTCAAGCCAATACACTAACCACTCTGTAAGCGAATTGCTTATTAAAATAGAATGAAAATGAAAAAACATTTAGATCAAGGTATATCAAAAGCAGAGGCACTTAGGTTTCCCGTGAAAAAAAAAGCATATTGCCAATATTTTAATTCACTGTGAGGAAAGATAAAACAAAGCCTTACTCCTCCTCCCTTTAAGTGTGGGGTTAAGGGGAAGCTACCAGTGTGTATCTGTAACTCTCGGGAAAATTCAATGTATTCATAGTAGAAAGGTTTAGGAAGTTGGATAGAAATAATCTCAGGTTCAAGTATTAAGGGAATCATCCCCCAGTAAGTGCTAACAATATCTATCAGTATTTCACACAAAACACCCTGAGATCTGTGACATTTCAGTTTGTGCCTTAACAACCTAACTAAATGAAAAAAAAAATCAAACTGTTTCATTATACAGTTGACATTAAAAAGTTTCATAATGTAATACAAGAATACAAGAACTCTTTTGCTCCATTCAAAATTAAACTATTGCCAAAATGTAACTTACTGATGTAAATTTCACATGTAATGTTTAAGAGAAATTGTGGTAAGAATGTATAATTTGTTAGCTCTATGTATTGTTAAAGGTAATGCACAATTGTAAAACAAATTTCCTCACAAATAATAAATGTTATTATTATTATTATCATCATTATGCCTTTTTTTTTTTCAAAGTTAACTACATTTAAATTATTATTTTTATTGTGAGAAAAGGGGAATGACATTGGTAATGGCACTGAAAATATTCATTTTGTCAAGTAATTTGTTAGAACTTACTTGGTGCATGAAAGCATTAAACAGTTTCTTCAAATATGGCTTTACCACGTACTGGCCCCACAGTTCTTTGCTGGAAATTATAACAATTATTATTAAAGTTTATTGTTATGATATGAAAAAGATGTCAAAAGTGACTTATAGGTTCTTAATTGATCTCTATGCCCATCCCTTTCTACTGCAACTATTATCATTCCTACCGAGTTAATATGTACTTATGTATTTAAGTCTTTAGGACTTCACCTGCTCCAGTTCCCTTGAAACCTCTTCTTCTATTCTCCTAATGTCATCCATAGTTAAACCATAGTAATTATCCTGCCAGCAGACAACTTGTCGATGAAATGCAAGAAATAACCTCCTCTCTTGCTGATATAAAAGGAGGGAAATAAATATATTTATAAGTCCATTTGCATTAAAAATAAAAGTAGTGGAAAACTTGATAATAAAAATAAATGATTTTTGAGATGATTTACTAAAACAAATAATTAAATCTAGCATACAATAGATTATGATTTACACAATCAACAGCCTAAAAGAGAAGTTTGTAAAAAATATGGTTCATTATTTGATCCTCCCCACCCCCTCTTGCCCTCCACCCACCAAAAAAAAATAAAAAAAATTGTGAAATCAAATAAGGCTATTATAATTTCACCTGTCAGATAATACTTGTTAAATATTTATGAGGGGAAGAATAATTTTTATTTTTCTGTCTAAATCACATCTGACAGGGCCAAGAAAAACATGATAGTAAAAAAAAAATAATACCCAGTTACAAATATTATTTTCAAAGACATTTTCATAACTAAACCTTAACAAATATATGCCACAAAAACAAACCTACAAAAGAAGCAGAAATGCAGAAAAAAAAAATTAAGATCATCCTTCGACTTACAGACAAGATAAAATTCTCCATCCTCTTCTGGAGACCAAACCATTTGAACCAGACCTTGACCACTTTGTAGCAACACATGACTGGATTTACTTCTTGCTAAGGAATACAATAAGATAAATTATTTCAACAAATGATGTGATGGAAAACCGTTTCACTTTTTTAAAAAAATAAGCCATTTAAGGTATTTTATTGGTTTGGTTTGTTTTATATATTGTTATGACCCTATTGGCGGCGCAAAAGGGTTAACTATTGGCTCAGCTGACACACACGTGAAACAGTCAGGTCAGCGGGGCCATGGACAAGGGACAGTACTACGATTACACGAAAATATGACCAATGTTATGGTCATGTGATCGAAAGCCTGCGTGTACGAGGACACAGTGTGTAGGAAAGCGGCAGTTCAAGACCGGAGAGCGTCGAGACCGGGACTGTTAGTCGGCCATGAAGTCGGTCCTGGTTGAGTCCTCATGTGTTGATGTACAAGTCCAGAAAGAGAGACAGTAGAGTTTTGTACGGTGATGTACAGAGTGACATTTTAGTTGTTGATGTGTTTGATGCCAATTGTCTAGTATTGGCTGTTATCTACTTATTCACTCATTATTAAAGTACCCGATATTGTGGAGCTCTTGTTGTCAAGTTCTTGATGTGTTGATGTATTGTGTTGTGTTTAGCAGTGTTTACAGAAGGCCTGATTAGGAGAGAGAGGATCGTAACAATATTTTGAATGTTCCTTCAAAAAAGAAGATTATTACACCCAATCCCAAACCTTATGCAGGACGGTCAGCGGGCAGGTTCATCATGATGACAGTCCGAAGCTTTTACCACATGACTAAGCAGACAGCATTGTTTGGCATTTTAATGATTAGACAAAAACATTACAGCAAACAAACGAACAAACAGAAATTTTACTATTTTATAAATTTTGACAAGTAATGTCAGAATCTCATGTAATAAAGTAACCATTTTTTAGTCTAGTTTTATTGCAAATCATTAATCTTTAGAAGTTGCAAGGTTTTATCAAAATTTAACAAATGACTCTGATCTTGAAAAATACTTGACATAATGAGGTTTAACTTTAATTGTATGATTTTGGACTACTTTCATAAATGTACCATCCATTGTCCAGTATGATCATTGGGTAAAGGAGGCCTCTTTGCTTTGGTAGACCCCACCAGACATGGGTCACTCTCAGCATCATAATCCTAGGTCACAAGTAAAAAAAAAAATTAATTCAAAAGTTAACTTTATATAATACAATCTAGATAGTTAAAAATTTGCTACATAGTGAAAAATGTTTTCATTAATATGTCTATAAACATCTAAATATAAAAGCCCAATGGTAAAGTTATCATTTAGTATATCTAAAAATAAATCTATTTATGCATACCCCAGAAGTTAGTTTATCATTGGCTATGTCTATATATACAACTTGACGATGAGCTAGATCCCTACTCTCTAAACCAAGTATCTGTAAAATGTTTAATGTCAAGAATTAATAGAAATGGTAATTTTAAAAAAATACAGATACAGTCAAACCTCATGATACAAACAACATTCTTTAGGTAATTTTATTACTGTTACTTCCTATGCATTACATTGCATGCTAAGTGCACTATGGTTTTATATCTTTGCTGGACATGAGTTGGGAGAGGTATTTAGCTTCTAACTGCATTTAGGTGCTCATCAAACACAACTCAGCTCTAATAAAATCTCTAAAAAATTACAAGTCTATATAGGAAGTCAAACTCATGGTCACTTCATTAGATAGCCAAGCAGTTTATACCACTCAGGCAAACATCCCATTATCTCAATATTTGGTGTTTGTAACACCTATAAGTAAGCCTCCTTCATTCATAGAATGACAATGATTATCTCACGGCATAAGTGAGATGAAAGCCTGGGCACTGTTTATGGTCAGAACAATGTTGCCCATATAGCAGTTCCCCCCTCTCCATGCAGCTGATGTTACCAAATGAATGGAGTATCTGATACAGTTTGGGATAGCAGCACAGAAGGTTCTGCCAGGTTGCAGCACAGTATGCCACAGTATGTTTATGGGTCACACCCATAAAGGAAGCACAAAACAATTTAAAACAAGAAGTTTTTTTTAATAGAAAGATACTTTTTACTGGATGTAATACAAGCAAAATCAAGGATAACACAACCAAAAAGATGAAACTATTTTGATGTTCCATTAGACTTACATGGTATATTTACCCCCCAAAAAATACAATATGTTTATTGTAAATCATTTAGTGATATATTTAAAGTTCTATTGAATCTATAAACAAACCTTCATTTTAGACAGAGAAATTTAAAACAAGAATTACTACTACTTCTTTAGAAATTGTAAACTTAATTACAAAATCACAACCTACATTTTGAGAGTCTCCCCTGTCTGATGCATGGAAGGACTCAATGATAATATAAAACTTCTCCTTCATGTAATCTGGATTCTAGATGAAAAAAAAAAAATTTACAAAGAAGATTAAAAGTTAAATTTGGCCAAAAGTCATACTGCTGTGTTACTTTGTGGGGCTTTCCAGTTAGGTTAACCAGATCTATGCAGATTAATTGTGTAAACAATAGCAGTACAAATAAGGGATCTATTTATTACATGGATCAACAACTTGATTGGTTAATGGGAATACTATTTCTTCAGCAAGGGAACAAAGTGAATGTCAAAGTCATGGGTCTAAACCCACAAGCATGTAATTTGTAGTAACTTATACTAGGTATTAGTGATAAAGTACAGAGAGAGCTTGGTGCTATACATACAAAACCACTGAAGACGTGGTAGTAGGTAGAAAGAAGTGGTTGGAATTTCTTTCATCCATCCATTTCAGTAATACACTTGAATGGCTAACATGGGAGCAGATTTGACCTATACTGGTCATTTTCCTCTAATCCTACAAGCCCATGTGACAGTTTTTTTTCTGGTGTTTAGTAACCCTCTCAATTGAATAACAATGCAAAATAAAAAGTTGATAACAAAGGAAAGTTGTATCATATTCATTTTAAACAGATTGAACAAATATGTTCTGTCAAATGTATAATTTTGAGATTTTCTTGATTGAACATATCTTGTGATGTCTGGCTTTAGTTGAATTGTAATATTTCAATTAATAATTCCAACCAGTATAATAAGAAAGTTTGAATATTGAAATTACACAAAAATATTTTGTTAAGCCAAACTATTACTTTGAATTAAACTCAATTCAACCTCCAACATTAGGTTGCATCCCTAATATATATATTTACAAGCATAGAGTCTACTAGATTAATCTTGAGGATAAAACTTTTGTATCTAAAGCACTTTGTGATGTGAATAATTTTAGTCACCCCATTAGCTGTTATACTATGAGACACCAAACTCTAGAAGCCTATGTCATTCTAGTTTAGTTCTCATTGTAAACAAGTTCAAGACTAGGGTTAAACTCCTATATTCTCGACATGGTTATTGAAAGGTGCTTATTGACAGTTAAGCATCATTATCACAAACTTCAAAAAATCTTTTTGACTAATATTTTTTGTATATCTAGCCAATTTCCAGGACCTCAGCCAGACTTAATTTGCTTTAAAAGACAAAAAAAAAAAAAAAGAAAGATGTTTGACACATAATCTTTTTTAGAATAAATCTTTTCTTTTCTCAATTTACACATACTTATTGCAATGTTTATATAAATTGTGTACCAATAAGATTATAGGGAAAAACAAAAGAGAAAAGAAATTACAGCTTACAGTTAAAATAGTTCTTGAGTAAGGATAAGCATTCCAGGAAAGTTCATGTATTTTCATTGCACCCTTCGGCACCATCAGTTTAACAAATCCTGGTGCTTTTCTGATGATTAAAAAATTTTTTTTATTAAGTTGGTAGTCTATGTACTTAGCAGTTTAAATGAGCTTAGCTAATAAGAAATCTATACAATGAAGTATTAAGTTCTCATTCTATGATTTCCACTGTTTAAGAGAATAAAAGTAGTTCAAAAACATCCTTTATAGTGACAATATTTATTAATATTTGATTTATAAAAGTAAATCAACTTTTTTTAAGACTGAAAAGTTCTAAGGAATTTAGATTCTTGTGGCCAATAGGGCATGGAAATATTGTGTGACTAAGGAATCAAAATCTTAAATACTCTCTCAATTTATATAACTTTGATTTGTATTTAATAATTTCAATTCTCAATTACAGGCAAATTAAGTTTTATCATTTTAATATTTCGTCTCTAACAATAACATTGCTAGAATTTGTTTAGAATTAAGAGACAAAATATAGTAAGAAAAAAGGAAGCTTTTGTGATCCTTTAATATTATATATTAAATATGTGTACATGTCAGGATAAACATTACAAGCTCATAAGATTGAAGAGTGAACATTATTGAACAGCTTGCAATCACAGGTATATTATTTAATGTATTAAGCACAGTGTATGATGTATATATTTTTCTTATAGATATCAACACACTTTGACCAATCTTGCTGAAAGCTTTCATGAATATTCCTTAAACCATTGCAGGGATTGTATGATATATTAAAATCCGTCGCCACCACACAATTAGTCCTATATTAAACAAAAAGGTTTTTCTTCAGTCATATAGGCTTTGTTTTCAACTATTAGAATAAGCACTGGCTGGCAACACTGTGTATTTCTGCCAGTTTCTTCTTCTTCTAGCCAGCATTATTGCTGCTGAGCTATGAGCTCTTTTGCAGACGGTGCCAAGGAAAAAAGTGTGCTGTTTTATTCAGTTCAGCACTGCCATACAGGGTGTTGGTTATGTTGGGCTGTAGTGAAAGTAGGGTCTGCCTAAGGTAGATTAGGGAGGGGCATTCAAAGAGGATATGGTTTATGGTTTCAAAGGGGTGGGCACAGTGTCTGCAAAGGGGTAGTTGTGTGGAGTTTATTTTGTTCAGGTGGTAATTTAATAGTGGTGTGTGTCCTGTTTTTAGTTGGAAAATTGTAGATTTCTCTTTGCAGGGGAGGAAGTTAATACTGTCCAGTTTGTTAGGCATAGTCATTTCTTTGTACATGGCTCTGCCTGTGTTTCCTGATGCCCATTGGTTGAGCCACTCCTCTGTGTGATTGTTGACTAACATTGACCTTAGGGTGAGGTAGTTAACAAGTCTATCTGGTTGTTCCATAGATGAACCTGCCTTTGACAGCTTATCTGCCTTTTCACTTCCCATGATGCCAATGTGTCCAGGGATCCACTGTAGTGTGATATTGATATTTAATTTTGATATCATCTGATGGATTATCACTATTAGTGTTGTCAACTCTCTTGGGCTGTTTGAGGTGCTGCTGTTAAGTGCTTGAAGAGTAGATTGGGAGTCTGTAAAGACAACAATATCTGATGGTGGTTGCACTCCTTCATATAATTTGTTTTCCACTGTCTGTAGTGCTATGGAAATTGCCTCAATTTCGGCTTGGAAGTTTGAGCAGTAATCGCCACAGGGTGCGCTTATCTCAAAGTGTTTATTTTTAGGGAAGACCAGGAAGGTACCAAGACAAGCATTGATGGTGGCTTTTAAAGCCGATCAGATTGTATATATATATGGATAGCTGCTTTTTGATAGCTTTCAATTGTTTCAAGTGTGCCTACTTTGAGCTCCAGTAGATTTGATTCTTTTGTTAAGGTGTTATTTAGTAAATGTGTTTTGATGGTTGGTTGTTTGTAATTAGTCCGGGCGTTATGTTTGAAAATCTGGTAATTTTTTCTCTGCTATTGGGTAGGTGGTGTTTTAGGGCTAGTTCGTCATTATATAATAAATTACAATCTGAGTGCTAAAAAATTACCTCTTAGTTATTTTTGGGATGAATCTACCACAACAAAATTTGTTCAAATTAATTTTTGCTTCTCACCTTAAAGAAAAAGCTAAAATATGAGATAATTTCAGTGACTTTAAGTAATTAAGTCAGCAATGTGAGTCAGCAAAGTTACCAAGGCAATCTCATTAAAAGGGTTCACTTAGAATGCTAAGTGTGAGACAACTTCAAACAACTTATTAAAAATATAAACAAGATTGTTTGTACTCATAGTTTAGCCTTTAATGAAAGCAATACCAGACCTTGTACTTTGTGAATTCAATTTTTAAATTCATGCTTAACTTACTCTGCCAAGTGATAAATTTTGTGAGTAAACTGTCCACTGATATAGTACCGTCCATTGGCCTGCAGTTTTGGACTTGGAACAAAGTTTTCTGTGTCAAAAGGCTGGTTCACCAGCACCTCAACACCCTCACCACCACCTGTTTCATTCTTGCTGGACTGAGCAACAGACCACAGCTGGCCAATCTGATACTAGAAATAATTTTAAAAAAGGGCTAATGCAGAGTAAGAGTATTATATATAGCTATGCACACAGTTTTTAAAAATTGTATAAATACATTAATTAACTATTTAAAGTTAAGGGTATATTATTATTGTTATAAGTTATATTATTAGAGAAGAATATTTTATAACTTTTTAACATTATGCTATAATTATATTATCATAGTTAATTAAATTATTATATTATATTTTTTACTTTAAGAAAAAATTAAATTTAAATTTTGACAATTTAGACAATCTAGGGGAGACTATTAAAAAAAAGAATGAATTGAAATAGACATCTAGTCTAGTTATATAAACGTTTATACACATTTTTAGTCTTAGTAAATAGCCTACTATTATTTTAAAATGATTACAATATGTACAAATACAAAGTAATAAAAAAACAAAACTGTTTAATTTGAAATACTAATAAGCAGTCTTGTGTAACAACATGTTTATTAACTCTTTCTCTCCTAACTGACGATACCAATGTTGATTCCACCAGAATGTGGTAAATAATTATGGAGAGAAAGAGTTAAGTAAATAATTTTTTATTTTGTTGAATAAATAGTCTTTTAAAAATACCCAACACATGTAGTAATCATTATTCTATCTAATGATTATATTATATGCATTATATCCATTATAATGCTGAAACAGAAATTCCAGGGTTGCATTCAACAGAATCCCTGTGAGTGTAGCAAGACACAAAAGACAAGCGAACAACTAGCATCAACTGGTATGATGCTGAGAGGATTGCATAACACTACATAGATTACTGGCTGCCCAATGCAAGGTTTAATATATAAGAGACTAACTATTATTTTAATATTAAGATAACTATATCTAGTTGGTCTAGTTTTGTTTTTATTCAAGTGGGGAAATTTCAACCACACTGGTTGCAAGAGTCAGTTTATTTACTATATTAACAAAACTGATTATAACATAACTCAGTTTTGAACTTATTCCTTTCCACATTAAAATTACAAGAAGTTTAATATAATAGATGACCTTTTAAAAACAATAAGTAAATATTTTAAATATTCTTTAACTTAAACTGAATGCCATGATAAGAATTACCTCTTCAACCGTCATTGGTAGCACAATACGACTGTAGAAGACATTACATATATATATTCATTAAGAATAAGGATCATATTGTGTACTATTATTATTGTTTTTGTGTAGCCCATCTAACATGAGATGCTTCTACAGTAATTCAGTGCACTCTGATCTAATCTCCTTTCTGGACATATATATGGAGTTATCTGGGAGAAGATTTTTCCAGTTACCTTCATCAGACACTGTTCATCTCAGGCAAATCTTAAATTGAAAATTCCTAGTGTACATCTAGATTTAAACTTGAGGGCTCTAACTTGCTTAGCTAAGCAGTCTATGACACTAGGCTATACATAATGATTATTTAAAATATGAATTTTATAAATATTTTAAATTTAAAATATTAATCAGGCCTTAAATATTTCACATTTATTTTTTTTATTCAAAATGCTCTAAAAATAAAGTTGATATACCATAAGTTTCATATTATGTCATGATGGATACGGCTAGCACAAGAAAGGGAGTGGAAATTTCCTAAAATTATATATATAAAACCTGCTTATAAATATATATAAACATTGCTATGGTATAAAAAAAGAGGGTTGGTCTGTTATTTCCATTGTGGTTCTAGACTACACTCAATTATTTTAATAAACATTTTGTTACATCACATCAATATATCTGGAGAAATTACTAATTGTCATTGGGATTATATAGTAAGTTTAAGCTTTAAATCAAGTTCAGGCTATTACTTTATTGTCTTTGATCCTATGTCTTCCTTTTCAACCTTCATTCAAGGGAAAAACAAAAAGTGTTGTTCCTTATCAGATCTCAATGGAAGTGAAATGATGTAATTCTTCATATTATTTCATTGGACTGTTAGGTTCAAAAGGATTGTACTGAACTAGACAAAATCTTTCAATTGTAACAGTATGACAGACAAGTTTTGAGGCACATTTTTTCATCATCACTTTGGCTGAACTAGTGCTTGAAAATAGGCGTACCATCCCCTGAAAGTCTCAGGTATTATGTAAGGGACAATCTAATTTAAATATAACCTAACATACACATCCATAACACTAAAGAAGATTACCCATCATAAATGGAAGTTCTCATCAGACACAGCAGAAATAAATACCTATCACTGTTTAATTAATAGCAGGAGATGTAGAGTCAAATCCAGGGCCTAGATCTAAAGATAGATGCAACATCTGCAAAAAAAGTATGCACCATGAAACAGAAAACCATTCAATGTGACACCTGCGATGAATGGTACCATGCATCATGTCTCCATATGAATACACCTGTGTATTATGCCTTAGGCAACAAAGATGCATCATGGCACTGTGTACCGTGTGGGTTACCTCAGTTTACATCAGGACTGTTTGATTCCTTTGATGCAGACACTTCTAACCCATACAACATCCTAAACTCCATCCCAAACCAAACTCACCAACCACTAGCCAGATCCACTCCTGTTAAACCTAAATCTACTAAAATTAATACAACAGCTTCACTAAACAAACCTACTAAAGAAGTAACACCAAAATACCTTAAAACCTTAGTAATAAATTTTCAAATCATTAGGAACAAAACAGCAGACTTAGAAATTTTATTAGAATGTGAGAAACCAGACATAATTGCAGGAACAGAAACTTGGCTACATCCTGAAATTTATAATGCAGAAATTTTCAATAGTAATTATGAAATTTTTAGAAAAGATAGGACTGATAATCATGGAGGAGTTCTTTTAGCAATAAAAAACACTCTTATAGCAGAAGAAATTACCTTACCTAACTCAAAAAATATAGAATCAACATTTTGTCAAATTAATACCACCTCAACATCCCTAATAATAGGCAGCATTTACAGACCACCAAATTCTAGTTTAGAATACATGCAGGAACTATGTAATCAGATTACTACACTTAAAGAGACAAATAAAAATGCAGTTTTTTGGATTATGGGTGATTTCAACCTACCTGATATAAATTGGAAAACACTAATCATAGATAAACACCAAAACCTTAAGGACATAAATGAGCTTTTCATAGAAACTTTACACAACCTAAGTTTAGATCAAATCATTAAAAAGCCAACTAGATTAAACAACACATTAGATCTCTTCTTAACCAACAGACCTGGATTAGTAGTTGATTATGATATTATCCCTGGTCTATCACACCATGAGATCATAAAAATACACAGTCAGATAAAAGCAGTAGCCAATACAAAACCCAAAAGAAAACTCTTACTCTGGAATAAATGTAACCTAACACAACTACACCAAGCTGCATTAAACTTTCAACAAACATTCTTATTAGAAAAAGACATTAACCAACCAGTCGATGACCTCTGGAATTTCATTAAAAACCATCTTAAAAGCATTATAGAAAATCATATACCAACTAAATACACATCAAACAAAATAAATAAATGCTGGTTTAATAATAGACTAAAGAAGCTTTGTAAACAGAAGGAAAACCTATATAGAAAATTTAAAGAAACTAATGCAGAAAGAGTTTACAAAAAGTATATAAAAATTAAACACTTAACCCAAAAAGTAAGCAGACAGCTGCAGAGTGAATACATAAACAATGTAATATCTAAAGATAACAACAAAAACCTATGGTCATACATTAAGTCTAAGAAAATGGAAACAACAGGCATAGCGCCATTAAAAGATGAACATAACATAATACATAATGATAATGAAACTAAAGCAAACATCCTAAAAAAATACTTTGCATCAGCATTCTCAGCCCCAGGAGACAAAGACTTATTACTGAATTTGAACCAAGTAGACAACATAGAAGATATAGTAGTACAAGAAAATGGAATTAAAAAACTATTAGCCAACACCAAACCAAATAAAGCGCCTGGACCTGATGGTATTCCAGCTAGATTACTCAAAGAACTAAGTAATGAGCTAGCCCCAGTGTTCAAAATACTCTTTCAGGCTTCACTTAACCAGGGCAGAGTACCAAAGAAGCTAATGTCACCCCCCTGTTTAAAAAAGGAGAAAAATCTGACCCAGGAAACTACAGACCAGTATCACTTACCAGCATCACATGTAAAATCCTAGAACACATAATATGTAGCAACATCATAAACCACTTAGACAAACATAATGTCCTCACACCATACCAACATGGCTTTAGGAAATATAGATCATGTGAAACACAACTAATAGGACTAATTGATGATTTTTCAAAAGGTTTAGATAATAGTGAACAAATAGATGCTATCTTACTAGATTTTTCTAAGGCTTTTGACAAAGTTCACCACCATAGTTTGCTTAAAAAATTAAAATATTTCAGCATTAATGGTCCACTGCATCAGTGGATTAAAGATTTTCTGATAGGGAGAGAACAAACTGTAATAATAAATGGCTCTAAATCAACACCGATAACAGTAAACTCAGATGTACCTCAAGGAAGTGAAACATGGTCAACCTATTCATGGCAGGAAAAAAAGCTGAATGTCTTCCACCTCCGATGCCAAAGGCGGATCTTTAAAATAAGGTGGCAAGATAAGATAACCAATGAGGAAGTGCTACATAGAGCAGGATGCCAGGACATCCGCTCTGTTATCAGCAGCAGATGCCTTGGCTGGCTTGGCCATGTTCGTAGAATGCCAGTAGGTCGACTTCCACAGGACATCCTGTATGGCGATCTAATAGAAGGCAGGAGAGCCGCTGGTCGCCCACTTTTACGTTATACGGATGTATGCAAACGCGACATGAAGCTCTTCAAAATCGACACTGGCAACTGGGAAGAGGTGGCACTGGACAGATCCACATGGAGAGAGAGCATAAAGGAAGGGTCACAGATTGCAGATGTCATACACAACAGAAGCAGAAAGAAGGGTGAAAATGCAACGGCGCCTGGTGATTATATATGCCCAACCTGCGATCTCAGCTGTGTATCAAGGATTGGCCTCTTTAGTCACACAAGAAGTTGCAAAGGGAAAAGATCGTCTCTCGAGACATAAAATGCCACAGAGAGACCTCAAGGAACAGTCTTGGGTCCACTACTATTTTTAATTTACATAAATGATTTACCAAATTGCATTAGTTCAGGAACAAAAGTCAGATTATTTACAGACGATTGCATAATATATAGAACAATAAAAACAACACAAGACACAGATATTTTACAAAGAGAATTAGATGAATTACAGAAATGGGAATCAAATTGGAGCATGTCTTTCCACCCAGAAAAATGTCAGTTGTTAAGAGTAACAAAAAAACTAAAACAAATTAATTCCACTTATCTTATTCATGGCAAACCAGTAACACAGACTAAAAATGCAAAATACCTAGGTGTTATAATAAATGAAAAACTATCATGGAATCCACATATTGATGAAACTACAAAAAAATCAAACAAAGCATTAGGATTTATTAAAAGAAATTTCTATAAATCAAATAAGAACATAAAACTAAAATGTTATTTAACCTTGGTTAGGCCAATAATAGAATATGCATCCTCCGTTTGGGACCCCTCAACTCAAGAAAACATTAAGAAACTGGAACAGACACAAAATAGAGCAGTGAGATTCATAACAAACGAATATTCACATTTGACTAGAGTAACACCTTTAGTAAAATCACTAAATTTAGAAAGCCTTCAGGACAGAAGGCTCAAAAGTAAACACTGAACCATAATCTTCAAATACAAAAACAAAATTTAATAAAATACTCTGAAAGACACAAAGATAAAGGCACATATGCTAGGACAAATTTGTACAAATACTCCTTCTTCCCTAGTGCTATTAGAGCATGGAATGGGTTGCCTGAGCTAGCCAGGAAAACCAGTGACTTGGCAGAATTTAAGTCATTGGTTAATATGCATGACTAAATGCATGACGCGCAGGACGTAATCATCTTCTTTTTTGAAGTAACGTCTGTATTATATAAGATAAGAAGATAAGATATAGGCCTACAGTTTAATATGTATTGAAAATAAAGTCTAGGAGCAGTTGTAAGTATTAACTATGCTCCAGAACTTTCAGAACTTACAATTCTCGTATGGAATGACTTTGCACCTGCATTTTTGACATTTGAACATTTGGTTTCATATCAGGGATGACAAAACTGATACAATAAAATATGACATTTTAATGTCACCCCTGAAAGAGAATAACATACATGAAAAAAGAAGTTGCTATTGAATCATGTAGCTTTTAAGTAGTGACTAACTGTTTAAGTCTAACCTTAAATAATTTACATAATTCATTGGTGAATGAATATAGAATAGCAAGAATCTATAAATGTTTTTTCTAGTTTGTAAAACAAAAATTAAAATAAACATGACCAGGACTTAATGCTAGGTGCCTATTGCTAAGGTATTAAATATCAAGGTTTTATTAACTTTTTTTTATATATCTATGATTAAACTACTAGCTTTAGTATAATTTCAGGACAGATTAAAATAATAAAAATTATTTGATAATGCTTACTCTCTTTTTAGATTTGATAGGTCTAGAGATGTAGGCCTTAAAAGTTTCAGATATGCTTTCAGAAATGAAGATTACTACCCGCTATCCCAAATCTCCTGTAGGTCAATACAGAACATAGATAACATTGAAAAAGGTTTGAACACAGGACTATTGCGGTTACACTCAGAAGTGCATACAACACAGCCAGACAGATATCCTTCACAGACCTAAGTCAAGTGTTTATTAAATTTTTGTGACCTAGGACTAAAATTAAAGCTAGGCAATAGACTATCGAGTGAGAGTCTACTACTAAAACTTCTCTACTAAATCTAGAATTTAGGAATTTTCAACTCGCAAGAATACTAATCTAGAGGTATTTTTCTTTAGTTACTAGATCAGAAGACAATACCTAGTCAATCTATCACATTTAATTAACTATCAGTATCATTATCAGTTTGCAATGCAATTTTGAAGGAACGTTAGTAATTTATAATAAATTAGAAGTAAATTTGCTATGATGAGTAAAACAAAGAGACCAATAATGTATCATTGCATGGGTATAAATAATTATAAATACATTACATTTTTATGAGTATGCACATAATTTATTATTAAAAATCTTAGATAATAATAAATAATTAATGCCACTAGATCCAATATTATTTAGAGTATAGATCTAATATTCAATTATAATTTTTATTGTCATATTGTTATAAACCTGGTGGTGGCACAAATGGGGGTAGTGGTGTGTGTGTAGTCAGCCGACGCAAATCGCCCCAGGCCAGAGCTAGACGAGCGGTCAACCGTGACGATTTACCACGGTCAGCCGAGACGAGTGTCAACACGGCGGTTCGGGAAGGATCGACGGCGGTCCGGGAAGGATCGACGTCGTGAACAGAACTCAGTAGCGTCATGAGAGTTGTAGTCATCTGACCACCTAGAAATGTCGAGCGGCGTTCTGTCCGGTTCGAGAAGGCCAGTAGGGACCCTATATAAGAGCGGAGGTGTCGCAGTCAAGACGGTTCAGAAAGCGGGTTGACGGCAGAGGTTCAGAGCCCGGTTCACTACAGTCCGGTCGACTACAGCACAGTTCAGCGGTGTGGTTCTGTACGGAGCATTACGACGGTTCAGTGCGGAGTACTGTCAAGTACAGTTGAGACGGCTGGCGTCTTGATCTTGGTCTGCGATCGAGTCCGACACAACGAGCCTAGTGTGTGAAGTCTGTCCTAAACTGTTGAACCCAGTGCAAGCCCGGAACGAGACGGAGAGGCCAGTGCAAGAGTTGATACTGCGGAACGGTGTTATCGGAGAGATATTTGTACAGTGTACGTGTTGCCAATTGTACAGTATTGGCTGTTATTTATTCAACTATTAAAGTGTTACGTTGCTTTGGAGCCCTGAGTTGTCAAGTTCTTTAAGTTGGTGTATGGTGCAGTTTGCAGAGAGCCTGGATAGTGAGATTCGTAACAATATTAACTAAGAGTAAGACTAGAATATAATAGGCCTTTAGTTATATTATTATTATAATGATAACATACTGTTATAAACCTGGTGGTGGCACAGATGGGGGTAGTGATGTGTGTGTAGTCAGCCGACGCAAATCGCCCCAGTCCAGCGCAGGACGAGCGGTCAACTGTGACCAGTGACAGTACATGCCAGTTCGGCAACGACCTGTGTGTAAATATTACGCACGCAAGTCACGGCGATTGTGATCATTCTGAGTGGTCAAGAACGTTCCATCCGATTCTAGAAGGCCAGTAGAGACAGTATATAAGAGCGAGTGTGTCAGAAAGACTGGACTTCACGTTACCTCCCATGTGACCAGTACGAGGCGAAGTTAGAAACAGTACGGTGTGTGAAGTCAGGCGGAGCAAGGCTAGGTTTTTGGACAGTTTGTGTAATATTGTTGCCAACTGTACAGTGTTGTATTGTATTTGAAATTAAATTGCTACTGTTACTTTGGAGCCCTGAGTTGTGAGGTTCTTTAAGTTCGTTTTGATTTCTGTCAGAAGTTTAGTAACCTGAGGTTCACTGGGCTTGAGTATTCCGTTGGGATTTTCACTGCTGCAGTTTCGTATCATCTCTATCGCATGGCAACCAGCGATGAGGCTTCCTTCCCGTAAACGTTTCTCCACTGTGCCGAGGTTCATAATTCTTACGGGTACCTTTTGGTCTTTCCCAATCGTGACTAGTGTCTTTCCTACTGCTATCCGTTGTGGTTGGTGTCCAAGCTTTCTACCAGCGCGGTTCCTGTCGTGGGATAGTTGTCCTCAATTTTTCCCCAAATGATCATTTCCGACTTAGCAGGCAAGGTTGTATTTTCTACCAACGTAACCCTTCTGACTCGGACATCTTCTTCATTCTCGTCGCCAAGCAAGGGTACTTCGAGGTCCCTGCATTGTAAAGTGCCTCTGCCGATATTCAAGGAAAAGCCATATTTCAGCATGAAGTCGAGCCCTATTATGCAGTCATCTGTGACGTCAGCAATCAGGAATTCGTGTTTGAATGACTGATTTCCGATCTCAACTGTTATGTCGATCAGGCCTTTTATGGGCATCAGTTCTCCACTGGCTGTTTTCAATGAGTAGGCCCTAACTGACGTTTTCTTGCTATTGTCCATGTTATCCGTCCGGATGACTGACCGTGAGGCACCAGTATCAAGGAGGAAATGATAGTTTTGACATCCAATTTTCCTGATGACCTTTAGACTCTTACTTTGCCCTAGCACGGCGACCGGGATGATGGTTGCAGGGGCTCTTATTCTCTGTGTCGCCGGGTTCCGCCCCTTGTAGCCGGCGCGTGCTAGTTTCCCTGGTAGCCCCAGGAACTTGGTCGTGCATACCTTTCTGATCTGTAATGGGTTCCGGTTTGTGGAAATCTTCTAGTGCAGCTTCTTTGTATATGACCGAGTTCACCACAATTCCAGCATCGTACAGGAACCCTAGGTTGGTTTTCTGGTACTTGGTTTGTTCGTCGTTCATCTAATGCCTCTGTCACCCTTCTCACAAGTTGTGCAAATTCTTCCTCTTTGACTTCTAACCTTCGGCCTTGATGAGTGCTTCCTGATGCGTCTTTGGCGGCTTCATATGAGAGAGCGTATACGAGGGCTTCACTGGCCTTATGTTCACCACTAACTCTGGTGGCTTTCTTTAACTCGGGGTCTCGAAGGGCATCAATGAAAGCATCTGTAATAATGACTTCCAGAAAATCTTGTGCGGCGGTTGGGTAGGCCAAATGTGCGAGGCGTTCGATGTCTGTCTCTAGCTCCTGTAGTGTTTCATCAGGGCGCTGTTGTCTGGTCTTTAGTTGCACACGATATACTTCTTGCATATGTTCATCCCCGTATCGGAGTTCCATAGCCTGGACAAGGGAGGCGAAGTCTTGCTGGTTCGGTAGAGACTGTAGCAATTCGGAGGCTTTTCCTCTTAGGGATAACACAAGGGCTGTTGCTTTCTCCTCCTCACTGTTCCATTTGTCAACTTTGGCTGCTGCGTCAAATTGCTTCTTGTATACTGACCAGGACACGGAACCATCAAACACGGGGGGCTTCATTTTCCCGGAGACTTCAGGTACAAATGACCTCATATCTGCTTCTGGTACATTTGTGTGCTTGCGTTGGACTTGTATCTTCATTTCGTCGATGGCCTTCTCCACTGCGTCGACCCTCTGATTCATCTGCTCGTCAATGTTGGTGATTCTCTCCTCCACAGCATGTATGCGTTGGTTCATTGCCAATAACTCCGTTTTGATTCCCGAGTCCATCGTGTCTATCTTGGTGTCCATGGCATCTATCTTGTAATTGGTGTTTTCTAGCCCCGAGTTCATCTGTTCTCGCATAGAACCGATCTCCTCACGAACTGCTGCCATCTGCTCCTGTTTGCTACTGGCGATCTGTCCCTGCATAGCTGCCATCTGTTCCTGCATGATACTGGTACTGGTGATCTGTTGCTGCATGCTACTGGTGAGCTGTTCCAGCAAGTCCGGTTCGACTTCAAAAAGATATGTGTCCGGATCTTCTTTTTCCTTCACCAGTTCTTCCCAAAGGCGTGCTTGTAAGGTTTCTTTGTTGCCGCTCGTCTTCAGGTCTCGACCACGGAGCTCTTCCTTCAGTTCCTTCACAAGGAGTTGGTCTAGCGTTTTCGTAGTAGCCATAGCAGATCCGATCCCACTTCTGATACCAGTGTTACGAATCTCACTACTATCCAAGCTCTCTTCAAACTGCACCACAGGACACAACGAACTTAAAGAACCTCACAACTCAGGGCTCCAAAGTAACAGTAGCAATTTAATTTCAAATACAATACAACACTATACAGTTGGCAACAATATTACACAAACTGTCCAAAAAACCTAGCCTTGCTCCACCTGACTTCACACACCGTACTGTTTCTAACTTCGCCTCGTACTGGTCACATGCGAGGTAACGTGAAGTCCAGTCTTTCTGACACACTCGCTCTTATATACTGTCTCTACTGGCCTTCTAGAATCGGATGGAACGTTCTTGACCACTCAGAATGATCACAATCGCCGTGACTTGCGTGCGTAATATTTACACACAGGTCGTTGCCGAACTGGCATGTACTGTCACTGGTCACAGTTGACCGCTCGTCCTGCGCTGGACTGGGGCAATTTGCGTCGGCTGACTACACACACATCACTACCCCCATCTGTGCCACCACCAGGTTTATAACAATACATTGTTGCTGTAACATAAACATTACAATGATAAAACAATTACATTTAATGATTTATTTACAATTCATAATGATAATCTCATTCATTGAATTTCATAGATTATAGATCTAAATCTAGAGAAGAGATAATCAGATATCTAAAACGATCTAGATATAAATCTATCTAGGTCTAGAATAGAGTAAGCCAATCTTTGCATAAGCAATTATTCGTAAATAATGAAATACTTACGACGCCTTTCAGTGTGATTGTAAATCTATCAACCATTTTGTTTACATGTCTTATATACAATTTTAAATCTCCACAGTAAAGGATGGGGAAATACTTTTACAAAAAGCTCGCCTACAGCTTAAAGCCTTAGTTTAGGATTCAAGAATTTTGAATAAGGTCAGTGATATATACCTTCATAAATAAACTGAAGAGTATTTTTTAGCAAAAATTCTTAGATGTATAAACATTATGCATAATCTAAATAATATCCAAAGTACATAGATCTAAATCTATGTTTTTTTTTTGTACGAAGCTAACATCCCATGTAGGCCTACATGATTGCAATCATTTTATGTCTATGTTGGAAATGTTGGGTTGGAATTAATAGATCTATATATAGGTCTGTGGATTGCTTATATGCTCTTCTAACACAGAGAGGACTACGCTGGCTCGGACATGTCGCGGCGTTCCAGTAGGCCTACCACCTCATCGTGGTAGCCGCGTGGAAAGCCTGCTATTTGAAAGGGCGGCCAAGGGTACTGGTTGCTCGCTACTGAATAATGAGCAGTCAGCGAGTGTAAAATGACTCTAAAGGGGTTATGTCCAGCTCCCCCCACATCGTGGGGCCCCGGGTCAACGGTTAGTAAGAGACCTTACGGGATAGCGCTGGACTGTGCGTGCTGGTACGAACCTCGCCGAGAGCAAAAGAAACGAAGCAGCTTTAGTCAAGAGAAAGAAAGTGAACGCTCTCATATTAGCTTGCCCTAAAACAATGCATGGACATGCACGAACTGTGGCAAACTCTGCCGCTCCAGAAGTGGCTTGATCAGTCACACCAGATTCTGCCCCGTCTCAAGACGAAACCAAAAACCAGTGACTCATCAGGGCGCATCCATTGTCTTCCAAGATAGAAGGAGCCATAATGGAATGTGACGTGTGTGAGATAATAACAAAACCAAAAAAAAATAAATCATATCATCTCAACATGAAACGCGTAGGACGTAATTATCTTCTTTTTTGAAGTAACGTTTAGAATTAAGATCTAGATGTAAATAGATCTAGATTATTCTAGATTTAGATCTCGATATAGATCTAAATCTAATTCTAGTTTATATTATAGAACAATTTCAAGCATAAGAAACCAGAACACATAGCTTTATCTCAACAGGTATTCAGCAAACTAAATAGCCTCAGCTTTTATATTAGAAACAAATTCAGTGACTAATTAGGATTATATGCCTGGAAAAAAATCTTTAAAATGTTGGTTATTAGTGACTGTAGAGGATGCCAAATCTTTCATTGGTCTGAAAGAAGAAAACTTGAATTCTTTCAAAAAGTGATAAAATATTTCCAGTGTCTGTACACCTTGTAAAGAAATTGCCTATAAACAAAAATAATAATATAGAATTAGATGTCACTGATCCAGCTAAGCAATCCCATTCTTTTTTAAATGAAATTTTGTTGCGCTATTATGGAATGTGGCATAAAATCATTGCCAAGTCTTTTTTTTCAGCCTCCAAGAATGAAATCAGCTCAGCCTTGATTAGACGACACGCTTTAACACTTTTCCCATGGAGAGCCAACGAACGTTGGTGTGATACAGGAGGCATTTGTAGTTTGAATCCATTGCTTCACAAAGCTGAGAGAAAAGTCGTGATGCAAGCGGTTGAGATTTGATGAAGTTTTCGGCAAAGATTTGAAGGCAAGAGCTTCTCTGTGGATCATGCAGTGAACAACTAATACCTTTGGATTTTCTTGACGCACAAGAGTGACGAATCCCTTTCTATTTCCCTTCATGAAAGGACAGCCATCGGTGCATACGCTGACACAGTTTTTCCACTGTAGTTTGAATAGCAAAATGTTTTCGTTCACCACTTTGAAAATATCTTCGCCTTTGGTCGTAGTTGGTAAGTCTTTGTTAAATAAGAATTCGTTGACACATTTTTCATCCTTTATGAACCGAACAACTTGAAAAGACCACAGCAGAGACACTTCATCGTCAGTCACGTCGAAGTGTTCGCAGATTTGATCTTGTAAATCTGACGATAAGTCTTCAATTCTGCTCGAGATAGTATCATTTGACAATGGAACTTTTTTAACTTTTTCGGCGGCATCGGGTCCTAGGATAGTTTCAACAACTATTGCTAAAGCTGGTGCATTGACTGATTCAGCCTCTGTGTGTGCTTTCTTGCGTTTTGCTAATAACTGAGCAACCTTATAACTTGCAATCAATTCCTTTTCTGGCAGCTTTATGTAGTTCGTAAGTTTCTTAGCTTGTTTATTTTGTTGAGCCCTGATGTTTTCGAAGTATTCCTTCGGTTGCGCTTTTACAGCTGGATGTTTTGTTTCCAAGTGTCTCTTCTATTTGCTTGGAACAAGCGGCTCATTCGACAAAGTTGCATTGCAGATCAGACAGAATGGTAATGGAGAATCTTCAGGTCCCGAAGATATGAAACCATATCCGATGTAATCTTCTTTGTACCTTCGTTTGGTTCCATGCTTTTCATTTTTGCTAACGTATTTCTCCATGGATAACAATGAATAACACTTATTGATAATTTGTTACTATTAGTATACACCTAAAAAAGTTACATGAAACACATCACTTATAATCATCGTTACCAATTCATGAACTGCTGTACATTTGCAAAGGCGGCCTAAATTTGAGTCATTATAATAATATATGTATAGTGGAAAATTCCATAAATTCCATAACTTTAATAGCTAACATCCCTTTTCGTCAATATGGAGCGATCCTATACTATTACTGGTCGTTGTAAGAGGGAATGTCATTGCAACGTAAAATAAACATTTAATAGTAGGCAGACCTGTGTAACGCTGCACGTGTGGCGTTCTGAAAACTCCCACGGCACACCTGCAAATCTTCGGTGGCACACTAGTGTGCCGCGGCACACAGTTTGAGAAACACTGCTATAGAGAGATCAACTGCGCGGAGGGCATTCATCTTATTTCTATGAGATGATCCATAGACGTTACGCGACTGTAGGAGGCCATACAGTATTTTCTCAGCAGATCTTTACGTTGACTAACCGAAGTTGTTCAGAATGATAGGCCTAAGTGGCTTTTATTAAACGCTAGAGCAAGTGGAAAGTAAAAGCAGGCCTGCAGTGGCTTAGTTAGTAGCCTCAAGAATCAAATAATAATAATTTTTTTTTAAAAGTTTAATATTATTTAAAAAATTGAATGAGTTGAATGAAATTGCATCAATCATATGTAATTATTATTTTTTAATGTCTATACTTATTATAATAAATTTTTTAAGCGACTAGAAACGTTTGTATTTTTTTTTGTTTAGCTCAACTTTCATGTTTATAAAATGCTAAATGCGCTATGGCCAAAAATTTTTGTGGACCAGTGGTGTGTGTGTGGGGGGGGGGGGGGAGGGGAATGTTTCCGTGCTGCTTTTTCAAAAGCTATTTTTTAAAAAAAAGTTGCTCGAGTCTGAATTCGAACTTTGAGCTCTAGCGTTAGGCCGACGCGTTAGCCACTGAGCTATACAGGTACTTATAGAAGGTTTTATAGTCTAAAAAAAAAAGTAAAAAAGTTAAACATTGTTAGCGAACGAACTACTTCTCTACACAAGGCTTATCTCCCCTTAGCCGCAATGAATAATGTGCAAAGTTTCAACTTGATCCGCGAACGGGAAGTGGAAGAAATACCGTGAGATTTTGTCCAGACAGAGTGAGTTGATAGAAGCTTTGTAAAAACAAATATTAACTGTGTAAACCTTTCCTTAAACCTCGACTGCAAAATTTCAAGTATGAGACAGAAAATATTCATAGGTTGAGATTTAAATCAGACAAAAGTAACAAGCGAATTTTTTAAAATAAGGGTTTAGTAGTGGAATTTGTCAAAATTGGATACCGCTCCAGACAACGGTCTATAACGGACACCAATAACTAGACTAGATTGTTACCGCGATAATAAAAAAAAATATTATTCTGGTTCAACTGGGGGTCGAACCCAGGACCTCTCGCGTGTGAGGCGAGCGTGATAACCACTACACTATTGAACCGGTTGTAAAATAATAAATTAAATTAAATAATAAACCACTTTTCAACTAATCAACCAACCACGATTATTATCTATTTTAGGTATTGATGCTGAATTCTCCTTCACATATTCCTTTGACGGTACAACCGCTGGGGCACCACACATGATTAGTCGACCGTCTTTCTCCATTCCTCTCTGTCTTTTGCCTAGGATAGAACCTTTTTCAATGGCAGCTAGGCCCGTCCATTCTTTTAACTTTTATGTTGTCTTTGAAGCTATACCCAACCATGGGAAAGGCTTTGAGGGTCAACTCTAGAGAAAAAATCTGGAGGCAGCTTGCAGCAAACATTCAGAGCATATGATGTTACTGTTACTGATCCCATCGCTTTCTGTCTGTCTCTTCTTCTTTTTTCTGGTACTCTTTGCTGACAGAGAAACATTTTGAAACAGTGTCAGTGGTGTTTCTAGCTTTGTTTTAAAAAAAGTATTTTTATTTTGCTTGTTGCTACTGCTCTGATGATTTAGTTAATAGAGACGCAGCTCAAGGACCAATGCCAGCTGCCTATGATTTTACCTTTCGTTTTACCTGGAGACTTCACTGATACCCTGACGGCCTGAGTTACCTGAGTAGGCTATACCTTCAAACTAAAGGTTTAACGAGAACGTGATGGCCAAGCTTAGGCCTAAACTTTTTCTCTACTAAAGGAGGTAAAGGCTTACTCGTTAGCTCTAAAAGCTATTACACGGCTCTTCTGAAATCAAACCAGCATGGTATTTTAATAGAAAAGGAATTAGAATGACTCCATGGTCGTGCGTTTTGCGCATGGGACTGTCGTCATGATTGTCCCGGGTTCATACACTGTCCGCTGCCATCCCTCGTCTTCCTGCGGGAGGTTTGGACCAGAAAGTATGATAGATTATCTTCAACTCAGAAGAAACATCCGAAACATGTAAAATATTGTAAAACAACAAACGAGATGAAAATACGTGGAGTACAATCTCAAGAAGCCGGACTATTCAGGCATGAGCAGACGTGAAGCCAAACCTTCAGTGCAGTGCTTGATCTTAGACCTAGACTAAAAGCGATCAGTGAGAAAGTAAATAGGCTATCTGAGGCAATGCCATGAAAAGTCTAATTTCAGCAGCCGATAAAGAATGAATGTCCCCATATGAGGATTTAACACAAAACATTAAAAGAATGCCAAGACTAAGAAGACATCTAATGACAGCATTATTTGGTTTTAAAGAAGATAAAAAAAAAAAAAAGCACAGTAGGCCTACGCCATTTTGGGATCTCTGCCAACCTTTCAAGTGTTTCTTTACACCTGGTAAAAGAAAAAAGACTTTTCAAAACTGAATAATTATTTGAAATCAACTAATGCGACAGATAAAGACTTTGTGTCTATTAAAAATTGATATCAATACTTTTTACAGTTTGAAATCCTGAAGAAGACACTTTGTTAGTTTACTTTCTTCTCCTAGGCTACTTATTATAAATCTTCTGTTTTTTTCTTCTTAACTTTTTGAAAAAATGTTAATGTAACGTTAGGGGTACTTAGATTTGTGTGTGTGTGTCTGCATTCAATTTTCCTTCAATATTGTTCTATCTTATTTTTCAATGCAATATTTTTGTGTAGAAGGGTAGAACAATATATCTTTGTAACAACTTTTGAAAGGAAAGAGAAACCTGAAACATTGATGGATTGGATCATTTTATTTGGTATAGAAGTAGAGTAAGAGAATGTACAAAATAAATTAATCATATATTTGTTGAAAGGATGATTTCTCAGGAGTTCTTTCATCTGTGGAATCTGAGGAAAGAAAAACCAGATAAAAATAAAACTATTGTAAGCTTATAATGCAATGAAAAAAGGCTTAAAGAATAGTAAGATAACCTACACACACACAACTTAATTACCAGACCTGGATTTACCTATAGGCAACATAAGCTATAGTTTAGGGCCTCTACTTTTTCTTGTGATACAAGTCCAAGGATATGGTGAATCATTTTAAAGTAAGAACAAAGGAAATATATCCTGATGTTGGATACAAGACGGGCATATAGCCGTTTGGGGGTGATTTATCTCAAATAGCTAAAGGCTATATCAAGTCTAAATCCAGTCCAGTTAATAGCTCTAGTGTTAGTTTTAGTTAACTTCCTAACTTTCCATACAGTTTGTTTGCCTTATATCACATGAAAAGAGCTGAAAGAAAGTAAATATATATGATTTGGAGCAGCATCAGCCAAAATGCTTAATGCTTAGATGATGATCTGGTCATTTGAAGATGCATCCCCAAGAATCTCTACCCTATTTGATACATCAGGGAAATAACAAAAAACAAATGTTCACAAAGAAATAGTATTTGACTCAGAAAGCAAAGTTCTAAGTGGTGATAAAAACTAAGAAAGACATTGTGGATGTACACACCTAACTCAGGCAGACAAGCCTGTAGCAGTCCCACCACACAGCGTCTCTGTTCCTCTGTAGTGGCTTCAGTCAACAGTTTCTCCAAATGACATTTAATGTTTTCTACTTTAGGAACATTTATCTGAGCTGAAACCAAAAACAAAAGTTGGGAAAGTAGGGCAGAGGAAAAAAAAGAATGGGGATTTTTTTTTTTTAATAATTTTTCTAAAAGTTATACATACAATATAGTAGATATTTAAGATTTCATTTATTTATTTTTTTTTTAATTTTTTTTTTGCAAGTACATTGCATTGATGTTTACCATTAATGGGACAAAATTTGAGCATTTTAAAGATGATCAAAGATGATCAAAAACACAATACTAAATACACATTTATACTCTCTTGTTTTCAAAAATGGGTTAACAAAATCCAAAATTTATATATCTAAAAGGTTTGAACACAAGTGTCAATAGCCAATAACCATATTTAATAACATATAATCATTGTCGAAGAACACCATGCACTTTCCATGTGCATTAACATCGAGATTTTTCCTTAAGATTGTTTTTGCAGGAAGTGGTAAAGGATGTAAGCACTTTACAACCTAAGGAATATTTCCAATGGCATGTGTGTCTCAAATAGCCTCTGATGACCAGTCCAACTCGTGGCCTTCATGTGTTGCTCAGATATTGAGTCTGGCAGAACTGTCATCATTAACAGGAGAAGGGGCAAAGATGAGTAACAGGTGCATAAACCAGTAAACTTCGGGCAGGAGAGCCTAGGGTGGCTACCTGCCCAGAAGAAGGAAAGCTTAGAATTTAACCCAATGCTGCTTTGAAGCTATACCCAACCATGGGAAAGGCTTTGTGGGTCAACTCTTTAGAAAAAATCTGGAGGCAGCTTGCAGCAGTCAGAGCATATGATGTCACTGATCCCAAATTGTATCTTGCCCTTTCTATAGATCAGCTTTGTGGAGAGGGGAAACAGCTGTCAGGGCTACATGATTCTGACCATAGCTATACTTTGATTCATTTAGAACAAAACAATGAATATAATGAACTGAATATAAACATGACCTTTACTACCCCATTCACTATTTCTAATGAAGTATTTTTTTTTTACTTTTTAAAGCTGCATTTAGTAAAAAAAATATCTAAAAGTTACTTTTTTTTTAATACTTTTTTTTTTATTAAATAACTTTAAAAAAAAATAAATATATAAGTGAAATATTTTAAAAGTAAATTGGTGAATGTAATAATTTTATATTAACATTCAACAAACAAAATCTCAAATTTATCTCCAATAGGATTAATACACATTTGGTCCAGCTGCCTAGCATTCAGCAGTAGGCCATCACATTGGTTGTTGTAAAGGCTGCCCAGTGTTAGTCAGAGAGATAAAATGAGCTACATAGTCAAAATCTACACTAGGGAACTCTTAATAAAGTTTTTTAAATTACTTATCAACAAGGGAGGTATACCGCAACAACATTTCTGTAAGAAAGAGTAACACAGAAGTCAATACCTTTTTTTGACTCTAAGTGAATGTATCTCTCCATGTAGGTTCTGAAGGTATGTCCTTTGATCAGCACACTCTGGGAAAGCAGGCTCAAGTCTGACACCTCTATCATTGTAGTTAGCCTCAAGACTGCACCACAAAGCTGAAATAAATAGTAAAAATAGTGTTTTATAGCAAACCTAAAAGTAAAACTGAATAATCAATGAGCTATCACGTTATTAATGATAATGTAATTTTTACTAGTTAGGATTGTAGCAGGGATCACAGGTGGAGATGTGGATAAAAAAAATCTCAGACATATAGAGATAAAACAAAAATAATCAATAATAAAATCTTGATAACTTATGTCTTTTGATTTGGAGAGACAAAATGATTAACATTATGCCCTATAATGTAAGCTATTAACATAATGAAAATGATGCTTTATACTAAGTAGTGACTAGAAAATTTCAAATTTAATAGAAAGTTCAACTCTTAAAGAGATGATGTCAAAGAAATTAGGGATGTTAGTCACCATAGAGTAGTCTCAATTTCATAGTCCAACTTTCATAACAAGTTGATAACAGAATTAAACTATTTTCCTTCTTGACTGGCAAATTCTGACTTGTAAGCTTCAGACATTCCTTCAGAAATGAAGATTATTATATCCTAGCCCAATCATCCTGCAGGACTTTTGTGATGGTATAATGAAAGAGACAAAATGCTTGTAATAATAATGATATAGTTTGCTTAACATGAGTGGACGAATTGCTTTAATAATAATTATTTAATATGATGAATATCTAGTAAAAAAAAAAAAAAGATAAAAGAAAAACCAACGGCTAATCTGGCATTGTAAAATGAAATAAAAACTTGAACGCACATGCTCGGTCAAACTGTCTTTGTACTTGTACTCTGCAAAGTCATTTATATTCTCTGCACTTTCCAAGGCACAGACTAAGCTAATCCAGGCATCGCAGAATGTTTCTTTCGATCCATATTGTTGTCTGCTTTGCACACTGGACAAAGCCAAGGCTGCATTGATTCTGACCTGACAACAAAGGGAAGAAGGTCAGAGTGGAGCTTAAAACAAACAATAATGAATTGCTTTGCAACTATAAACTTTTGTCGCCCATGCAGATTGAAAGATCCCAATAGCACATTTTCAAATGGTCACAGATCATCAGACTTTTGTTATATAAAAAGTGTTTGTGTGGGCAAGTGAAATTGATATAATAAAGAGAAGTGACCAAACATTCAATATTCTGCTGCATAAAACAGTCCATAAGTAAAAGGACCTTTCAACCATAGTGTTAAGTCTTTTTTTCTCTCTAGATTATCAGAAAAGATTTCAGAATACCAGTATATGATTTAATTAGTTAATTGTAAAGCAATTGAAATACTCAAAACCTATGCTTAAAAAAATGAAACTGAAATAAATTAGTATGTTTTTGGGTAGCTATAGACATATCAATTAAAATCTTTATAGTAAAAGTAAAGTTCCCCTTTCAGACCTTGTGGTCTATAGGGCAGATGATGTAAAGGTCATCTGTTTCTGTTGCCAACAGTTAACCAGGGTGTCATGTGGCCAGCACAACGACCAACCAACCGCCTTTACTTTTCCCCAACTAATGTCAGGTACCCATTAGAGCTGGGTGGACTCAAAGATCCCGAAATTAAAAATCCCAGTCTTCACCAAGATTCAAACCCGGGACTCCTGGTTCAGCCATTGTGCCTCCAAAAACTCTTTATGCTTTCACAATTTTTATGACTTTATATCTTTAAATTCAGCCTATGTTAAATGAATGTCAATACATATCTAATCTAGAAGAAATCTTACTTTGAAATTTGAACTGTTCTGTACAACTTTACTCAAAGTGGTCAGTATGTCAGTCAACCAAGGCTTGTCCAGTGGGAGATGACTATTCTGAAAAGCATTACTTGCAGCATAGCAGCTGTTCCAGCGCACCTGAAATGAATGTTACTTTTTAGATCTGGCACAAGCTTCCTATAAATGCATCATTAGCAGCAGCATATTATGTTTTTGCCGACTGTTATGAGTGTATGAACAATCTCACACCTAAGACAGACCAATGGCAAACACTGAAGTATACAAGATAACCTTGGCAATCAAAAAAGGTTATTGAATTATCTTTAATTTGCCTCGTTGCAAAATTTGTTCAAACATTCAGATTAGTGTGAACAAGAATTATGGGTCGTTGGCTAGGTGTCATTAAGTTATAATAGATATATATGATTGCTGGGCATAAATTTTACAATGTACATTTTAATACCCTAAAATGATATTCATAAATAAAGTGTTAGTGTAACATATTTGGATCATTTTATTGTGGGATTACATAAGTAAAACTTGCGTTTTGCAATAAAAAAAGACTAAGTGCAGAAGAATGTCAAAACCATGAACACCTTGACTTTGCCTAAAATAAAGAGGAGAGATGAAAAATATTTCTCCATCTTGTCAATCATTAGGGTTGACAATGACTTACTTTCATAGTACCACTGGTCATATTTTTAACCAGTCCTTTTACTGCAGTGTCAACTGCCTTCTGCATGTCTGGTTGTTGGAAAGAAGCAGCTGTCAAGAACCTCAGCAAATTTCCAATGGCACGTACAGAGTTGCAGCTTATCTTGTCACTGTCCTTGCTTGATGATGCAGCGCACTGGACCAGTTGAAGAACCATGGACTCTGGGAACTCCAAAAGAAATTCTTCAACATGATTCTCCCTGGGAAAAGAAATATATGTACACTAGCTAAGCCACAAACATTTAACAGGTATTTAATTAATCAGAAAGTTTCCCTTTGAAACTAGAGTCACAAAGGAAATAGATTCACAAGTTTATGTGGTCTTTTGTAAATTATGGGAAATGTGATAAGGACATAAGTGGCCAAAATGACATTCATGGTCAGATTGTGGTTACTGATGACAAGGAAGCATTTCTTCTTCTGTGGTGAAGATTTAAGTCATATTTGTAAGTAGTCCAATTCTGCAGAAGCCTTAAAGCTCAAGGCAATGTCGCAGGGTAGTTTGTTATTAAGGACATTGTAAGGCTAGCATAATGACTAACCACCAATACTTTACCCCAGACACATGAGAGTTGGGTGGATGGACGGTACATATTCCATTCTAAAAGGAAAACACATTTTTTTTACTCCAAAAGGACTCTAATATTGAACTTTCAAATCAGACATTTTACCCACATAGCCATCATGTTTTAAAGAGTAAAAAAAAATGTTCCACTTCAACTTTACCTACATTGTAAATAAAATATTGCAGATCATGTTGAGTTTACCCTTTTTCTGTGACAAACTTTTAATGTGAATATTACCAAAAAGAGCTCACTACATACTCTCTGAATTCCAAGCAAACCAAACCATGGACCCTTATTTGAGCTGCACAACACTGCACCACTTATACAACATAGTTTCGCTCTTATTAAAAGCTTTAGGTTAACACTGCACTTTGTTTTTGAATAAGTGTAACACATTTAACTGTTAAAGAAAAAAAAACTGAAAAAAAGATGTGCAATGACAAGAGGACATCTGAAAAGTCACTTACTTATTACTAACCAATGTGTCACAAAGGTTGGCCATGGCCCAGGCAGCTTTAAACCTCACACTGTTGCTTGATGACTCCATGCATCGGAGAATAGCCCTCCCAGCATCCATGATAAATGCAACATCCTAAAAAATCAAAAATGTCATTTTTAATGCTTTGATGTTTTGCTTTTTTTTAAAAAATAAAATGAAAAAAAAACAACATTTCCCTCATTTGACATTATTTTTCTTTAATTTTTTTTTTAACAGAACATGGATCACAAAAACAGACACAAAAACTCTTTTGTTTCCCATGGCAATATAAGTATTGAATAAAATCCAACTTTCTGATGTGAACTTCACATGTAATGTTTGATTAATACAGTGAAATGAATGTATATTTCATTTGCTATTGTTTTAATGTTTTGTAAGAAGTGTAATGCAAAACTCTAAGATAAATTTACTCATGGATAATAAAGATATATTATTATTATAATTAGCCATATCTGGTATATTACATTGATTGATAGAAAGACGAATTTTAAGTCCAATGCCTGAAAATCACAGTAAGGATTGAAATAGTTCAATGTTATTAACTAAAAACTGAACAAAGGCCTAAAAACGCTAGCATGATTGATAACCAATTGTTTTAGCAGCTATGCTTTTGATGGAATTAAAGTGTTTAAATTTAGGGAGAAATTGCTTCCACCAAGATTTGAATCAGGAACTCAGATAATTCTTGCTAATAATTTGTTGAACAAAATATAATCCAAAACCCACTCAACTGTGACCATTGAAATTGAATTTCTTTCAGGACAAAAGAAATGCTCAGATTTTTAAATATTATATTATAGTAAAATATTAGTATAATAGTCCCTTACAAATAGCAACACAGCGAAATATAAATAAATAGAGGTCAAAGAAAATGAATAAGTACCACTCACATCTTTCAAACAGGCATACATAACATAGATCCCTAGAGCTCTGACAGCAGAGGCTTTGATCAGTTTGTCTTCATCATCAGCTAGGCCCAGAACCAGAGTCACACACTGCATTTGACGATGGTGCTGTTCAGTTTGTTTTTGTTGAAAGAGGACTCAATATTACTTGTTTATTTAAATTTTTAATTGCTAGGTAAATAATTATAAAATAATGGTAAGACTAATAGTTTTTGTCATAATGTAGGTAAAACAAATCTATATAATTTTTAAGAGTGAACATTATCTTAAAAAGAGGTTCAACCCACTGGCAGCTTAGAAAAGATTCCTTCCCCAATGTTGGCCATACACTCACAAGCACCAGACCGAACTAAATTATTCCCTTCTGTGGTCAACTCTGGATTGTAGTTTAACAGCTTGGGTAGAGGATCTTCTAAAAGGTAGAGCCAAAAATCTAGAATCTATAACAAGGAAATAGGAGAAGTTTAAAAAAGTGTCCTGTAGATGAGGTGAGTCTATGTATATTAGTTACATTCCTTATCATAACAAATGATTGACATGTAAGTAACAAACTGAAAATTACAAATGTCAACTTTCAGAAAAGTTATTGTCTCCTTAATAATGTAATTGTACTCAGTAATTCTATTTGATAAAATTTGTGTAAAGATAAAATAAACTTGCTGCAATATCATTATTTAAATATTTATATTTTCATTGGAACAAGAATTATTATTCAACACAGAACTTGTCTCAAAAGTTAATTAGTCTAAAACTGTATTTTTCTTCTATTTGTCTATATTACATATCATATAAATACATTTGTAAACAAATTATTTTTACTCTTAGCCATTAGCTAGACAGGACTTATATTTATGAAAAATCTAAGTTACTAAAAAAAGAAAATTTAAATAATAATACATTACACATTATTTATACATAATATATATGTATGTATAGTATATTATCTTATGGAGATAAAATACACTTTGGTTCTGCATAAAATTAGAAAATGAAACCAAGACTAATATTGGAACCAACTTTGTGGAATATTGTAAAGTAAAGTTTTTATCCCAAGTTTGGGTATGAAATACCTGAAGCAGATCAAGTGAAGGTTAGATAATAATTTTAATGTTGTCATATCCAGAGAATACATATTTAAAAAACAATTAGCAAACAAATGACTTTTGAAATAAAATTATGTAAGAAATTTAGCAGTTGGTGCCTGATGATAAAATCTTGGCATTAATTGACCTGTTCAAAAGGTATGACATGGCTTGGAGCTATGCTGGCATCTTGAATATCTCTCTGTAACACTTGTGTAAACTCATCCAGTACTTTAGAGCCATGGAGCTTAATGATGTAGTTGGTATCTTCCAGGCACATCTGGACAAGGTTCTTAAGCAGATGAAAACTTTGCCTACAAAAACAAAATTGCAAATGAATCTGATTTGACCATTAAACAAAGAAAACTGCAAATGAATCTGATTTGACCATTAAACAAAGAAAACTGCAAATGAATCTGATTTGACCATTAAACAAAGAAAACTGCAAATGAATCTGATTTCACTATTAAACTGGTAATGGTCTGTGCAAGCTAATTACCATTTTAAAAATACTGAGCCCAGGCTGGAGAAAATGCAGTATTTTGCAACGTGAAATACTTGCACTCCTCCTTAATCTTCAGACTTGAAATCAAGCCTTATATAAACAAACAAAATTGTTTTAATATTAAACTAGCTGGACCATGGAGAAGTTTAGTTGCTTCCTTTTGTTTAATGTTAAAATATGAATTAGGATTCATAAATTGTAGCATATTGAAACAGGAAAACACATTCAAGAGGTATAGAATACTCAGTTCAAAAATGAAAAAAAACTTTTTTATCTTGCTAATTTCAGATATTATTTAACTTTTGGGATTTCTTTCAAGGAATCCAACTTTTTAACAAAAAAAAAAGTTTCTTAACAAGGATACCTTATTTAGTGAAAGGTTAATATTCCAGATTTCTTCAGATGAGTAAAAATCCACAGTAGTGAAAAAAACAATTATTTTGATAAGTTTTGATAAGTAAATAAAGTCAATATGAATAAAAAAACCTTTTCCCTCTTAAAAACATTTATTTTTTGCTAATTATTCTCCTTTCATTTCACAGATAATGAAACTCAAAATCAAACACTTAAACCTATATAACAACAAATCTACATGTACAGTACAGTACTAAATATTCTATAATCAATAGTAATTTTAAAAATTTCTTAAAAAACGGAACCATGAGTTAATAGAATAGATCTATGTTTAAGAAATATAAATTGTACCCTTATTTTAGAAAAAAAATATATTCCAGACTAGCTAATACATCCTAAAGTTAAATAAAAAAGAAAAAAAAAGAAAAAAAAAACAACTTACCTAATGACTGGGAAATAATTTTTGATTAAATTGCTCATAACTTGTAAAGCTTCCAATCTTACTGGTAAAGGTTCATATTTCTGAGGCAATTCTTTTCTGGACTGAATGTCATCCTTGGCTAGGTCAGGTTGACCTGGAAGGTTAAAAAATTGTAATTAAAAAAAAGTTTTGCTGTAGAAACCATTGTCAATGTAGTCAAATACACACTAAAAAAAACACCTCATAAACACATTACCATAAAATATCTTAAAAATAAATCAGGAAGATTGGTTTAACTTTTATTAATATTGTTGTTGCATTTTGGGAATCAAGTTGTGGGAACTAAAACTATATCATCTTATAAATCTAAAGCACTCTCAGTTATTAATATGATTTGTTGTTATTTGAAATAGGGTAATGTGATTTAATAGTCTACTTGTTTTGTATGTGTATGCTTGTTGGGCTATATATATATTTTTTTCCAATCCTGGCCAGGATGTGTTAGAGTTAAATTGGTTTTAGGAGGTTCTGAAATGTAACAAAACATAATTTCAACCTGGTACAATATGAAGACTAACCCCAGCTTATATTAATTACTGTGATATAAAATGATAAATCAAACTATATAATTAAAATTTACAGTCATATTATTGAATCAAAAGACGTGTTAAAAATGAATTAACTAACACCTGTATAAATATGAATATTTCAAATAGTATAAGCTTTACCTGTAATATTTTTTACACAAAGTTTGATGACCCAGGAAGTCTCTCTGGCATGGGCTTGCAGAATGTGGTCTGTGTAAACTGGAGTGTCTGAGCCACCACTTGCTCCTAACACTGGATACAATACCTCTGGTCCTTGTTTTTTCCCTAGTATGCTATCACAGGGATCTCCAGATTCAAAAACATCTTTAGAGTTGTTGCCTAATGTTTCCATAGCCGTGGTATCGAGACATGGATTGATACACAATTCATCTACATCAGACTTCTGAGGATCACTGCCTATCTCACCTGAAGATTTGTCTGGCTCTGACACTGAAATGCAAGGGGTGAGAGTCTCAGCTTCTCTTTCAGACTCATCTGCTTCCTCTGCAACTTTAGACACTTGCGGGGTGGCAAAACTAGGATACAGAAGGTAAGAGGCATCTTCTGGTCTAAAAAGAGGGGAGTCACCAGGGTTGGCAGAACGGTTGACACCAAGAGGGGGGTGCGGTGGCTTTATCAGCTGAGACACTTCCATCAGGGGTGGTTTGATGCCCACAATTGATCCAATGCAAGTCAAGCATGCCGTTCGCACATTGGGATCTGTAGATATTATCAAATGATTTTACAAATATAGTTCAAATATTAAAAGATTATGCTAAAAAAAGGCAAATAAGAAAAAAATAATTTATTTCATAGAGCATCAATAGAGTATTCTAGAATTTTTAAATTATACTGTTATAATTGAACTCTGGATATAAAAAACTAGTCAATGCAGAATGGTAAAGTTTGATATAACAAAACTATAGGCCAGATGAGAATCTGTTCATTATGTTAACGATAAATAAGAGTAAAAATTTTTTTAAATTACTTTTCCCATGCAGTCATCCTCCCATTAAGTGGACTCAAGAATGTCCCAAGATCCCATTAACAAAAATTCTAGTCTTCATTAGGCTTCAGACACTCTTGGTTTAGCAATTAAATGTTTTCCCATATACCCCAGTAAAATAAAGCCATTAGTATTGAAAACTTTTTTTGGAAAAGAAAAAAATGTTTAGCTCTAAGTAGACAGGCAATAGGAGAGCTAAAATAATCTATTGTAGGCGAAAAAGCTTGGGTTTTGTTTTACATTCCCTCACAGTTGTTTCGAAGTTTTAAATTTTTTTTTTTTAATTTTTAAATTGCAATGTGAAAATAGGTGAAAATGACAGAGCATAACCTTTGTGGTTATAGAAATGCCTGATTTGTTTGAGAACTCTTGTCAGAAGTCCAGGGTTCAATCTGTGGTAAGGTGCATTGTTCACCAAGTTAGCCAGACACTAGTAGGAAGAAAAGAAATTTAATTGTTATTCAAGTAGCCTCTCTCACTGTCACATCACACACACAGATGCACAGCTATTTGTAGAAACTGGCATGAAGAATGTGTTCAGAGGCTCTCTAACAAATGAATGTAACTTAAGAGAGAAAAATCCCAGTTTAATCTATTATTAATCAAATATTTCATTATCTTTCCTTCAATTTCTTTCCTGATTTGTATTGCAAAGTTATTTTCTATACATTATGACAAAAAAAGAGTTAATGTAGCTATCAACAAAGACATGAAACAAAATAAAACCATCAGTTTTCCCAACATCCAAGGTAACAGTTACCTTTATTATCTGTGTAAGAACAGCTTTATAATTTTCCGCAACAAGAGCCTGAACAAGACACCTGTGCATCTCACGAATCATGGAACCCAAAATGGCAGAGAAGGGAGTGAAAGCAGCTTGGTGAGGGGTTATTTCTTCAGCAGCAGCAAGGTATGGTTTTGTAGACTCCAACATGGCTGTCAGACTTGCCACAGCTGCCATACGACACTAAAAAAAGTTAGAAGATAAAAAAAACTTGTAAAAATCTATAAAAAGAATAAAAGCTAAAATTTTTTGACACTGTTTCTGATTAAAATGTAAAAAATATGTGTAGCTCGGTAAGGTATTTAGTTACCTTAGGAGAAGGATCCTTTAAAATGGTTGTAAAAAGGGACTGTGTTTGAGAAGCATTGTTGCTAAGGCCAACATCAGGGATAAATGATGACCAATAGCCAAACATGAGCCTCTTATCAACCACCTGGTGACAGTCATTCAGAAATATATAAATACAAAACTACAAGAAGTATTTTTTAAATGTCTAAAACTTAAAACCATTTCTTAGTTCATTGTACTTGTGTATAAAGTAGAGTTTTTTTAATGCCAGTATGACAAGAATTCAAGATGCACTTTTTAGAAAACAGAAGGTCAATTTACTCAAGTCATGACAAGAAAACACATCATATATAAATAATAATAATAATAATCATCTCCATGATGAAATTTATCTTACAATTTACACATTACACTAAACAAAATATTTTAAATATAGAAAACAAAATATACTTTTAGAACAGATTCACTCAAAAGTTAAGAGAATGTTTAAAATCAGATATAATAATTTATTAGCCCTGCAAATGAAACTATAAAATGGAGAATAACTTTTCTTTCAGAAATGAATGGACACACAAAGTGAGCATCTAAACTGAGAGGATGCTGAAATAAGATTACAAGTAGTGTACATTATGACAAGCAACACTTTGGAAGAGAAGTTTAGTTTCAAAACATTTGAAGAAATGTGTACACAGAGACCTGAAGAATAAAAAGCAAGAAAGAAAGTTGGAGATTATCTACTTATGTGGGTGTTTGGTTCAAGAGGATATAGACACAAAAACATTTTGGAGTATTCAATAAACATTAACAATATCTAGGAGATAAACCTTATTCTTTCACTTGCATAATGAAGCTGATGAATGAATGTAAGTTGTCTAATAGGAAGATGAAATTAGAATCAGTTAAATGATAATAGCAGATTATGTTTAAGTCTCATAATATTTTTATTTTAAGGAAGATTTGTGAAATAACTCTCTGGCATAGTCATACAATGTCTTCAAGAAAACAGCTTACCAAAACCTGGCTTAATACAATCACCAATGAATGTTAAGTTTAAGAGTTTCATCTTACCCGAACAATGTTTAGAAAACAGTTCAGTGCACATTGTCGAACTTTGACAGCCTCAGATCTGTGCTGCCTAACTCTTCCTCCTTCTGTGTCAGAGTACTCTGAATCTGAACTGCTGAACTTTAGCCATGTCATGTCCCAGGTCAGAGCTTCTTCATCTGGAGTGACAGTGCTCCATGAACCTGAGTAAGTTCCTGTCAAAACAATGGACAAACATTTTTTTTTATTTTATGACAATAAAAAATGTTTTTTAATGTTAGTAATATGATTCTTAGAGTCTCAATAAGCAATCTATTATTCCCCCCTTGAATATGATGCAGGATGGAAAGAACTGGTAAAATGTAATTTATAAAAAAAAAATTAGACGGAATTAAAATCTGCTTAAATAGAAAAAAAACAAACAACACTTAAGACATTGAAAATTTAATTGCATGATAATAAAATAATCTTAAAAAAACATGTCATTTTCACAAAAGACTTAGACAAATAGATACCTGCAAGTACCAATTGGTCAGTGGACCTATGTGTACCACCGGTCAGACTACTTTGACTTGTCTCTCTTTCAGCCTCATCTCCTTTAGCTTTGTCTTTCTTTTTTCTCTGCCTCTTGATTCTGTCCCCATGGATTGCTCCTCCACCTCTCCCACGACCTCTGCTGCTTTTAGACTTTTCAGAACAAAAGTTATTTTTAATAAGATCTTTGCATTGTGTAGAGTAGCATCGCTACTGAACGTACAAATATAACAACATTAATTCATAACGAGACTGTAGTTTACAGATGAGAAACAGTTGTTGAGGCTAGGCTTTCATAGACCTAACATCTATAACATTAGTGACTGAGACTGGACCATTGCCATTCTGTATTAAAACATTATATTGAAGCTTCTGAAGCTGACTTAGTCTGTTCACAGTTACTTCAATCTTGTGTATGCCTAGTTCATCTGTTAGTTAATATGAACTCAAAACTAGTAATGATATGCTCCCAGAAAGGCCTGTGCAATCATTTGCTTATCCATATTACACTTGTCTGCATTAGATGTGACACATTATGCAGGCTGCCACTGGGTTTGCGTAGTCACATGAAACACTACAATCATCCTTAACCTTCAGAATCAAAGGAATTGCTATTCATTCTGCCTTAGAGCTTGTGTTAATTTTACTTTATAGTTTCCTATTGTTAAGGACTTAATTTCAATTCAATCTATAATAAAGAAACAATATTTTACTAATAGTACCATTAGTTAATGGGCTAGCTGTAAATATCTATAATTAACCACATGCCAATGTTTTTTTTGATTTATTCATGGGCTCAAAAACAATCTGTAGTAATTGAGGATTACAATGAAAAATACAATCTTATGTTAGTCTAACTATAATGTGAAAATATTAGAATCCCTTGTCTTAATGCAATGTAGTAATTACTTTCTTCAAAAATATTAAATATAAATCCTTCATTTTAAATTATAATATGGACTTTTTTTGGTATATAAATGTGTTCATTTACAATTAATCATTTATGAAATTTTCTGAGTATAAGAATTAAATTTAATATTTAATAATCTAGTTTACCTTTTCTACATTGGTAGTAGGAAAAAAAAAGATAAATCATAAAACTTACCTCCCCTGGTGTTGTTGAAAAGTTGCCAGTCTGTTTGGGGGTCTTAGAGGAGGCCAAGGGATCATAAGGGGTAACCACATTGGGATACAACTGTGTTGGTATGTTCACTGTTTGACTGGTTAGGCCATAAAACATATAAGCCTTTGGAAATATTAAATAACACCATGTAGCCATACCAAACTGATTAACTCATCTGTCATATTTTTTTTTTTTACTATAATAGCTAACAATATCAAACTATCAAACCTGCCGAAATTCCAATTCACTAATAAAGTCAATGATAGCAAATTATTTAAATAGCTAATACAAACTAATTCTTAAAACAATATGCTAAAGTATTTTGTTTCTTATATTAAGCTTGTAAATTAGACATTCTTGAAAAAAAAAGAATAAAATGCTAAGTATTGGAAAGACAAAAATTTAAGAAAACACATGTGGCAACAAGAGTTTTAAAAAATCTGCTCTTACCCTGACAGCAGCAAAGAGTATTCCCAGCTCAATGTTTGGCAAACGTTTCAATACAATAATGTTCTGGATTCCACTGAAGCAGTACATGAGAAGCTAGCATTACAGAGTAAATAATGTCAGTCAGTATGGGTAGACAATTCTATTTCAAACAGATATGACTTACCACTATTCCACAATTAGCTAAATTTTTTTTCAATTTGATAAAACAAAAGATGTCATTTTGATAAGCTGTTTTATCGATTAAATATATGAATATTATTCTAGATTCTATATAGCAAATTTTAATTACATTTTTGGAGGAGGGTATTTAATGAGTAATAATATATATGAATATTATTCTAGATTCTTATATAGCAAATTTTAATTACATTTTTGGAGGAGGGTATTTAACACAATCTATTTTATTTTAATTGTAAATTTAAAACAATTATAAAAATCTGCTTTAACTAAATTTAGAATAAAAGTCTCACAATATTCAGTTAAAGAGGTGAATGATTCACGTGCTTAAATGTAAATGAATTTATACAATAAAAAGTGTGTAGTCATCTTTTAGGATGTTCAGTGCCATAGCATTCAAGTAGCTTATTTGCTAAGGTAGAAAGATTTTAATATAAAAAAACCCAGATCATTGCAATACTAATCTAACACTACTGTTTGTGTCATGATGAGCATTAAAGAACATACTTATTTACATACAGGACTATTATATACTTACAAACATGGCCTGAAAACATTCCTATACACACCTTGTTTTGAAGATGTGATGCCATTTTCATGTTAGGAGCTCTGTGTAAAAGATGGACAAGAGTATCAAAACTGGCAGACAGATATCTCACTTCTATGTGCTCAGCATAGTTAGGTCTGAAATAAAAATTAGAAAAATTTAGTCTGAAAAGTTAAAAGACTAGTAAATTGGCAAAAGCTTCTATTTATATATATTCCTATTTGGAAGTACCACAGACTTTACAAACTATACCGACATAGTAACAGAATATATTATTTTGTTGCCAAGATTTTTTCTTTACTGCCAAGAAAATTTAAAATTATTAAAAAGGAATATTTCATAGTTTAACAATTTGCAACAAAGGAAATGTTTCTTATTATATTAAACACTTAGGCCAGAAATATCCTGCCTGAAGAAGCCAGGAAAACTAATGACTTAAAAGAGTCTCTAGTATGTAAGACTAGGTTAACACATTAATATGATATGCATAATGATCTTTTTTTTTTTGAAGGAATCTCTGTAGCTTATAAATATGATAAATGTTGAGATCTTTTTTCTATAAAGCTGTGATATAAAAGATATGATCAATGCAAGTTCCATAACAATGCTAAATACCTAACTTCCAAAACATTATTCATGTAAACACTGCTAAACACCTGACTGCCATTACCTTATTGATGTAAACACAGCTAAACACCTGACAGCTTCAACCACAACTTCTTCATCATTGGTTGTGTCATCTGTTAAGTGTAGTAATAGTCCCTGACCTCCAACCAGAACATCATGGAATTTCTATTCAAATAATGTAAAACATTGAGCACTATTAAGAAAGTATTATTTTACTTACCTGGCCATTTACACATATAAAAAATACTATTTAAGAAAACCATCAAAAAGATACATTATTTCTGTTTTTTTTTCCAAAATGTTTTCAAATTGCTTGTGACACGGTTACTATGTGTGGTCAACTGTGACACACGGTCAAGTGTTGGGTACCAGGGAGTTAGGGGACTTGCGGGAAATCACGGTTGACCACACATAGTAACCATGTCACAACAGTCCTTCCAGGGCAGAGATTTATCTGAAATTAAATCTATCAGGATTAATATCCAAATATTTTGACCTTCTATTAGAAATCTTTTTTTGAAGCCGCTCTATGACTTCAAACATTTGTTTGCAACAAGTAGCACATCCTAATGTTTATGCATTTTCTATATTTGTCAATGTGTCCAATGATCAATACTCTTCCTGAAATAATGTTCACAGTATCTTATCTTCTTATATAAGAGAGATTTTTGGCAGGTTTTGCAGACTTCTGTCTGTATTGAAAGATAGTTTCCCATGACTGACAAACATATTCAACAATCCACTTAGAGTTTTCTTTCCAGCTTAAAGACAAATGATTTCATGATATAACACAATGTCTTTAAATCAAGTAATATAATAAAAAGGACAGAAAAAAAACAACACAGAACAAGTATTGTGATATAGCATGAGTAAACTTAAAGGATCAGTACCTCAATACGATGACTATTATTCTCACAGACTGCACTAAGAGCTCTAAGGATGTCTGAGTGGATAAAACTTTGAGTCTGAAGTAAAGCCTGGGTGAGAAACTGAACAACAGTATGAAGATCACCACTGGACAAAATAACCTGTGTCATAAAACAACAACAGCTTGTCAAAGATACTATCAAATTCAGTCATAAATGTTTTAGCAGATTTACATCTTTGTTAGGACAAAATAACCTGTGTAATAAAACAACAACAGCTTTTCATAGATACTATCAAATTTAGTGATAAATGTTTTATTTGATATATATACATCCTTGTTAGGGACTATCTCATTCAGAAGCACTATTTCAGTTATTCTAATAATTAACATTTTATATTTTTATATGACACTTACATTCTTGTGTGTAATAAAGTTGGTGATCACCAGACACAGTTTCACTACGATCCGTTCCAAATGTATAGGTATGGAGTGACACAAACGAGCCAACAATTCGCTGCCTTCCTGTAAAAAAAAAAAAGAATTATTTTTGTTTTTGTTTACTTAAAGTAATGAGTTGGAAAAAATTCACTGAACAGCATTAAGTGCAGAAACACCAGGTTAATGACTTCAAAAACAGTGATCACCCTAGGCTTGTCTAGTAGCAGTACTTAATACTTATATTGATCATTAGATCTAGATCTACATATATATCTAGATCTAGATCTCATTACCACCCTAAAAAAAAAAAAAAAGATAATTCTGACCTCAAGTACCTCAGATTCACACATCATTCAGACATACTGACTTTCAGGAATTAGTCATTATTAATTAGATTTTTAGAATATCTAGTCATGATAAGATCAAAGATGATAGTCATGATAAGATTTAAGTAGACTAGTAGACTTAAGTAGACCTAGATCTAGATTCTAGAATAGGACTAGATCTAATTCTAAGTCTAAGAACTTACTTAGTCTTAGATTAGTTAGCTGTTAGATATCATCTACTCTAGACTCTAGACTCTAGTCTAGGCCTAGAGTCTAGGTCTTCTAGATTGGATTATAATTGATTATATATAATTCTATTATAAAGTCTAGTAATAGATCTAGAAATAAAGAAAGATTAATAATAATTAATATTTTATGATTTTACTTATAATTATAATAATAATATAATATTAATAATAACAGTATATAATAATATATATATAAAAATAATATATATATATAAAATAATTATTAATTATTTATACTTTATTGTAACTTTATACTTCATCATGATCATAGTATTCATAATCATAGTCATGATAGTCTGACAAAAATATACTAAATTTATTATAGTTTTATACTTATACTCTGTTTTATATAGATTATAGATCTACATCTAGAGTCTAGATCTAATTATTATAGATCTATTATGTTTATAGTACCTTATAGTAATTTATACTTATAATTTAATACAGTTGGAGTTACACAGTATGAGTTGAGTAGTGACTGTGAGTAACAAAAAATAACAATTGAATAGTCAATACTTACATATTCATGAATAAATTTACAAACAGAAGAATCAACAGCTATGAGCTCGTCCAAAATAAGGCTTAAAGCAGCCTTTGTTTTTTCATCATCTTGGAAAAAAAAACTTTTTAATCGGGCTAAATTATCTCGGAATTTTTGGGCCTCAACCTCATCCAACTTAGATCGTGGTGAGGCCATTTTGTTTACAGCCGGTAACGGGGAGTAATCGATGTTTTGTTTTTCTTTGGAATCTTATCTTCTTATATAATACAGACGTTACTTCAAAAAAGAAGATGATTACGTCCTACGCGTCATGCATTTAGTCATGCATATTAACCAATGACTTAAATTCTGCCAAGTCACTGGTTTTCCTGGCTAGCTCAGGCAACCCATTCCATGCTCTAATAGCACTAGGGAAGAAGGAGTATTTGTACAAATTTGTCCTAGCATATGGGACGAGGAATGTGCCTTTATCTTTGTGTCTTTCAGAGTATTTTATTAAATTTTGTTTTTGTATTTGAAGATTATGGTTCAGTGTTTTATGTATTATTGCTACTTTACTTTTGAGCCTTCTGTCCTGAAGGCTTTCTAAATTTAGTGATTTTACTAAAGGTGTTATAAATACTCTAGTCAAATGTGAATATTCGTTTCTTATCTTATCTTATATAATACAGACGTTTGTTATGAATCGCACTGCTCTATTTTGTGTCTGTTCTAGTTTCTTAATGTTTTCTTGAGTTGAGGGGTCCCAAACAGAGGATGCATATTCTATTATTGGCCTAACCAAGGATAAATAACATTTTAGTTTTATGTTCTTATTTGATTTATAGAAATTTCTTTTAATAAATCCTAATGCTTTGTTTGATTTTTTTGTAGTTTCATCAATATGTGGATTCCATGACAGTTTTTCATTTATTATAACACCTAGGTATTTTGCGTTTTTAGACTGTGTTACTGGTTTGCCACGAATAAGATAAGTGGAATTAATTTGTTTTAGTTTTTTTGTTACTCTTAACAACTGACATTTTTCTGGGTGGAAAGACATGCTCCAATTTGATTCCCATTTCTGTAATTCATCTAATTCTCTTTGTAAAATATCTGTGTCTTGTGTTGTTTTTATTGTTCTATATATTATACAATCGTCTGCAAATAATCTGACTTTTGTTCCTGAAGTAATGCAATTTGGTAAATCATTTATGTAAATTAAAAATAGTAGTGGACCCAAGACTGTTCCTTGAGGTACACCTGAGTTTACTGTTATCGGTGTTGATTTAGAGCCATTTATTATTACAGTTTGTTCTCTCCCTATCAGAAAGTCTTTAATCCACTGATGCAGTGGACCATTAATGCCGAAATATTTTAATTTTTTAAGCAAACTATGGTGGTGAACTTTGTCAAAAGCCTTAGAAAAATCTAGTAAGATAGCATCTATTTGTTCACTATTATCTAAACTAGAATACTAGAGTCTAGCCTACATAGTATAGGCCTTTCATAGTAAGACCATAGATATTGACCGCACTTTGCTAATTTACTTTTTAGTAACATACAATTAAAAAAATCAACGACTTTAAAATAAAACTGCCAGATAATTTTGTTAAAAATCTAAAAATCTGTCAAAAAAAAAAAAAACGTAGATCGATCACTATTCTGTCATCATAGGAAAGTAACCATAGACATTGATCTATAGCAGTGATACCCAAACTACGGTCCGGCCTGCGAGATGGCTTCATCCGGCCCGCCGAACATGGGAACAAAGTGTAGAAAATAAAAAGGATGAAAAATTTATTTTCCCTACGTTAGAGATGAATGGATTTCATTCTAATCTAAAAGTCATAGTTGACAGTTATTTGTATTCTTGGACAGTGCCGCTGCTGTTGAGCTGGCCGACAATAGTTGACAGTTATTTTTATTCTTGGACAGTGCCGCTGCTGTCCAGCTGGCCGTGTATTTGACATCTTGGGTGTGTTACACAGGGCATCATCACTGCCTTTTGGTTTATGTTCTTTTTGGTGTTAATGGGAGTATACTCTAAATGTAGAAGCTTCAAGAAAAAGTGGACTGATCTTTGCTTTTTGTTTTTTTAAATAAAAATCCAACATGTTTGATTTGTACAGAAAATTTTCTGGCTGCTTTTAAAGAGCATAACATAAAAAATAGCCTACATTGTAAACCAAAACATTAAAAATTATGCAGACATTGTTGGCTTGAGCCGAAGAGAAAAAGATAGTTAATTTACACCTAGTTGAGTGATTTGAGCTATTGACGAAAATATTTAGCAAAAAGAGAGAAGAAAATGAATTGATAAGGGCAAACTACAGAGCTGCTCGCATCAGAGTTCAGAAATGAAGTGTCAAAATAAAGTGCTTGCTGGCAGTGATGAAAGAAAATAATGCTTTAAAAAATGCAGTTAAAGCAGTCATGATGCAGTCTTTCTCACATGATAAATTGCAAAGGAAGACATGGTACAAATCGCCATTGAAAACTAAATGAGACAATGCTTGTTTCGACAGAGAAGCAGATTTTGATTTTTTTTTTTCTGACTCTGATGAGTGCCCCGACATATCTGCAACTGAAACTGATTGACTTACAAAGCCAGACACCCCTGCTTGAGAAATTTCGAGCGATGCAGACAGTTGTTTTCTACGTAGCGTTGCCTACTAGAGCCACGGGTTTGTAATAAGCTATTTAAAATAGTTTATTTCCTTTTTTCATATTTTCATTGATGTGGCCCGCGACACGAGTGTCGGAAATTATAATGGCTCGCAGACCGTACAAGGTTGGGCATCACTGATGTATAGTATATAAATTATGGAAGTAACCATCAACTGCAGGGAGATAACTCTAATATAGATTTAATTTAAAAATAAAATAAGAGTAGTCTCTCTTTTACAATCTAGAGACAAAATGGCTGCGTCCTTTGGTAAACAATCGTTGTTTCGGCTATCAAGATTCAGTTGTCGGTGCAAGACATCCGGCTTTCTCAACACAAAACTATTTGCTTCTCCATTAGTAACAAGTGGTTGTCGTCATAGCTCATCCTCAGCGCATACGAATTCGAATAAACAAGAGTCTGAAAAACATGAAACACATTTCGGGTTTCAGTCAGTTTCTGAAGAAGAAAAAGAGAATAAAGGTCAGATTAACTTTGTGAGATTTTTGCAATTTCATTATTTTGGGAGGTAATTAGATGCCCAGATACCTTTACTGACCACCATGTTGTTTTTAAGCATATTTATCTCCCTTATCTGAATTTGACTTTCAATAACTTTTTTAAAAGATATTTTTGTTCTTATGCTTACTTTAAGTAAAGTTTAATTAAGTCTAAGTGTATTACTGAAATTGAAATGAAGGTCTAAAAATAATAAATTGATGGAGTTGTTTCTTCATTTTTTCAATAACTTTTTAAAGAGAGTTTTTTGTTCTTATGCTATCATTTTAAATGAATTTAATATTAGATCTAATAGACTCTAGCTGCTAGAAAGAAAGACAAAACAACAACAGAAAAATGTTGGCAAGTAATTCAAGGGAGATAGTCTAGTATTCAGCTTTAAAACCAAAATGGCGTATTTCCAATGACAATATATGGTAATAAGAAATTAAACTTAAAAATATATATTTTAAAAACTATTTATCTCAGAGGAAATCAAATTACATATTTGTAATCTGCATTTTTTTCTGCATATTCTTAAAATATAAGAGAAACCTAATTTAGCGTTTCTAGTCATGTAAATTAATACCTGGTATATCTAAATTTAAGTAAATATATATCAAATATAAGTAGTTTGTTCGTCGTGGCTTGATCATACTATACTTTATGATGAATTTTGTCATCCAGTTGGCTGAGGGCTTTGCACTGGGGTTTTGTGCCTCATCATCCTCATGACATGTGGCTGGTGAGACCTATGCCTATGTCACAGTTTGTGAGCCCAGATTGTTCAGCTGCACACTTGGCAGGTTATACCAGCTGGAGCTAGTGTCTTTGGCCTTGCTTTTTATCTCACTGACACTTTTTTCTTCTGCCAGCACATTGCTTGTCCTTTGCAATTTGTTTATATGCTTTCATCTCCCAGGTGGCAGGATGAACACAGTAAATATACCAAACATTGCACTAATTTTATTTCAACATAAAATACAATAGTTTAAGACAAAGATAAATATGAAGCATATTTTCTATATTTTATAGGAAAAATAATACAATGTTTGCCTATCACACTTGCCATATTATATCAAACTGCCCAAAAGGGGGGTAATTCTTCAAAACCAAGACAAAGTCTGTAGGTTTTTATTGTATTTCTATATATGACATGTTACACATTTCAAAATAATAGTTGAAGAGTTATTAACAATTTTTCTACACAATTGTTAAACTTTTTATTTGTAATTTCTTGTTAGATTCACAGGATGTACACTTTTGTAGTAGATTATCTTTTATGTTGCAGTCTGTCAGAAAGTAACCTCTTATATATATTTATTAAATTTGAGACATCATTGAAAATATTTTTTTGTATTAAAAACTTGACAGTGTGCAGCATTATACTGTGATTTTTTGTGTGTTTCTTTGTAACTACAACAGTTTACGAAGTGTTTGAAAATGTGGCTACCAAATATGATCTGATGAATGATGCAATGAGTGCTGGTGTACACAGGCTTTGGAAAGATATGTTCTTAGAGAGGTTCTCACCTACTCCTGGGACCAAATTATTGGATGTGGCAGGTGGAACAGGTAACAATAATTTTTTTAGACTGGGTTTACTTGCCTTGGTAAAGTAGATTTGATAAGTGTCATGATTGTATTTTGGAGAGAGCTTTTTATTGAAAATAGTACAAGCATTAGATACATAAGATGGTGTGCAAAATGTTCCTGAACATCTATTTGTTTATTTTACTATTCAGTAAGTTATATGCAGGAATTTCCATAGACAGGTATTTGAGATATAGATCTCCAGAGTTTTCCCTGTGTGGCCAATCAGCTAGTATTTTTTTCCCCCAAAGATATACTAGACTGTCAAATTTCTAGGAAAATTGTAAAAGACATTTTTGAGATCTGTGTCCACTTTCTAGTTTTCATATTTTACCTATTAAGAGTTTACAAGTTTGTAGGAGGAATTATAAAAATTGAAATAAATCCAACATCTAGAGTAGCTCTGAATCAAAATAGGTATCATTTTATAAAACTAAAATACACATAAAAAAGAATGGCGACTGGCATTCCTGCTGTCAGCTCTCTGACATTACCTTTTTGCTCATGATGACATTGCTTTAGGTACAAAATTGTTTACTTATAATGACCCATTTTCGCATGTTAGTTGCAGGAGGCCCCAGTTAAGACTAATGTGAAGAATATTGGATACTCTGTAAGAGCTATTAGTGATGTTGTAGAGTTGTGTTTGCTATGTTCCTAAAGGAAGCATGTAAACCTCATTGATACCCCTTCCCTCTCATTTTCACAAAAGAAATAGGATCAGAATTCATTGAACAAAAATTAGTCTTAAAAATATTTTGATTTTTTATTTTGTGTATAATTAAAAAAAAATAAATTTTTATTTGATATTTTTCTGCAAATAAAAGCAACTGCTTAGAGTTACAGCTCTTTTAATCTAGATTTATCGATTTTACAGGGGACATTGCTTTCAGATTTCTGAAATATGTTGGTACTCCAGTTGGCTCTACATTTTCATCATCAGCCAGTGTTGCTCAGGTGATCATATTGTATCTGTCATAATAAACCTTTTTCTTATATAGCTGTTCCTTATGACAGATTAAAAATAAAAATGTTTCACTCTTTTTCTGAGAGCGCAGTCTGACATGGGATGTTGTCATGATTGTGCATCCATTTGTTTACAATGTCTGGTCTCACAAATGACCATTTTTCTGAGCCTTCAAGGACCCTTTTATAAAAAAAACTAATTTGACATTTTTTCCTGGACGATTCCCTTTCTGTAAACCCCCCCACCCCACCCAACAAATCAGCATTGATTTGATCTTCAATTTGCTCATTCAAGCTTTCTTTGGTCAAGGAGACCTAAGCCCCTGTGACTTTTTTTCCCTCTTCCTAAACTGAAAAATGTTCTCAGAGGACGTCATTTTGTGACTTTAGAAAACATCCAAAAGAGTGTTATGGACATGCTGAAGACCATACCTGTTGAAGACTTCCAGCCCTGCTACCAAAAGTGGTAACAATGTTTAGCTGCCCAAGGGAACTATTTTGAAGGGTATAACATTGATAATTGAAACAATAAAAACTTTGGTAAATAAAAATCAGTCTCATTATTTTTTTCTGCAACTCCTTGTATAATTTCTACTTTATTGATGGATTAACTTTTTAAAAAAATTACGTGCTATACAGCTATCTATTACTTGTATCCATTTTTATAGCATGAAATGTTGAGTATAGTATTGGATAAAAGGCTGTTGATGATTAATAAAAATAATGAATGTATTGACTTTTACAATTTGTAATGTTTCTAATTAATGTCAGTGCATACAACAAATCTTCTTACCAAAAAGTCACAATCACAAGGTTAACATTTCTATTTTTGATCATATGGAAACTTCCAAGTTTCTTGTCTGAATGAAAGCAGTATAAAATATAGGGTGAACGAAATAACACTTCAAAATAATAGTTTGTTGAAATTTACTCTCATAATAGTACTATTTAAAAAATGTATTGCAGATCATGCTATTACATTTTGAAAATAATGTAGTCACCAAAAAACATGTTGTGAGAAGGAAAAGGATATTTATATTTTTAAAAAAAGTTAAATAATTGAAGATGCACATTAGACAATGATATATAGCTTGAATTGTGCTTTGGTTCAGGATTAAGTTGAAGATGTAGAGATTTACTCTAAGTAATTGAGTTTTTCTTTTTTTTATTATCAGTCTTCTTCAGATGATTCCTCATCATCTGACAGTGAAGGCACACAAGTGGAAAACAAAGATTCTTTTTCAGAGCCAGACATCAATGGAAGTCATGTAACAGTCTGTGATATTAATCAAGCCATGCTGGATGTGGGCAAGGCTAAGGCCAAATCAATGGGTTATTCTTCAGGTAGGTTGTGCTTTTTTATTCTTAACAACTCTTGTCAACACAAGTGAACTGTAACATTGTAAAATTTTAATAGTAAATTTTCCACAACGTACAGTGAAGCATCAATACTTTTCTGAGGCTTTATGCTGTCAGACTTAGCCACTAGAAGCCATTAAATTGATCTTAATTTTTTGACTCTGAATAAATCTGCCACTCCAGTTACTGAGTTAAAATATTGTACAAAAAGATAAATATGATGGACTTTCACAAAGTGGTAAAAATAACATTTTATATAGAGGCTGACTATTTAGAGGGTTTTGACTAGAACATTTTCTTTAGTCTCTTGTAGTATAATTCTTAAAACATTGTTATTACATTCTATTTATTTACCATCACAAAGGAAATACATAACAAAGATTATTATTCTTATTCTTGTCAGGCATCGGCATAGTAAAGTAAAAGTAAAGTACCCTTTTCAGACCTTGTGGTCTATTGGGCAGATGATGTAAAGGTTATCTGTTTTTGTGGCCTACAGTTAACGAGGGTGTCATGTGGCCAGCACAACGACCAACCACCTTTACTTTTCCCCAACTAATGTCAGGTACCCATTAGAGCTGGGTGGACTTAGAGGTGCCCAAAGATCCCGAAATTAAAAATCCCAGTCTTTGCCAGGATTTGAACCTGGGACCCTCGGTTTGGAAGCCAAGCACTTTACTGCTCAGCCACAGCTCCTCCTTTGTCAGGCATACTCGGCTTCATATTTTCTCTTTTACAACCATTTTTACACAGTTTTTTTTTAAATTTTTTCACAATGAAGTGGTCATTTTTCTTGCTGTAGACTTGAAAATAGTAAACACAATTTTAATTGAGCAGGAAAATAAGTGTGTAAGGTAATCTAAATGTTTTTATATTTATTGTGTGTGCAGGGATATCATGGGTAAAAGGAAATGCAGAAGTCTTACCACTTCCAGACAACACATTTGATGCCTACACCATTGCTTTTGGTATTAGAAACTGTACACATGTACAAAAGGTAGGGATTTTTATACATAAATTAAGTAGTAAATAATGTTTTTATGGCAGGCTTAACTGGCTTGAAATGTTATGGCAAGTATTAATATTGTTTTATGTTAGTTAGCAAGAAACACAGGCTTAAAAGTCTTGTCTTGTTTTTGGCAAAGAAAAGAACATATTATTGTAACAGAAAAAAAACAATCCCCTTAAGCTAGCTCTGCTCTCCTTAAATAGTATCTTACAAAGATTCTTTTGGATTCTTTAGGTCACTGATAGTAAATTCTATAACCTTCCCAAATTTCCACTTGGACCCTTGAATCTTCATCTAGTCTATTCGTATTTAGGTTATCTAGAAGGATCTGCTTTTTTTCCCCATGCACACACAATGTGACCTAATAATAAAGACAGTTCCCATACCACTGGTCAGCTATTATCGTGTGCTGTCAAGCAAAAACATATACACACACATACACATGTGACAAGCGTACTACAGCATAGCACTTTTTTCAGCCTTTTCAACATAATCTATTGTTTTTATTGTCAAGGTTCTTTTGTATTGATGTTATCATTTTCCAAAGTGATATATTATCTATACCTGTTACTGAGGATGTTATGGAAGATTCCTCAGATTTAGATCAATAAAACCTTAACAGTGACTTTAATTTTTTGTCTGCAGGTAATAGATGAAGCATATCGTGTTTTAAAGCCTGGAGGAAGATTTATGTGCCTAGAATTTAGTGAAGTAAAGAATCCCTTGTTGCGCAGGTAACTAATACCTTAAGAAAATAATACATGAAAAACTTTTTTTTTAAATTGATAAAAATACCTTCAATGGCTATTGGATTGGTATCATATTGATGAAAGCTAATTTCTATTTCTTTTTATTTTAATTATAATGTAGAAAAAATATATATATAAATATATGTGAGATGACCATATGCCCAAAGCAATTTTTTTTGTGAGCTGAACAATGATAGTCATAACAGAAGTGCCCCCTGGAAATGTTTTAAAGACCAGCTTAGGCGCTAACTGCTTTAACTGATATAGAAGAGAGCAGCAGGCAGCTTACAAAGGCAGGGGGATACACTTTTGAGACCAAAAGAAAATTCACTGCTGAGGACAGATGTAGACGTTGAAAAGAAAAAGAGAATCAAAATGGACCACTGGTAGATAATGGTTATGTCTGTGCTGGATGTTACAAAAACGGCTGGGATTGTGTAGCCATGTGAAATACTGCACTCCTCATTAATTTTTGGACTTGAAGACAAGCCTTAACCTTAATTTTATAAACCAAATTTTTTTACCTTTTTTTTTTTTTTTAAAGTGTTTATGACAGTTACTCCTTTCAAGTAATACCTGTGATGGGACAAGTTATAGCTGGTGATTGGAAATCATATCAATATCTAGTGGAGAGTATTCGTCAGTTTCCTAATCAGGTAAGCCATTAATGTACTGCAATATTAAGTTGAATGGTTTCATCTAAAAAAAAAGGATCTATCATGCAAGCCAGGAAAAAATATGATTCTTCTGAATGTTTCTACATTATGAATATATATGTAATTTTCTAGGATAATATATAAAAAAAAATGTATTGTAAGATTTATTTTTCTTAAAAGGTAATTAAAAATGAAATGTTAAATGTGAAATTGCTACTTTTTAAAAGTCTTTAAAGCTTTTAATAGACACAGATTGTGCAAATTATTTTAATCCCTTTTATAGCACTATTACCTCCACCTTCCAATACCCCCCCCCTCCCCCAGATATTATTGTCTTTACACATTCACATGATGAGGGCCCTTGGTATTAATAAGTGAGAAATTTGGTCAAAGTATAAGGAAAAGAAACAAAAAGAAAAGAAATGGGATACCAAAAAGTAAACCTCAGATTCAGTTTATTATCCTGGGAAGTGCTACTAATTCTGAACACATATATATCTGCCAGTATAGATTAGTTAGCACAACCTTAACAGATAGAATCTTCAATGATATTTGTTTACTTCTTTTTGAGGCTATTTGTGTGGGGTGGGGTGGCTGAGTGGTTAAGCGCTTGGTTTCCAAACCTGTGGTTCTGAGTTCGAATCTCTGTGAAGACTGGAATTTTGAATTTTGGGATTTTAGGGCATCCCTGAGTCCACCCAACTCTAATGGGTACCTGACTTTAGTTGGGGAAAGTAATGGCGGTTGATTGTTGTGCTGGCCACATGACACCCTGCTCTTTAACCATTGGCCAAAGAAACAGATGACGTTAACATCATCTGCCCCATAGATTGCAAGGTCTGAAAGGGGAAACTTTACTTTACTTACTTATAAATATAAACAATCCTCTTTAAAAGCTGATTTTAGTTGTACACAAAAATTAGAACAGAAATACCAAAAAAAAACAACATGTATCAATCATTTGAAAAATGTTTTCAAATTAATTTGTAATGTATATTTACAATATTTAGAAAAAAAAACATATGTTGCCCAAATGGCATTTCCAAAAACTCTTGCTTCATCTTGAGCATATCATAAATTATTAGTTCACCATTTTTATCATTGTATATAATATTGCTCACCAACGATTGTCTGGCTGTGGTTATGCACTTTGGACTTTTGTCATGGTGGTTCAAAATTCAAGTCCTGTACTGTCTTGCAGTAGGTTTAGGCTAGGGCATAATATCTTCTTTTATGTAGGATCACCTGAAACTAACAAACATATGACATAATGACATACATTTTGAAATCTAAAAATAAACATTGACAATGACTTTGAAAAAAAATCTGTCTATTCTCAGGAGACATTTGCTGCTATGATCAAGTCTGCTGGTTTTAGGTTTGTGAACTATAAAAATTTGACATTTGGTGTGGCAGCCATTCATTCAGGATTCAAAATCTAATGTTTATTCAACTGTTTCATATGGAAGTTGTTTTGTCACAAAGAAAGAAAGAATGCAGAATTAAATCCATCCATGCATAATGCACATGTGTAGCCTATGTAGGAAATTAGTAACTCAATTAGTGTAATTGGCAGCAGTAATTCAAATATATTAGATGAAATTTCTTGAGATGTTTAACACATTGTTTTTTTCTATTGAATGCTGGTTCTGCATATTTTAAGTTCAAGAAAAAGTAATACAATTAAGAAGATCTGTCATGAATGGTGATTTCATTGAAATATTTAACATCCTATTGCAATAAGAAGTTGTCTGTTACAGTTAAGTTTTGATTTGTAACAAATTGTGTTTTTGTATTTTAATGCTGGTGCTGCAACAAATAAATATTTTTTAAAAACTCAAATACCCAGCTGACCCAAAAACAAACCAATAAACATGTATCACTTACATATATATGTGTTTAAAAGGAATTATTACTCTTTTCATGTAATTGCTATTATATAGCGCAACTTTCATGCTTATATCTTGCTCAGTGGGCAACGGTCCGTGGACCTGTGAGCAGGAGGGGTATTTTGGAGATTGTTTCCTTAGCAAACGCAACTCAGATCGAGTTGGGATTCAAACTCTAGCCCCCTTGATAAGTGGCCAAGTATTTTTTTGCCACTCTGCCACACATCCCACCAAAAATATAATTATGTCTTAGCTAAGATTTGTAGAATGTGCAGATTATTTTCACTGGAAAGAGTTTTTTAACATGCCTATATTTCAGTTAAAAAACAAACTGATGCAATTTTGGTATTTAAAAAAAAAAGGAGATTTCTAATGGGTAAAACCTAGTGGCGCTTGGGATTCATAGACTTCAAGAATAATTTTTTTTACCTGCTCCACTTAATATTTTCTATTTGATTGTTATATTTCTAAAGTGTGGCTAATCAGAGTGAACATTTTGGTTTGTGGACAGCACTTCCTTGGGAGAGCCATGTTTGCCTGGAAATAATTCTAGAATAATTATATAGATGTTATTATTTAAGTAAATAACTAAATTTTTATGTATACATAGTGTGTGTGTAGATAAATATTTATTTATATATATATATATATATATATATATTGAGGCATGTGTGGGAGTTTATTAAAAAAGGAACTATATACTTTGTATAATTGATTCATAGAAACAACCCTAGTACTGTGACACTTTAGAGATATTGTAATATTTGTTTTTAATTAATCTTTATTCTATCCATTCAAAACTTTTAAAGTTCTTATTATATAGGCTATATATATATATATATATATATATATATATATATATATATATATATATATATATATATATATATATATATATATATATATATATATATATATATATATATATCAGGGTACTACCATGAAAAAAGGGTTCATATCAAAGTAAACATGACCTTAACATTGGTGAGAAAAGGTTTGGTTGATAGCTCTAAGTGTTATAAATAGCAAACCATAAAACCTTAGATTCTAGTTCAAAGAACTTCAGTTTAGCAATAAAGAGTTGTTGTTTTTTTAACATATTCCAAGACGTGATAACTATAGTAGGGGCCTAAGTTAAATCAATTTTCAGTAAGAGAAGCCAAGAAATTAAAAAAGTTGTCACAGTTATGTCAGACATAAAAAAAAACTACCTCATTTTCACTTTTTTTTTTTTGGTTAATAGTTATGAAGGAATTCGGATGGCACTCACAATGCGTTGCAATGCATTCGCTCTATCTCTAGTTAGATCTCAGAAAGTATTTTAACAAAAAATGAACTATTCACTTTTTTTTTCTCGGTGCCCATGTTAAACTTAGCATTTTCTGCAAGGCCCTACATAACAAGCTTCTAAAGATTTGTACCTGATGGACAACTTTTTGTTAACTTGGCCTTGGTGAGTTCAGTGATCAATCGTCTCTGTCAAAGTGGTCAGAATCCATATTTTTGCAGTGTGCTACCAACTATTCGGGCGGTTCAGGGTCACTTAAGGTCGACACATCAAGTGGGGGAGGTCCGTATCTTGGTTGTAAACGAAAAAAACCCAATTGTTTAGTGATGAAATGAGCGTGACATTTAGTGGTGTCACGGATAGTGGGGTTTAGGCTAATTATGTTAGTATCAGGCAGTTGGTGTTAGGTACTCCGAAAGGTGACGACATTATATTACGGACAGAGACTCTACTGTGGCCTTTACGTATCCAACGTAATTGAAGTCTCTGGACTTTGTCTTTACATCCGGTGGTAGAATTGGATCATTGTTAGGTATTGAGCACATTGAATACACCCATGCAAGAAACGCAAACATCTTCTGAGTTATCTTTCGAAACCAGCCATCATGCAACTACAAGACAATGTACCACCACTATCCGTGGTAGAGCCATCATCACACGTATGGCCATTCGCTGAAGAATGGCGTGGCAGATGGTACAGGTTAGCGTAGCTTCTCTTTCATCCTTTCCACGTGAAATAACGTAGGCTATTCAAGGATGCCCAACTGGAGGCAGTAATTTATTGTTATTGACCTACACTTTTCCCCTGACGGACGTTTCCAAGTGGGTGCCACAATGAGGCCAAATATACCTTCTTTTTACTACCACAAGACGAGGCAGCGATTTCAGCTTTTTAAAAATATTGACATAATACACCTTTTTAATGAAATCATTCATGCTTTAAGATCTGATTATCTTAGTCATTAAAGACGCTACCACTCTTCTTATAAACAAATTCTGTTCTCTCATTGAAATTATTTTAAAATAAAAAGCGAATTGCAAGTGTCACGGCTAGGCAGTATAGCCCCATTCATCAGTCTGGCTCAATGGGTTGTCACAAAACAACGACAGGGACTCACGATAGCTTGTTGTATGATTACGTTTGCCCGTGTGTGTATACTTGAACCTGGGCTTTGATGAGACATATATACGTGAACGATTACTTTGTAAGGGTTGCAGTCTTTGTTCATACCGGTGCAACAAATGGACACAATGATTGAAGCTTTTAAGATTCCTTTTTTTTTGTTTTGTTTTTCTTTGTATCTCGCCCCCCCCCCACTCTCCCTGTTAGCAAAATATTTTTAAAGTTTTCTAAAAGTTTAACATTACTTTCTACAACCTCATAAAGCAAAATATCGCAGAGTGTCTCTCCCTTTATTCTCCGTCAGAATATCCAAAAGCTCTAGTCTTCTATAATATGTTCAACTAACGCCGGCCTACACTGTAGTCGTAAAATGACTGGCTTGTCTCGTATAGTTGTAGTGTAGAGTATTTCTTCATATGGCTATAAAGCTCTTTAAAGCCGAGACATTCTTGCCCGCATATTCACACGTCTTACTGGGTATTAGGCTCGTTTTTTTCAAAGCTTATATCACCTCACTCTGTCTGTCTGCCTGGTAACAAAAAAATTGAACACGTTATTTCTACAACACACATTCTCGGATCAAGCTGGCAGTCAGTGTTAAGTTTTCTAATTAGTATGCACGACTACGCAGGGGCGTAGCTAGGGATTCGAGGACCGGGGGGGGGTGCTTGACCCTTTTAGGGGCCCTGTATTTTGACATCATGAAATGATATAATGGCGTAATATTTAATGTAAAAACTAATTTCGGACACTCATTTGGGAGACTCTCTAATGAAGGCCCGGGGGAATTTTCAAATTTTGACCCCCCCTCTTCCCCCTCCCCCGCTACACCACTGCAACTACATTAACACATAGATATCCGTAGGCCGACGTAATTATCATCTTCGCTCTCATTCATATGTTGAAGGGTTCAGACAGGCAGACCTATATCTACGATGAACTGGGCAGTGGTTTCCAGATCTGGCAGCTCCCCATATAGTTTTTGTTCTGTAGCGGGGGTTTCGGAGCCTGTGTCTTCTTCGAGCCTCGCGATAGAGTATACAGCTTTGAAGGACACAGTCGGGATTCTCTGGTGATGCTCCTAATTTTTAGCTTCCGGAACATGTGTTGTCTCATTCTGATGTGTCCGGTACAGAGACGAATTATTATATGTTGGTCAATGTCGGGACATCTTGTAATAGGCATCTTTTTTTTCTTGAACTTTGGGTGAGAGCTGGTCCATATCTCGTTTATTCAACTCTTTATTTTTTTTATTTTCTCATTTGAAGGAACGTCTGTAACTTATAAGATAAGATAATTACACTTTGAACTATTCCTTTTAGCTACATATTTCTATAACACTAACTTGCGACAATATCCGCTTAAGCAGAGGCGTAGGCTAGTGAGCATAGGCGCTATCTTGCGCCAGGTGCACGGCACTTTATTGGAGCCCCACCGCCCGTTTTCCAGAAACATCACATTGTAATATAGGCTTAATATTTAGAATTAATTTAATGATAAGAAAACATTACAAATAACAATAGATGGCATTCCGTAACTAAAATAGATCTACACTACTTATGCATTACGAATAATCACTACTCTTAACGTCTACAAAATAAGAATAATAAGGCTTGTCTTCGGGTCCGAAGATTAATGAGTAATGCAGTATTCCCGTGGCTACGCAGCCCCAGCTGTGACCTACATATTTTGCTACCCCCATGGCAAGCATAACCATTGTCCACCGGTGGTCGATTAAGATTTTCTTTTCGCCGTCTGCGTCTACAAAATACTATACACTGTTTTTTGTGCTAAAAAAGGGAATGGACTCTTATATGATTCTACTTCCGTTCTCTCTCATCGAGAACAAATGTTGAAAGTCTTTAGGTATTGACTAATTACTTTTAATTGCTGGATACCAAGAGAGATGCAGGTCCATGCGTTCGTCTGGATTTTAAACTTCCGAAATTCATTTTCCTTTGGTCTCTACCGGTACCAAGGAAGGGCCGTGCACTTGGCATTAGTAAATAGAACCTGGGCAGATGGTCATCTGCACAGGGCCTGGGAACGTGCCACCATTATTCCTATACCAAAAAAGGGAAAAGATGCTTCCACTGCTGAGAGCTACAGGCCCATCTCACTCACATCTTGTGTGGGAAAGATGGCTGAAAAAATGGTAAATGAGCGTCTGGTTTGGTACCTTGAGAGTGCCCGTCTTATAGCTCCAGAACAGGCTGGTTTCAGGGCTGGAATGTCCGCTATAGACCAAGTCAACATCTTTGTGCAGAGCGTAGCAGATGGATTCCAAAGGACCGAAAGCACATACACAGTCTTCATTGACTTAAAACAGGCATATGATAAAGTATGGCGGCCTGGTTTGCTTCATAAGATAAGAGCCGTGGGTTTGCGGGGACGGATATATTACTGGATTAGAGCGTACAATAAGAACAAGGATGTGCGGAGAAGTCTCAGGGGAAATGACCCTCGAGCACGGCCTTCCCCAGGGCTCCATCCTGTCATGCGCCCTTTTCCCGGCCTTCATAAATGACCTACCGGCTCAGCTAAAATGCCAAAAGCTATATGCTGATGATATTGTCCTTTGGAAATCCGGAAGGAGCGCAAACTCTATACAAAAAGTGTTACAACATCTCCATACGCTCTGCTCATACACACAAAAATGGAGGCTAGAAATAAACACCTCCAAGACGGTCTATTCTCTGTTCACGCACAGTGCAGGACAGGCCATTGTCCTGTTGGCTCATATTTCTCGCGGCTATGGCCAAATTTTGATTCACGGTGCCCCCGCTGCGGGGAAGAAGAGGAAACCGTGCCTCAGATTCTGTTTGACTGCCCCAGACTTGCTGATCTCCGTCTCGACAGGTCTGGGAAACCCAAAATTCTCGACCTGTATGGCGACATTTATGCACTACGCAAGACAGCAGGGTTTCTGTCCAGGGCTTTTGCAAGAGAAGATTTGAGCCTCTCAAGCCCTCACTCAAATGGAGTTTGATGATGATGATGATGACCGGTACCAAATTCTCTTAGTAAGCAAAGTGCAAGTAAAAGTTAAATTAAGAAATTAAAAAACAATATTGAGAAAGCGTTGAATGGCTTGATACTTAATGGTAAGATACACCCAGAAGATCCTGGTCATGTTAAGAAAGATGTATTGTAGAGTTCCGAATTGTTTGCGTACAAAGCGTCAACTGAACGATGGTACATTAGGTCTACTCAGAAGAAATGTGTCTGTTCTGAAGTTAAAAAGTACACGCTACAATCTTTTAAAAAAAAAAGCATTCTGACTCTAGTTGCAGGCGCTTTTTACTAAAACAGTATGAAATGTTCTACTTAAGAGTTGAAACAATTTTTTTTAAACATTGGTAAAACAATCGATTTTACTTGACTAATAGACAAATTGGATTACAACTACAGTTTTTGTCCTTGCAAATAGTAAAGGTCAAGGCACAAAAAATAGCACACCATCTCCTAAATATTAAGGGTGACAATCGATATAAACAAACAAATTCACGATAGTGTATATATGTTGTTAGTTGGAAATATTTTTCTAGAACTTGATTTTCTTTTTTAATTGAAAATTTCCAGAAAATCAAATTTGTTTTGAAAATCTTTGGCGCCCCTCTGCGTGTGGAAAGAAAGCACAGATGGTCGATGCCACCACTTTCACCTAACCCTAACTGTATCAGTGAATGAGTGTATATCTGCTCAGATGAGATCAGAGATCCTGCTGACTAGTTATAACCATGCAGTTCAAAATGAACCAAAACCTGTAGGCTACGGTACTGGCTAATAATTGACAGTCAATATTGAGACTTGAACATTGACAAGCACGAAGCCCATTCATCTCATTCACTGTCTATTTCCTCGTTTATATATAGGTCTGGCTCTTCTTGTCAAACTGAAAGGTTTCAAGCGAACAAAAATTACACCTAGACTATATAAAGACATTTTGAATGTCATAGACTTTTGTGTGCACGGCCAGGAAAACTTGGTAAGACAATTCCGTATATAGATCTAGAATTAGAATTAATGATCTATATTATAGACAGATGAATTGACACTTTGGTGATGTAGTATCTATTCAAATGCGATGTCACAAATTTTTCTTGTTCAATCATGGTTCAATTCAGTCGTGAAATAAAGAGTTCACACACGAAAAGGACTTGAGCATTGCACTTATAATTTTCCATTAATATTTTTGCGATCAAGTTTAAATGACAAACTAGATAAATAGGCCTATATTCTATTTAAAAGGTTAGAAAATGGATTTGTTTTTAAGATTACAATAAATAATTGGGTAAAGTTCAACTTAATCCGAGAATGGGTGTGGGAGAAATAACATTTACAATTATCTAAGGCTTTAATCTAAGCGAAAAAAAAAAGCCATATTTAGCTATGTCTATGAATACTGAAGAAGAAATTAATATCCATTGTTGGTATCAAACAAAATAATTAATTACCAGAATTAATTCACTATTTTTTTTTTATTGATTCACGCGTTGTCCTCGCCAATGTATAATTTTGAAAAGCTTCAAATTAATACAAGAATGGGTGTGGGAGAAATAATGTGCTCAATTTTTTTTTATCGGAGTGAGTTGATATAGGCTTTGTCAGCTTTGTAAAAAAATACATTGAAGAAAACGTTGGTATAAGTGCTATCAGTTTAAACGTATTTAGATCACGATTTTTAACTGATATATGTTGATAATGGTCTCAAGGCGCCTTATTTGAGCCTACGCCATGTATTATAAAATGTTAAAAAAAATAAAAGTTCTTTTACTGTAGAGCAGGCATGTCAAACACATCGTTTGGGGGCTGCATGCGGCCCGCGACCACCTTGCATGCGGCCCGCTTGGCCACCTCAAAAATTATCAAAATAACGTTAAACTATTACGCTGTAAAATAAAAGATGACAAGCTACTTGAATTGAAAAAATAGTAGGCCCTATTTGTGAAACTGAAAAACGAGATTTGGTTTTGCAGTGAAAGCCAGCTACATTTTGTCAAACTTAATTGTAAGCCTTAGCAAATCATTTAGTGAAGGTGATTTAATGAAAACATTCAAAGAAATAGCGTTAACTTGGAACACTGTGGCAGATAGAATAAATGACATGTCAGTCAGATTGCATGGACAATTAAAAAAACAAAATAGTGAATTTTGAATTCTTTTCATTGGCTCTCGATGAGTCAACTGATGTAACGGGTGTAGCAAAGTTGGCTATAATCATAAGGGCATGAGACAGGAATTTCGAGATACATGAGGAGCTACTTGAGTTTTGTTCTATGCTTAACACCACAAGTGAGGATGGTTTTGAGAAATAACAGGTGATATTGCAGTACAATTTATCTTTGGTAAAGCTAGCTAGTCTAACAACGGATGGTGCACCAACCATGTAATGAAATGGTTTTGATGCAAAGCTACTTGCAAAAATAAGAGAGACTGATGCTAAATTTAAATGTTCTCATTTTCAGTGCATCATTCACCAAGAAACATTCTACTCACAGCAATTACAGTTACAACATGTGCTAAGACCAGTTTCAGTCCTTCTCAATTTTATTCGTCCCCGTGTTTTAAAACAATTTTCAATGTTTCTGGATGACTTTGGACACAAATTTGATTGTGTTCCCTACTACACAGAACTCCGCTGGCTCTCCTTAAATAAAGTATTGAAGAGATTTTTTGCACTGCGTGAAGAAATTGTATTGTTTCTGAACATGAAAGGTGAATCTGTTGAACATTTCCAAACTGACGAATGGATTCAGGATTTGGCATTTGCAGTTGATCTCACTGGTCACCTGCAAGACTTGAATTTTCGTTATTTGTATCTCCATTCTCATTTGCTTCTGAAACTGCTGATAGTAATGTGCAACTAAAGCTTATAGAATTGAGTCATATTCTTCGTTAAAAGCGAAGTATATAGAAGTGGCTGTGCCAAATTTTTACAGTTTTTTACCTGAACGGTACGTTGAATTGCGGAAATTGGCAGCCAGAATTCTAGCTATGTTTGCCAGCACTGATTTCTGTGAGCAGTTCTTTTCCATAATGAAACTACAAAAGCACCTCACCAATCGAGATTATCTGATCAAAATTTGTCATCAGTGATGAAAGTGTCAGTGGCAAACAAACTTCAACCTGACATTAATAAACTTGTATCCCAGAAAAGATGTCAAGCATCAGGACAATGAAAATAACGCGTAAACATAGTAATTTTTAATTACCAAAATGTAGGCCTACTACAAATTTAGCTAACTAAGGGACAGGTATGCCATTAATTATTGGATTCTATTGTATTGTTTCTAATTTACATAAACTAGTAGGCTGTTTTGCAACTGATTTTTGGCTGCGACCCCTCAGGTTATACTAAGTTTTTATGCGGCCCATACACCTTATTGAGTTTGACATACCTGCTGTAGAGTATTGTAAGAAGTATGGTTGTGACATTTAATTTGTTTCTAGCAGAAATAACTCATAATGAGGTTGACAGCCGTAATTGCTGGCCTTGTCCTTGTACTTGCAACGTTAACATCAGCCTTCTGTAAGTAGTTCGTTGTTTTCATTGAAATAGTTCTCTCTTACATTTAAATAAAATAAATTCATTAAAAGAGGAGCGGCCGGTGGCTGAGTGGTAAAACGTTTGGCATCCAAACCTGAGGGTCCCGGGTTCGAATCCTGGGATTTTTTTTTTATTTCAGGGTCCTTTAAGGCGCCTCTTAGGCTATCCCATCCATCTCTAATGGGTACCTGACATTAGTTGGGGAAAAGTAAGGGCAGTTGGTCGTTGTGCTGGCCACATGCCACCCTCATTAACCGAAATAGATGACTTTTACATCATCTACCCTATCGCCCCCATGGTCTTTATTTTATAAAAAAAAAAAAAAGGAATAGGGGCTTACATGTTTTAATTATAAATTATTATTAGCAACACGTTAGAAATAAAAATCAAATTTATTATTTATCAATTACAAAATAACATTTTTGTTAACTCAAAGACATAATAAAAAGTTTGAGAAGACATTAATTTATTAGGTCCTACCCAGATCGACGGCTTTTTAGTTATATAGTAGGCCTAGTGCCCACGTTTCGAAGCGGTCGCAATTAATGTAAAGCTAACAGTTTAATATAGGCTTATCTAGCATTATAGTAGGCTAACACATTGTAGAAGAAGGCTCTAATACTATTATTTTTTAGTTCCTGTGAATAGTGCAGGATTTACTATAAGCTTAAAGCACCGAAAAAAAAAATGTCCAAGTTAGTTATGAATAGTTAAAAGTTGAAAAGTTAAAGATTTAATTACGATCTTACTATCATAATTTGGCACCGACAGTCTATGCTCGTCTATGCTTATGAAGGGCCCCATATCTCTAAGTATCTATTCTAAATTCGGCTTGTGAAAATAGCTGTGTTGTCATATGAATATATTAAATTTATTATATATTTGAGAAATATTATTAGGCCTATATATAAACATTTTAGCTTGAGCAAGAAAGTAACAAAAAATCAGTGAAGCCTACATTTTTTTTTTTCAGATCGAAATTATGGCGTAGCACAAGGTAAGAATGCATCTTATTTTATAGATCAATATAGGCTACAAAGTACCGAAAAAGTTTATGTTAAATAGTTGTTGTTTTTTCCCCTTACAGTTTTATATTATATAATATTATTAATATATGACGAGTTATTAGTCATGGGAACTAAACTTAATAAAATGTTAAACTAAAACTAAGTTTCAACTAAAATAAAGTAGTTAAACTAAAACTAAGTTTCAACTAAAATAAAGTAGTTAAACTAAAAGTTTACCACGAATTTCAAAATGTAGTTAAACTAAACTAAAGAAGATTAATTAAACTATACAAACTTTTCCATAAATTTTTTTAGGGGGCCGGAGAAGGGGGTGATCTAGATCTAGCTATAGGCCTAATCATCCGACTCTTTGCCTATGATACGGCTCGGACAAACCCTTTTAACGTTGTAGAACATCAATATATAAATCAGTAGGCCTAATATAAGGAAGATGTTTCCTACATAAACGTTAATGCATAATAAAATTTGAAAAAAAAAAAGATGTCTAAATAAATATGTGTACTTGTATTTTTGCCTTGAATTATAACCTTTACCGTTTCGGAGTTATATTTTGTGTTGTAGCCTATATGTTGTACCTACCAAACTAACAAAGAATCAAGAACAGACGCAAAATAGAACCGTGAGATTTATTACAAACGAATATTGACATTTGGCTAGATTTACACCTTTAGTAAAATCACAAAATTTAGAGACCATTTAATTAGGATAGAGGACTATACAGTAAAGTTTAAGTAGCAGTAATAAATGTAACTCTAAACCGTAACTTACTAATAGGCCTACAAAACACAACCTATTAAAATAGGCCTACTATTAGAAGTTTCAGAAAGACACAAAGATAAAGACATATTTCTTATTCTACATGTTAGGACAAATTGATACAATTACTCCTTCTTCCCTAGTGTCATTAGAGCATGAAACATGTCTGAATCAGCCCAGGAAACCATTGACTTAGTAGATTTTAAGTCTCTAATTAACATGCGCCAGTAGATAAAAACAACGTTACGCGTTAGGCCTATCCTATATAATATGTTATGCTAATCCTATTGTTTGTCCCATTTTGTTATCAGACTATTGCAGGTCTTTATGTAGTCATGTAAAGTAGGGCCTACTGACACCATTTCCTATTAATCTAAATATACATTTAGAATTTTTCAAGATTATTTTTATTTTTAAATATTTGAATAACTGATTAATATTTACTTTACAGGTTTTCCTCCATACAGTCCTATTGGCCGTACACCATTTTGTAAGTTTAAATGTCAGAAGCATTTTATGAACTAATCTCTAGCATGGGGAGCCCACTCATGGGTCACGATCTTTTCTTAAGAGGGAAAGCTCCAGGGCTTGAGTTTAAGGAGCGCTTTTAAAATACATTTACAATGTCAGAGTTTCTTTACGCTGTTATATTTTGTCATGCTTAATACCCATGATTTACATACATTCTGTGGCATTTTACGTCTCGAGAGACGATCTTTTCCCTTTGCAACTTTTATGATAAAAGAGGCCAATCCTTGATGCACGCTGCAGTCACAGGCTGGGCATCTGTAATCACCAGGGACTTTTGCATGTTCGCCCTTCTTTCTACTACTATTGTGTATTACATCTGCAATCCGGGACCCTTCCTTTATGCTCGCTCTCCATGTGTATCTAACCAGTGCCACCATTTTCCCAACTGCTAGTGTCGATTTTGAAGAGCTTCAAGTCGCGTACATCAGTATACCTTAGAAGTGGACGACCAGCGTCTCTCCAGCCTTCTGTTAGATCATTAGGCCTACATTACTGGATATTTATATAGTCTTTAACAGCAGACCTAATTGAAGAAAAAACGCTTTCTTTCATTTTTCTATATCTTTAACTGGCGTCTTGTAGTCAAATTTCAATCTAAGATACTACTAATCAGGTATATGTTATAGCCTACCGCTGTCTCACTGTAGGCTGATTGAGACTTACAAAAAGCATAATGCAAATCACACTCCCAGTATTAGAAATATTCACGAACTAAACTGTCAAGAACTCTTAATTGAGCTTCCAACTATATAACTGTATATGAAAGGTATCCAGGCGATGGAATTAGTTTGTCCACTACTCATATAGGTCCCAACATAGGTCAAGATCGTTTAAGCACTGTAAACATGACCTTTCATTGTAGATGGAGGCAGAGGCAGGTACTGGGGCGATGGCCCAGGCGATGACTTTGATGATGGATTCTACAATGGATGTAAGTTATGCTCACACTTTACAAACAATGTTCATACTTTTCGTTCCATGACTTTTCACCTGTATCATATTTCATTTTTTAATTTCATAACAGGAACTTAGCTGCTAAGCTAATATTGTATTTTTCTACAAGATGTTTGTATATAACTTGGGTTATTCAGTATGGAGAATGCTTTAGTTAATGGTCTTTGTTTTTAAATGTCACATTACATCTACTGAAATGAGGTGCGGTGACTGAGTGGTAAGGTGCTTGGCTTCCAAACCGGAGGGTCCTCGGTTTGAAGCCAGGCAATGACTGGTAATTTTAATTTTGGAATTTTTAGTAGGGAAAAGTAAAGGCGGTTGGCCGTTGAGCTGGCCACATGACACTATCCTTAACTGTAGGCTATAAAAACAGATGACCTTAACATCATTTGCCCTTGCATTGTCTGAAGGGGGGAACTTTAATTCTACTGAAATAATAATAATAATAATAGAAACAGACAAATGTATATGTTAATAAATACCCTGGTACAAGACTTTGAATTTTTTGTTTTTAGACAGGAGACCTTACCATAATTACAGAGTGTGGAATGATTAAATATTCATGAGGTAACCACTTTGTATTATAATATCTGTATACTTTAATGCAAATAAACTTTTTGTTAGCATGTTCATTTTACATAATGGAATAGATTTTATATACCCATGATAATTCAGATTTTTTTTCCTTTTGCAGATTACAGAAAATATTGAGGGTTTAGTGAACAACATTGACACAATATTTTTAAGAAATCCTCAGTTTAAATTTTCATTTACTATTGCTTAACCAAATAAAAAATGGATGAGATTGTACGAAAGAAAAAGTTTTTCTGTTTAGTTTCTTTCAATTATAGAAAAGTTTTTTTCCTAAACAAAAACACAAACAAAATGCATTAAAATGTAGTACACTGAAAAACAACAACATCTTTGTATGACAAATTTATGGAAATTTGATTTTATTCTTTGATATACATTTTGTTATTAAAGACCTACACAAAACTCATGAATAATTGTACATTATAATAGAAATACAAAAATGTGTCTAATCAGACAATAAAAAATACAGCCTACTTTCACATTAACAATTTGGGGAGCAAGTTGTGCCAACACAATTAGCAGAAACAAACCAACAAGATTCTCTTTGTCATATTGTAGTTCTTTCTTTAATGAAATGCCCATGACAGAAATGCACACCTGCACTTTATTTCCTTTGACCCAAATATACACAAGCTTGTATATAATACATATATGTCCAACATGTATATTTTTACAACAAAGTTAAATTATCTTATAAAGGCAGCCTGTCCTTGTAAAATGTTTTACATGTTTGGGATGTTCCTTCAGAGTTGAAGATAATTTACTTCCTTGTTCAAACCTCCTGCAGGACGACGGGGGTTTGAACCTGGGACCATAGATAAGTCTGAACCACAGTCCAGCGCACAAACCCCACGACCAGGCAGGCCACCTCCTTAGCATAGAAAAAGATGAGTTTTATATCATCTGCCCGAAAGGACCACAAAGTTTGATAAGAAAACTTAAATATTTCTTTTAATAGCTTGTGTGTCAATTTCTAAAAAAAGACATTTTTGTACAAAGTTAAATAGTTGCATAATGAAAAGATACAAATTAAAAGCCAGATGTAAAAAAAAGTACTTACAATAAAACACAATGTCTAGATGTTTTCTTTGAAAGTGACAAGAAATTCATGTTAAAATTAAAAAAAAATTTTGAAGCAAATAAAGAAAAATGTTTTGAAAGGCTAAACATAAATGACAGAAGCATATGTTTTGTAAAATGTCTGACTAGGATGTCTAAACTATATGAATGAAGACAGGAATCAATCAATGAAAGCTGTCCGTTTGGGAAAGCTGAGATTGTTGGTGGACCCCCCTTCCCCTACTCCACCTTATACATGATGCTCTGTTAAAAGATCTACAAAAGGAACTTGAGAAATAATTGAAACACAAACAGGGACACTCATCATAGAAAAAATATTCTACATTTTTTATGAAGAAAAAAAAATATATTGTTTAGGCAATAAATAGTTATGGAATTTTATTTTCTCTGCCCAGACTCAATTTCACCAAATGCTCAAAATAGCTGCTCTTTAGTCTTCTTCAAACATCATTTGGATCAAATCATCTTTAAACAATTGTTCCTCTTCCAATCTTTGGGGCTAGAATATATCAAAAATATAATTACTCAGTGAAATTAAAGACAGCTAACAATTATAGCAATTTTATTATCTTTTCTAACACAATTTTTAAGACAAAATCATTTATGACTTACTGAGCCAAATTTGAGCAGTGTAGGAACACATTTCACCAAAAACTTTGGATCTTTTCGAAATTCATTGTCCTGTTTTTTCCAGCTAAAAAAAAATAATAATAAAATTTGTTAAGCTAAAAAATTTTTTTAAAAAATATTTGATTGCCTGTGCATGATAAATAATATTCGAAAAGTTACAGAGATCTAGATCTCAAAATTGTATCCTTTTGTTTTGCAACATTTGGAAAAGTTACAGAGATCTAGATCTCAAAATTTTATCCTCTTGATTTGCAACAATAAGTTTGAGCTTTGCTTTTAAAACAAAGAAAATATCCAAATGCAAAGCTACAACAATCTTGCAAGGTGGTGAAACTAAATTGGTTCCACTTAATCACTTTACCCAAGCCCACCACTTAGCTAGGCCACCAGATCAGACATCAAAGAATCAGACAAGTAAAACAGAAAATGAAACACGATTATCTTTGCTAGAAAAGAATGGGCTAAATGTTAGATATGTCAACTAATCTAAATTATATATTTTTATCAAGCTTGAGGGAATTTGTCCAACATAATATGTGTATAGATCAAAACATTATAACTCTACCAGACAAAATGCAAGTTTCACTTATACATTACTTGTGTAGTTTACTTCAAAAGGTTAGTTTTTATAAAGTAATTTAAAAGGAAATTAAAGTTCCTATGTTTATGTTATAAGTCACTTGTATTCTCTCTGTGATAGTAAAATGTTAAAATTGTGCCCTAAAGGTTGTTTGAAGCATTAACGATTTTATAATTTTTTTTTGGGGCTCTGATTGCCAAACAAGATCTTAAAATATTCTTTTTTTTTTTATGGATAACATCAAAGGAGAATATATATATCTTAGGTGTCCTTATCTTTGTTCTACTTTTTTGGTTATATAATCTATGTTTGCAGTAAAATTTATCATCTAAGAGGGGTACTAAAAAATTTGGACTATTTCAATGTTTTCTCCAGCTACTAAAACAATACTTAAACTGACAGAACATTTCTTGCACAGTTTAAATTTAACTCTATGTAGCAATACTTACTAATTTCTGTCTCCTACATGGCAGTGTATAAATGTTGCATCTGAAGGGGCCTTTTCAAGGTTTTTATTTATGACTGGCTCAGCTGAAAAAAAAAGGCTTATTAAAATATAAACAAGTTTTGTAAAAAAATTATGAGGTGATGGGAAAAAGGTGCACGAATGAATGAATTAAATGCCAAAATGAAAATCCAGAATTGAAATCTCAGTTAAAGGAATGCTTGATGTGATTAAACCAAAGTTGAGTTGCATTTGTTAATGCTAAAACAAAATAAAAACCTAGTAAACAAAACTCAAAAATATATCCACCCCCCCCCCACACACACACAAATGTTATGTAGTTTTACATCCATAGCCGTTAAAATAATGATGACAATTTTTTTTTTAAACTCCTGTTAAAAACTACACCATACTGTTGTTTATTAAATAGATTCTGTAGCATTACAACAAGATATGAAGATCCATTTGGCTTTTTTTTAATGACAGTCCGTTTTTGTATATATAGATTTTTTTAAGCAAAGAAAGACTGATTACATGACTTTTTAATCAACACCATTGCTAGTCTTAAACAATGGCTATATTTATAGTAGACCTAAAAAGAAGTTTATAATGAAATATCTACATCTAGAGTTGTAGGCTAATAGATCTGTAATGGAATTAAGGCTAGAACCAAACAGTGCATAACCATGTTTGTTTATGCAGTCAGACTGTATCAGTGCTATTCATTGACTAGGGAACATGACAAAGATCAAGATATAGATCAGTGAGCAGTCACTCAATGAACTTCTGCGTGTTATATCTGCTCTCTTTTGCGGAAATTTGTTACATTGTTTTTAATTGAGTCCTTGGTTGTAATCACAACAAATTTCCTATAACAGTCTTTTTTAAAAATACAAATTAAAAAAAACAACAACAAAGCTTATATTAAGTGTAGTTGTATCAATTAGTTTCGATCAGTCATGTAGTAAATTTGTAATAGATCTAGACTAACAATAATAAATCTGCCCCACGATCAGGCAGCCATTTATAATGACTATCTTTCTGTTGTCTCAATGGTCCAGGGTTCATACCATGCTCGCTGTGATCTTCTATTGTCCTGGGGAAGGTTTGGACTAGAAGGTAGATTATCTTCAACTCTGAAGGAACATGTAAAACATTTTATTTTATCTTATCTTATTTAATACAGATGTTACTTCAAAAAAGAAGATGATTATGTCCTATGAGTCATGCATATTAACCAATGACCTAAATTCTGCCAAGTCACCACTGGTTTTCCTGTCTAGCTCAGGCAACCCATTCCATGCTCTAATAGCGCTAGGGAAGAAGGAGCATTTGTACAAATTTATCCTAGCATATGGAATGAGGAATATGCCTTAAACTTTGTGTCTTTCTGAGTATTTTATTAAATTTTGTTTTTTTATTTGAAGATTATGGTTCAGTGTTTTATGTATAATTGCTACTTTACTTTCAAGTCTTCTATCCTGAAGGCTTTCTAAATTTAGTGATTTTACTAAAGGTGTTACTCTAGTCAATTGTGAATATTCATTTGTTATGAATCTCACTGCTCTATTTTGAGTTTATTCTAGTTTCTTAATGTTTTCTTGAGTTGAGGGGTCCCAAACAGAGGATGCATATTGCATATATTCTATTATTGGCCTAACCAAGGTTAAATAACATTTTAGTTTTATGTTCTTATTTTTACAAACACAACATTGACATTCATCATACGATCACATTGTTGACATCTAAAATCGATCTTAGAAGCTTAATTGAATTAATACATTCTTTAAGATTTTAGACAACTCCAATTCAAATCTAAAATCGATCTTAGATATTAGAAGCTTAATTGAATTAATACATTCTTTAAGATTTTAGACAACTCCAATTCATTGATACTTGTTATTTTTGCATCATAGATCTAGATAATAGATCTACTAAATCTATACTTTTAGTACTTAAGTCAAGTTAAGTTATACCCTGGTCCTCTGACTTAGTCTAGTATCTACTAATAATCTAGTAACATTAAACATACCTAATATTTTAAATATTTAATAATTTCACCTTTAACACAGTCAGGACACCAGCTGACTCCATATTCATCTTGACTGCCGCTGAATAAAATATACACCGAGCCCTGTATTCCACTTAAAGCTTTTGTTAAAGCTTCGTACCCATGTACAGAAATTGTGCGGACCATGTTCATCGCTTATTCAGGTTAAGATATAAAAGAACGTGAGAAATCATAAAGTGATAAATTAGTGTTATCTTTCGGTCACGAGAAGTTTTTTGTAGAATATTTAGTTTCGTTTGTTTTTATTTTGGCATTGGATTTAAAACATTGATTTGAAATATTACAGAACAAATAATAATTTAAAAAAATAATTAAATTATTATAGAAAGAAAAGAAATTAAAAATATAGATTAGATCAAGTACTACTTATTATATTGATATATTAAAACCTATATCTTAAATATGATTAGTTCCAATCATGAAAGTAAAAACTAAACAAAATAGAAATAATCTAGAGATTTATAGAAATATTTAAAGTGTCTAGAACAAATAATTATATAGGTCTGTCATCTGTGAAGTGGACTCTAGTTATAGTTTTATATATCTATTGTGAAGATCAAAAAGTATAACTTTAAAAACAAAAATGGCCCCTTCCACAGTTTCCACAACAAAAAAAGATGTTCCTATTAAGCGGTCCAAATTAATCCGAAATTCAACTTTATTTTTATGTTTAATCGGACTTTGTATTTCAGTATTTGGCCTTTATATAGAAATAATAAAGTCAAAGAACAAAGATTATGTTGCTTTATGTGATATAAGTGGATATGTTACATGTTCACGAGCTCTAACTTCCAGGTAATATTTTAAATTTAGATTATTTTAGTCTAGAGTCTATAGTGTCTACTCTAGAACTTTTAGATTGAAAACATTCTACACGGAATTAGAATTTTTGATCTAATATATCAAGATCTAGAAATAGATCTCTGTATGAATGAAAGATTAAGTTTAAGAATGAATGGCAGTGGCATCACTAGGACTAGGCGTCACTAGGGCACTAGCCTGATTAGGACTATGACTAGGGCAGGGGTTTGACATTGTGGCTTTTTTTGTGCAACAATCAATGATGAAAGTAGGTAATCAGCTCACTGTCCTGGTTTAACAAAGAGAACATAGTAACAATAGTATTTATTGGGAAATATTTGGAGAAAATTGATGTGCTTTTCTAAAGCGTTAGATTACTTTGCTTTATATTTTAGATCATAATAAATGACATACCTTTCATTAAATTCTGACTCTATTGGAAACTTGGTTCATTAATTGGATAAAATTGTTTTTACTTCCACTATTTATCTCCTTAGAATAGATCTCTAGAGATAGCTTTTTAATTTTTTTCAATTTATAAGTGCTTTCTTATCGCTAATTTATTTAATGTAACATGATTACCAAATTCACAACTTAGGAGTGAAAAGTTCACTAAATGCAAACTGCAAAATGCAATATATATTGGCCTCCTTATATATTTTAGTTTGCATTTAGTGAACATTTTCACTCCTAAGTTGTGAATTTGGTAATCATGTTACATTAAATTAAACTACAATAGTGCTGGTAATTCCCAACAGATATAACCTACATCATTATTTTTAGTGGCTCCTGAAAGGGCAAAAGGAGTTATTAGTAGTATTAGTTTTGTGTGGTTTGTCTGTCCACCCGTTCTGTTTAGATTGCAAAAACAAGAAAAGATAATTGAAAATCTGATATTGTAATATTTCTATATCTTGCAAAGTTCTGGTGCAATGGCTGCTTTTTTGTTTTCTGAAAGAGAACTGTTTAATTTTTTAAATAAAATTTGCAAGCAGTTTTTTCATAGAAATACACCATTTTTACAACTATTCACCATTAATAGTACAAAAAACTGGGAGACTGTTTTTTTAGGGTGGCCATTTTTTGTACCTTTATAAAACCATCTATTAAATGATCATTCAATAACACCCATCAATTAAATGATCATTCAATAACATCCATCAGGCCAGGCTCACACTGAACAATCTTCATAACAATCAGTCTATTGAATGCATATGAATATTAAATTTGTAATAATATTATTATTAATATTTCTTCGTACCATGTAGTATCATCAGTCAGTATAACATTACAATAATATTGGTAGCACTTTGTCACGTACACCTCTCTTTTTTTTTTGTATGCAGGGAGATAAGGTTGTGGTTGTTGATAGTTTGTAAATCAAAACTCTGATATTTATGCTGAAAATATTGAAACTTGCTTATTTACCTGCCTGATTGGACCATTTCGGGGCCCAATTCTGAGTTTGCTTTTCCACACAAACTATCTCTGTAATCTTAAGTTTGAGCTAAGGCACTCAGCAGACTAGTTGGGGTAGTTTCAGAAAGTTAGTTTAGCAGAGACATTTACTTAGTTTGTGTTAAGTTCAAGGGAGATTACCTAGAATAAATAAATTGAGAAATGCAGACCTATATTAGCTTACCTTTCACTTTAATGCTTGAGTATTTAAAACTGAAGGTAATATTTTCCCTATATTTTTAAAGGCATGCAAAATGTTTTGTACAGTGAAAAGAAAGAGTTCTGATTTATTTCTCCAGATATGCTAAAGGTTTTGGGCTGGTGGATAAGATCTTTAGCAACACAAGTATTCTGAATCAGCCTAATACTGTATATGGCATGGCTTATTTTGCCTTTCAGGCCACATTAGGTAAGAAAGGAACATAGTTGTTTTTTTTTTAAGCAACATTTAAAGTATGAAATGTCGATTTTTATGAGCATCAATAAAATTCAGTCAAACCTTTTTGTGCAGTTTTATATTCATACTGTTGTTAGTTTTTTTTTTCTTAAAATATAGATGTGTATTGATAATTTGATTTAAACAGAGCATGTAAACATATAATCATTAATCGCTACACCAATTAGTAGAATAAGTCTTCAGTTTCAAAAGAATTTTGATAACCTTTAGAGCAAAGGTTCTCAAACTATGGTCTGTTGACCCACAGGGGTCAGCAGAAAGAAGAAAATTATATAAAATAACTTCTTCGATAAAAACCAGTTTATCTGATCAGATAATTTGAATAATAGTCAACTTGCTAAGCACTACAGTTTAATATGTCTATTACATACTATAACTACAATTCTATGATGAAGTTAAAGCAAAGTTTTGAAGACATTCTTCACTTGGATATTCCTGACTGGGTATTGAACCGTTTAACTCAGATCCCAATCACAGATTAATCCTTACTACTAATACAGGAGCAGCTTATCAAAATATATTTAAACAAGGAACTTAAACCGATGTCTGAAAGAGGAAAAAAATAATTCTGGTTTCAAAAACAGATTCCAATTTTATATCCAGCATTATGAGTACAGAAGTTGTTGACTGCTTTCACGTCTTCTTATTTGGTAAAACGTGGATTTCTTGCAGTTAATTTATTGCATAAAAAATAAAAGAAACTGACTAGAAATTTGTGATTGTTGAGAATTGTAGTTGCTCATTACAAACATTGTGTCGGACATAAATACACTCAATAAAATCTCATGAACTACATCCAAGTCATTAATTTTTTAAATATTTATTTTAAACAAAAGTTATAATAATCTAAAGTCAATAAACACTCCTTCAATAAAATGTTGTTTTTCTTTACATTTGTAACTTATGTATTATATTGCAAAAATGTAGTTTTTCACTTAGGGGTCCGTGGCAAGTTTAGACTATATATATAAAAAAAGGGGCCCTCGAGTCAAAAAATTTTGAGAACCTCTGCTCTAGAGTTTCTGGAAAAATATCAATTTTAATGATGTTTATAGTGAAAAAAACTTTTAAAGTTTTGCATTGCAATTAATCATAGTTTCTAGGGGGGGAAAAATGTAATTCATTCAAGTACCCTTCTACAATTCTTTTCAAAATCCCCTACACAACATCATGCAACATATCCCTCGAGGCCCATATGTAGACAGTTACTGGTACCCGTATATAAGACCTAACTTGAGCCTCTTTGGTCACTCTGTGGAGGAGACAGCCTGTAACGTAGTTTATATTTCTGCTTTGTGTGAAATTGGTTTGTAGAGATCTTGTTATTCAGTCTTCCTGCTGTTTTATTAGAATTTTTTTTTTTTATTTGCTCTTGTTCTCAACTTTGAATCCTTGCCTGTTGCTTCAAAAATGGACTCAGGAAGGAGGAGGCTTAAGTGCACTTTTTCTACTACTAGACATAAATGTTACTAGTCTAAGTGTTTGTAACCTTTGTAATGGATGTATGTGTGACTTGTATTGATGTATTTCTACAGTACCTTGAGAATGACCCTAGATGCTTGGGTATCTTGTATGATGTATTACAGATGCAAATTCTATTACCGGTACTAAGACCATACACCATCACAAACAAAGATGAAAAGGGTCAATGCCCAGTAACTAAGTTCACTCTAGATGAAAAAGAATAATGAACTTTAATACAGAATGGGCCACAGTCAGTAGCTAAAAGCAATGTTATCCCTTCAAGAGCCTAGCAGTAACCCCTAAAAGTCTACATCAATAATCTCTAACTCTATGCCAATGTCTCACTAAAAATGTGTTTCTAAACTAAACTAAGTGTCTAACACCATATGACCTCCACCACACTTAGCCTGGCTAACTTGATCTTTCAACCTTGGGACTAATTCCTGATTCAAATATTCAAGAAGTATTAGAATTGTAGATAAGTCAAGTATTAAATAAATATTTTTTTTTAGAAACAGTTAATGTGATCAATCATGATTCTGTTTGAATGTTTGTTGATATGAAATATGTTGTTTCTTTTTCAGCATTTAACCCATCCTCCTCAGCTGCTGTGGTTCAGACAGCCTTCAGCATTCTAGCCAACATAGGATCAGTTTACCTTGGCTACATATTATTCTACATCATTAGGGACTTCTGCGTAATCTGTGTCTCAACATATGTTGTTAACTTTCTCATGCTGTTGGTGCTGTTAGTCAAACTGAAGAACTCTGTTGCTGAGGATATTAGAAAAACCATCAGAAAGAAGAAGTGATCAGGATTTATATTTTCTAAGCTTACCTCTACCATCAGTGCTCACAAATACTTTGGTTGTGTTAATTTAATATAGAATTATTCTCTACTATAAGTATGTCCAGTACACTTCTATGTCTTTAGCAAATGTAAAAGTTATTAAACTGTAAAAGTTATACTCATTCAATTAGTGTTGTAATTGTTTTTAAAAAGCTATATTATATTTTATAGTTATTCTACTAAGGTAAAAGTTAGTTTAAAGCATTTATTCGCTGAATATTTTGTGTACAGTACTTGAATTCGTTCATATATAAATTTTCCTTTTCACAAATGAGCACAAAGATATTTTATAAAATGTTTTATGAAAATAGTCTTTTTTTTTTGTAATTTACCTCTTTGTATTTATTTGTCCCTCTTTCCAATTGTAGTAAAGTTTAATATTAAACATGTAGTGAATATAGGCTATTGATTTTGTTTATTATAATTTTATAATATATATAAATATTTATATTCTGGAAATATTTATTGAATAAATGTGTGTAAAAAAAGGATCTCAAAAAGAAAGAAAGAGCTAGAAAGTATTTTTTTTATATCTGTTTTACTTTTTCTGTTTTATTTTAAATATGTAGAAATGCATTCTTCTTTTCATACTATCCCAGCTAAGAATGTTTAACTTTTGTTGTACTAATGTTGGTAATGTTTTTTTTTTGTTTCTACCGGTATTTAAATTTCAACCAATACTAGTCTACCATGAAGTTCATGCTTCCTACATTTGTTTTGAGTGTTTTTAATTTCCTAGTTGAATGGGATCCATGGGTATTTCACTTTTGTAACCTAATTCCTTCATGCCCATTTAGTTTTATTATTAATGATAATGAAAATAATGGCACATGTTCAGCCATGTTGGATATGAAGAAATCGTTTTTTGCACTTGGTTCATCACATTCAACTTAGTCTGTTGTTCACTATGATGAAAATGTTAGTTATTAATGCCAATGTTTTTCATGTAAAATCTCCAGTTAATGGAAGTATGGATAACTTGAAAAGGTGAACTGTCTTTTATACAAAGAACAATATAAAATATATTTTAGAATATGTAATACCTTTCTGTTTGTTTAAAGTTACATTAATTAATCCTTTTCATAAATGGTGTGTTTGCAAATATTTTTTACATTTACTATTAAAAACTCCTATAAGAGTTCTTTTTTTTTTCCAAGTGCCATTCTAACATTGAACATACTGCTTGAAAAAGCCATAAAATTCAATGACTTAGTACGGATTTACTCTTGACATGCAGAGGTTGTAATAATCTTTTTGAGGATGGAAGTCTGTAAGTTATAACATAAGATAAAATAATACAGTTTTCTATGCTCAAACTTGATTTTGCTATAAAATTATAGCAAGATGTGCTAAAGTACATGTAACTGCACACAAAGTCAATGTCTTAGATAAAAAAAACAAGACTATGATACCTAAGTGTAAATATAAAAAGTAGACCAATAATTGTAACCATAATATTCGGCTTATTTTCAATTTTTCTACGTTTCTGAATTAGGTCGTAATCATTAGAATTTCTTTTTTACTTAACCAATTAAAAAAGCTTTGCCATCTTAAAAGTAATTGTAGGACATGACAATGCTGTTGTAATAAACAAAAGAATAAAATTAATATTATTATTTTTTCTTTAATTACATGTTTTTTTGGTTCTTTTTTTTTCCTCTCTTCCTGCATAATTTTGAACCAGGGGGAAATTTAAGACTAATTTTTTCCCTATGAATTAGGTTTATTAAAATATAAACTAAACAAAAAAAAAAGGGGGGGGGGGTCAGGTTGTTTAAATTTTTGGAATAAAATACAGTTACAACTTTTTTTTTTCATTATTTCCACTTTATCAATAAATGTTTTTAACAAAACTCGATTCGGAGAGTTAGTAAGAAAAAGCTCAGCCAATGTTCATATTAGCCTTGTCTTCACATGCTCAAAATGTTTGTTTTATCTGCGTATAGGAACATCACTGCATATTGTGAACTAGCAAAAGATTTCAACATCTCTTCTGTTTGTGAACTTATGAAATGGTTGTAGCATCACTGCATTTTGATAACTAATCAAATGATTGCGAGGCATGGTGTCTGAGCTGTAAAGCCCTTGGCTTCCGAACCGGGGGTCCCAGGTTCAAATCCTGGTAAAGACTGGGATTTTTAATTTCGGGATCTTTTGGTGTCTCTGAGTCCAAACAATTTTAATGGGTACCTGACATTAGTTGGGGAAAAGTAAAGGTGGTTGGTCATTGAGCTGGCCACATAACACCATTATTAACCCTGTGCCACAGAAACAGATGACCTTTACATCATCTGCCCTATATATTGCAAGATTTGAAAGGGGAACTTTAATCTTTTTAAATGATTGTATCACCTCTTCATTCTGAGTACAGGTCAAATGATTGTATCATTTCGGTATTTTGTGAACTAGTCAAATGATTGTTATCTTCTTTTTTTTTTATCCCATGTCCAAAGAAATCTAATTACTATTGAATTAATTAGTTTTAGGCTAATCTTCCCTTCCCGATCTAGCTGCAGGAACTCTTGTTTAGTTTTCCTGAAGGATTTACCATCCAGCTTAAATAGGTAACACTTGAGAATGTAGGCTCACCTTTTCCTGCGAATGTGCTAAAAACAAATATTTATGATATCTTGCACCGTTTGGAATCAAAGAATTCAGTAACACTTCCGCCATGTAGAAAACAAACTTGTGATTATTAATGATGGTGTGAAATGTCTTCGAATGGAGCCTACAAGGCACCTTGACGTGGTCACGGTCCGAGGTTATTCGGAGATTAAGAGCGCACTGAGGAAAGCCGACAAGGGACAATACGACAGTATCTATGTGTTTTTTACTGGGGACAAGGACCAGAACGGAGTGAGTTGGTGTCCGGACTGCGTTCGAGGTAAACTAAAGATTTAAAGAGCACAGTCCTACGCCATGATTAGATTACTTAAGCTTGATCTAGATATAAATCTAAATTTAGGCGTACCGTACATTGATACATACTACATACATATATAATGAGTATTTTATTACGTATATCTATCTTTCTCAAGCTAAATGGTTTGTCTTATTAAATGCAGACGTTACTTTAAAAAAAGATGATTACGTCATACATCTAGTCATGCATGTTAACCAAAGACTTAAATTCTGCCAAGTCATTGGTTTTCCTGGCTGGCTCAGGCAACCCATTCCATGATCTAATAGCACTAGGGAAGAAGGAGCATTCGTAAAAAAATTGTCCTTGCATATGGGACGAAGAATGTGCCTTTATCTTTGTGTCTTTCTGAGTATTTTATAAGATAAGATTTGATAGATAGACATTCGGCAGACAACGGCTTTGCATGTAACATATGCATGTTGCAACTGGGTTTTTGTAGTCATGTGAATCATCTTCGGAATCAAAGACATTGTCATTAGATCAATCTATCTATCTATCTATCACCCGGATGCCAAATGGAAAAAATGCTGAGCTTGCAGAAGGAATCAGACCCAAGACTAATTTACGCTACCATACACTTTTTAATTCACGTGGAAAAAGAAAGGGGGTCGGTCGAAAAAGCTAAAACAATGACTTTCAAGGCTCCACTCTAGCTACCACCTTCGTTTGGGAGAGACTTGTGTGTGTAGGCATATTGCTAACTCTCGTTACAAATCAAGGCGTATCTGTATAGGCCTATAAAGGAAAGGATCATGTAATTAGACATACATGATGCTGTATTACAATGTAACTAATATTGATCCATTTTTTGTCCTAAATTGTACATGTGTGCACGTGATCACTTTTTTTTCTTCGCTTTTTCCAAATCTGTAGCTGAACCATTTATACACGGGAGTCTGGACAAAACAAAAGGCCGCAGTATTTTTTTCTGGTGTTATGTTGGTGAAAGAGATAAGTGAGTAGCTTACCTTCGTTATAACAATCGTTAATTTATAACCTTATTATTTTATTAAGGGTTATGATCAATGTATCTGTAAAGGATGTTAAGATAGCCTATGTCTTAATTATCTTATTGATTCATAAACTCACTATGGCTAACAGTAGGATTACCAGATGTCCAGAAAAAGTGGAACATGTCCTCTTTTTTTAGGTCGAGTCCTACATTCGGCCTACTGGCTAAAGGTGTAAAAAGGTCCGTCCTTCATTCAATGCAATGGTGTATCCTTCAACACCCGAAGTCAATCTCATATCTTCTGGTTCGAAACCAAACTTACTAATAAATGATGTATTGTCATGCATTCCTAAAGGAATGGGGTATTGATGTGACTGATGTTGAGTAGTACAGAGCAACTGGAGATCGTAAGCTGGGCAGAAAGATGACGAGATAAACAGAGCCTCCTTCATCGTCTTCTGTTCGTATCTCCTGGGATAGTCTCGCTGATCAACGTACACTGAACAAAAGAGAAAAATAATAGACTCTCCAATGAGACACACTATAATACTCATACAGTACAATCAGTGATAAAACAGAAAGGAGAGCAGCTGGTCGTCCACTTTTACGGTATACTGATGTATGCTAACGCGACATAAAGCTCTTTAAAATCGACAAAGACAGCTGGGAAAAAGTGGCACTGGATAGATTCAAATGGACAGCGAGCATAAAGGAAGGATCCCGGTTTGCAGATGCCATACACAACAGTAGTAGAAAGAAGGGTGAAAGTGCAACGGCGCCTAGTGATTACAGAAGCCCAACCTGTGACTGCAGCTGTGTATCAAGGATTGGCCTCTTTAGTCACACAAGCAATTGCAAAGGGAAAAGATCATCTCTTGAGACGTAAATCCCACAGATTGTATTGACAAAAAAACGGGTACAGTGTTTGCGTAAAAGACAAACTATATTCCAAAAAGTCACTTTGTCTGAGAAAAATGCTTATTATAGCCTGTTTATAGGCCCTGGTATTTTTACAGCGTGTGATTCGCTGACCTGTTTCATCAATTTAGTTGTACGCCTAGTTGTTTTTGTTTTGTTCAATAACGTCTTGTTATTTTTGTTTTCGTCCTCTTTCATAAGATTTTTTTTTCTCCATTTTGTCCTTTTATGAGCTTGTAGATTTCTGGTAAGCCTAACTAACAGATTTTTTTTTTGGTTCATGCACATCAAAATAATAATCTTGACTGGTTCTTTATCGCATAGGTGGAAAAACCCAAAGAATCAGTTTCGAGTAGATCCCGTATTTCAGTTAAAGTGTATACCAACACTTATCAAGATCGGTACAGTAAGTGTTTTCTCTATTGTAGCCTACACAGATATTTAGATTTATACAAACATGGCCAGATAATATGCGTCTCTAGCTCTCGATCATGACATTTAAGACCATGCATTCAGTAGAATTCTGATTAATGACTATCTCTATAAGTATTTTAGAGTGCCTTGGCTGTATTCATCAAAAGTATCCCCCCCCCCCCCAGACTATGACTTGCAAATTTTGTCACGAAAGAATAAGAACCCTGAATACAGATACTTAATCGGATTATCCCATTAAAAATATAGACCTACCTAGAACAATCACTCAATAATGCATGGACAATAACAAGAAGCAATGAATGAAAATTTTAAGTAGATCACATATATATACACACATGCATACACCCCACCCCACACAAATTACGGATCATAATCATGAATCTCGCATAGGCCTATATCAAGTCCAGCTGTAGGTATGTATTGTTTTTGTTCGGCGTGAGTCCTAAACATTACTTTCTTAATTCTTTTATTCGTCATAATATGCAAGCCTGGGTCAGAATTATGTAATCAGTAAACAAAACATTTGTTCTCAATCAATCAATATCTAAGCTGAATATATTGCACAAACCCGAGCTTGTGTTTCCTTTTCTCTCTATTCAGCAGAAACGACTGACGGAGGCTCAGTGCTGCAGAGATGACCTATTGGATTTGATCTTTGACGACGATTCAGATGAGTGTCGAGCTTCCGCAAGAACCAACGTATCGAGCTCTGCCAGCAAACAATGTTGTATGTGCATTCTCTTTTGAAAACAGGCATTCCAGAATAAAAATCATGGACGAAATATGACACAGGAGGAGCCAACCGATCTTTGTGCATGCTGACAACTCAAGATCACACACAGATCCTCTGAGAATAGTTTATGAATGAAGTGGTAATACATATATAAGACTATATGACATGGGCGTAGCCAGGGGGGGGTTCTTGGGGTTCAAACCCCCCCCGAAATGAAATCCCCCCCCCCCCCGCAGGGGGGGGGACGGAATTAAGTGAGTGATTTTTGCTTTCATTTTGTTTATTTTAGGTGAGATTTTAATACTAAATCATCACTTACCACAGCACAGCCGAGGCAGTTTTGAGTTAAAAACCCTCTACCAGGGGGTTTTAAGTTTAAATCCCCCTACCAGGGTGTTTTGAGATTTTAAAAACCCCTATCAGGGGGTTTTGAGATACAAATCCCTCTACCAGAGGTTTTTGCAGTTAAATCCCCCTCTTCTATAAAACAAAACAAAAAAAATGCAAACAACAATCCCCAAATTCCAACAGCACAGTTGAGGAAGATTTTGATTTTAAAACCCCCTCTAAAATTTACGATAACCCCATCTTCAATATAAAAAAGCAAATTACACACTCAAAATTCTAGAGCGTAGCCAAAGGGGTTTTGAGTTTAACCCCCCTCCCCCTTCCAGTTGGGGTTTGAAGCTAAAAAGCACCTCTTCAATATAAAAAAAAGCAAGTTACACACTATAAAATCTATGAGCGTAGCCAAAGGGGTTTTGAGTTTAACCCCCCTCCCCCTTCCAGTTGGGGTTTGAAGCTAAAAAGTACCTCTTCAATATAAAAAAAAAGCAAGTTACACACTATAAAATCTATGAGCGTAGCCAAAGGGGTTTTGAGTTTAAAATTCCCCTACAGAGCGTTTAGAGTTGAAAACCTCTCTCTTCAATATTATTTTAAAGCAAACTACAGTCACCAAATTCTATGATCGTAGCTAAATGGGGTTTTGAATTAAAAACAAAACAAAAAAAAAAAACAGAGATTTTTTAGTTTAAAACCCCTCAACAGATGATTTGACGAAAAAAAATTTCCTTTTCGATATAAAATCTAAAGCGAAATACAGGCATGTAATTCCAAGAGCGTAGTCAAGAAAGGTTACAAATTTCTACCAGTGGCTGGGCTCCATTAATAAAGTGTGAATAGTCATCTGCCGAAATTGAAAAAACATTAAATGTGTCTCAACAAAGATGGCTAAGACAGATTTTAGGAGTCAGTCATAGAGATCGGGTCTAAATCAAAGAAATCATATGCCGAACTGGGAGTCGAATCCTTAGTAATGTTGTGACAGAGCGTCCCATGAGGTTTTGCGGGACATGTTTTCCGACAAAATGAATTACGCAAAATAAGAGTTGCGGAAACAGCTTGCCGGAAAATGCGCCGAACGGCGCGAGAGGGTCTAAGTCAGTAAGAATAGCACATTAGGTTTTTGAAATAAAACTTTTTAATAGCAAGATAATGCACTGTAGATACCTCAAAATATGCATTTTGTTGGCTTTCAATACCAGAAATAGTGCTCGGCGGCGGGGCTTCGCCCCGCGCTGGGGGAGCGCTGCAAACTCCCCCAGACCCCCTTGCTAGCAAGGGCGGTGAGTCTGCAATAAACAATAAACGTCTTCCGAAAGGGTCAGAATGTAATAAAGATTAATTATGTACACACACACATATAGGCCTATATATATATATAATTTTTTTTCGCGGCGGGGGGGGGGGGGGGGGGGTCGGAATCCCCCCCCCCAAAACCCTCCCCGAAAAAAAATCCTGGCTACGCCCATGCTATATGATATATCTACATGTCTGTAGGCCTACATTTATTATGTAGTCATGTATGCTCTCGTCCTCGATCAAGATACAGAGGACATTAAGACACAGGGGATTTAACTTACGACAGCCATCTGTTCTTGAGTTGTCAAAAGCTAATCCTGGCAGAACGATGGTTACAGCAGCAGTGTACAATAAGCCTGCGACTCACGTCTAAATAGTATCCACCATATTCATATTGCATAGCCTACTTGTGTGACAATTTGAAAAAGTATCAAAACCTGGTTTTAGAAGTTTGCCTCTTGATAAAAATTAGAGTTTTATTGTGAAACAACAGAACAGTGTTTGGTGCATCAAAATCATTAAGTTTTGAAACAATTAACAGTTAAAAACCAACAAACTGTTGCTTTCACAAAATCGACAGAACTAATGTAGTTATTCATTACTTCTTGTAATTCTAAGGCAATGTCTTCATTGACAATATTTTTGAAGAATTTTTTCTAAAAAAGATATATATATATATATATCAAATCAAAAGTAAACTTCATTATCTTAGTAAAAGTATATTCTATATTTAAACACTATGCTTATGCTCCATAAAAGTAAAACAATAAGCTAACGTATTATTAAAAATTACTCATACATAATTTTGTTGTTTCGTCTAAGAAATCTTTCAATTGTGCAATTATTTTATTCCTTCCTTGTACATAAAAAGTAAAAAAAAAATAATAAGACCTCTACATTTTATTTAGATGATTATGTAATGTAAAAAAAAAAAAATTCAATGGAGGTGACATGATAAAATGGAGACTTGGTGTGGAGTGGTTTTGAGCCGAGAGGGTCTTGGGTTCAAACATAAGTGAAGGATGGATTTTAAGCCTCAGGGTTTTAAATCCACCCAATGGGTACCTGACATAAGTTGAGTCAAGTTAATGTGATTGGTTGTTGTGCTGGCCACATGATGCTCTCATTAACCATTGGCGAAAGAAACAGATGACCTTTACATCATCTGCCATAAAGATCACAAGGTCTAAAAAGGTTATATTGTAATGTATGGTAAAGCCCAAGAAATGAATTCAGTTAATAATCATTTAGTTGGTATATATTAAATGAGTTTGAAACTTTTAAAATCCAACTTACACAAATTATACATCATAATCATCTAAAAATGTTTTTTTGATCTAAGAGATTATGCATAAATACTAGATAATGTGGCCACTAAGAATCCAAAGGCCTTTTCACTTTCACAATGGTCTTAAAAGCAAAAAGTAAAGTTGAATGTTCTAGGTTTAAATCCTGGCCATCAAGAATATGAGTGGCTAAAACTGATGGATAAAGTAAAATGTATTGGTCACTCTGCTGGCCAGATACAATTTTTACAAACTAAAATAAACATGTAACATTGTGCTCTACCTGCTCAGACTCTTTAAGGAAGATATTTAAATAAAAAAAAAATCATCACAAGTAATTCTCTAACATGATATTATTGTATACAGTACAAATAAAAAAATCAGACCAGAATCATTAAAAAAAATGTTTTAATGTAAAATAACAAAAATATGGCTAAATTTTTTTCTTCTTCTTCATCAATTTTTGAGGTCCAAGTATTTTGAAAGTTGTCCTGCAAATATAGAAATATGAACATATTAGTGCTAAGAAGTTTTGAAAGTAGCCTACTCTTAGTGAAGAAAAAAAAATCTCATTTTTTTATTGACACATAATAAAACAATTACAAATATAATTTACAAATAATATAAAAAAGTACAATGAAGTAATGAACAAAATATAATATTAATATATAAAAAATATATAAAAAATGACCAGACAAAATCTTTTTGAGGTGAGGAGAATGAGAAATGTAGCTACTGACAGTGTAGAAAGCATACTACTAGCACCAGAAAAAAATAATTCCTAAATACCCTCAAGACTATACAATTTAGGACATTTGTCCAAAAAGAAAAATAAGCCAACAACATAAGAATCACTATGTCTTACAAGGATATGATTATGTTAATGTGTACTTACTGACAGGTTGAACAAATAGGACTGAATGTACAATAAACTGAAAACAAAACATTTGACAAGTAAATAAAACAATGAAGTGTATTCTGTCTTTGAAATATGTTACTTAAAAAAGAATATCCTTTCTTAACAGATATTCTACAAAAAATATTTGTAATGATTAAAGGCTTTTGATAAAAACAAAAAAAAAATCCTCAGCCCTTTAAAATGTTTCTATTTTTGTATTATGATATAGAGACTCATATAACCCAAGACAAAAGTATCCCACTTTTAATGACTGCTGTAAGGTGGCAAAAGATGATAAATTGTTTTTAAACTATAAATCTTTTAAACCAAGAGCTACGTAAAGTTTTCAAAATGACCTTCATCTTAAAATACTATGAGAAAAGTTGTATTGTGTGAATTGTAAAAGGAGAATACCATCAAAATATCCAATGGACAAATGTGACTAGTTTTTAAAATGATTTTTTGAAATAGTCTTTATTTTCGTAATGTTGTAAATGTGATTTTAATAGAGTGTACTTCTGACATAATGTATACATTTCACAAATAAGCTGCACCGCGACCATTTATTATAGAAGGCCTCAACACTGACCTGAGACAATATGTGGGCAGTGGAGACCAATAGTTGGTTGCCACGACACACAGACCAATGATGTGCCAAAAAGCCCACAGCCCACAGGTTGTGATGTTGCAGGTCAGTGTTCAGGCCATCTATAAATATTGGTTTGGGTTGCAATAATTTGAAATATATCTTCTTTGGTTAAACATTGAAGTGGTGTGAATACATTTTAAGAGTATGGTGACATCAAGGGGTGAGCACTACTCAAAATAATAATAATTATGTTTTGTTTGATATAAAATGTAGATTGTTCAAACTAAGCTCTAGAAAACATATAAACTGACATAATGTACATAACAAATATTTAAGCAAACACTATATATATATATATATAATTTGATCAAATTTTTCTATGTTCTGAATGATGGTCATAATTCAATGTAAGTAAACCAGTCAGGAGTTTTCTTGTTAGTCTTATCGTTATTTATCATACAAAGAATCTAATCATTGTAACTTCTTATTGTCAACTTTAGTGTTAATCTGTATGGTGTAAGTCATTGTCACATTTGATATTTAAGGATATTTTATTTTTAAGCTATTAAGATGTAGTCTGTATCATACATTCTATCTTTATAAGTCTTAGAAAAATCCTTACTAGAAAGACAAACAGAGCAGACGTATCCTATGTCTATGAGATTTCGATGACAAAAACAAGCAGCTCTGTAATCTACTTGAGCACGAGGTGGCAGGGTCATTTTTGACCTCATCTCAAAGTCTGGCAGGAAAACCCACTGGAATAGATATAAATACAAAAGCTTTTTTTGAAGAAGCTGAAAATTTAGCTAAAATAAAAATAAATATTAAAAAATTGCAATTATTGTTAGTGGTAGAGCCATAGTTTTTATGTACAACAGATGGATAAAGTTTGATTTCTGGTATTCGGAACTATGGTATTTTAGGACTTCCCAGGGTCCACCCAACTTCAATGAGTATTTGACATATTTTGGGGCATGTAAACAAGATAGTTGTTACTGATGGCTATAGAAACAGATAAGATCTACTCCATGGATTGCAAGGTCTGAAGGGACACTAAGCATTACTTTTTCATTTTAGACTTACAAGTAGAGAGGCTAATAGTTATATTTGTTGAATAAATGGAGTTGATTCATTTAGAGTCAAAACTGATTCTGAGATTTGGTACATCTTTTAAAAATTTAACTGGACTAAAAGAATTATTTAAAACATTTGGTCAAAATTCTAGCCCCACATCTCTTCGAAATACTCTTTTCACTGCTAATCCACCACGCGTTTGACGAATCTACCAAAGGCTTAAGATTTGATGGCAAACTCTTGAATATTGCCTAACTGAGAAGTTTACTAAAGCCATCATTTATCTAAATAGAAGAAAAAAAGAATCCTTTAAAACCTTTATTGCAAATAAAGTTTAACTATTTTAGACCAACAAGTTAACATATGATCAGCAAAATGATGAATCACAAGCTTATTTCTCTCTCCATGAAGTTTACTATTTAGCCAAGCGCATATGCTTAAATTTTTTAATTTTTTTTTTTCATGTAAAAAAAATAAATAAAACAATATTAAAATGTCTGAATCATGATGTGCATTTCTAGTTAACTACTTTATAACTAAATTGCAAGTCTTACTGTAAGATACTGTAAAAGCCCAAGTGGTTGAGGAATTTTCAGGTAAGTACCACCAGTAATATCACAGGCCTAAAAAAAAATTAATGGTAAAAAAAATATCTTTTTTCTCTTAATTTACTTAAAATTTATTACATCTAGTAATTAATTTCAAGACATTTGTATCAATGATCCCAATTAAATTTACATGATGTAATAAACAATCTAAAATAAATTTACTAGAGTTAAGGTATAAAATAAACAATCTCATATAAATTATAGCTAAAAAGTTAAGGCATACACCAAAATAATCTAAAATAAATTATGAGTTAACTCTCTCCTGATTGACGATACCATGTTGATTTGATCCCATTACATTAACTAATTTTTGGGTTTGTTAACTTTAATTTGTGTTATATAAAAAGGGCGTACATTTATATATACCAATTATAACATTTTCTGATTAAGAGAAAACCGTTATTGAAGTTTAACCCTAACAGGCTAGTGAAATACAAATGGGAAAAATTAATAATTCCTTCTGAAGATGGAAAATAATTACGTAGAGATAGAGTTAAGGTATAAAATAAACAGTCAAAAATAAATTATGAGTTAAGGTATACAGGAATGTACCAAGATAACTTGAATGAAAGATAAGGTTTACCTGCTGTAAGAGACCTGAATCAGCATCTAGAACACAAGCATCTATAATGATATTCTGGTGAATAGATGACACATGGAAGTAAATTTTCAACATAATTCCTGAGATGTGAGATACTTAATATACATATAAAGAAAAGATTGCGCTACTGCATGCTCTGGCCACAAAGGCTTTTAAAACATTATTTCCTTACTTTTGTTTTTGAACAACTGTGAATTTCAAGAGTATATGCTTGCTTTTCAATATTTAATAGATGTTAACAAAATACTGCTAAGTATTAGCAAAGATGATTAGTCCCTTCTTCCTTTATCAAAATAATAAGTTTGATGGCAATCTAAGTGTTTTTGAGTAGATAATAATATATTTTTCATGGGCAATGGTGATGACTTAACCAATTAAAAAGAAGCCATTTTTTTTTATTGATCAGTTTCATAATTATTTTTGCAAGTAAGAAATGATAAAAACTTTTTTCAAGAAAGCAAGCAATGTATACTCAATATTTAAGTTAGCAGCTTATCCTATCATTCCAAACATAAATGAGATTTTCTTTTTAGTAATAAGTAAATAAAAATTCTATAACAACTGATAGTAACCTGCTTTTGAGCTGTAAAAACTGCATTCATAAAGTTCATGTATTGCGATGGACAATCCTCTGAGCCTTTTATTATCTAAATATAAAATCAAAAGTATTCATTGCAAGAAAATTGTTTAGGTGCTGAATGTAGTAGGAAATAAATTTATTTAAACTAATTTGACTAATATATTTGTGTTAGAGAGATGGTGGAGGAGAAATTAAAAAACAAAACAAAATGAAGACAATTTTCGACTTAACAAAAGACTACTCCTAATTTGGTTTTATTTTCTCTAGTTAATGAGTCTTTGTACATATCCCAATTGGAATTAAATATATTAAAATAATATTCTTCACATACATAATTTTTTTTATATACTTCATATTGAGAAACTATGAAAAAAGTTTATTTAAAGTTCATATAAGTAATTTAGGAGAGGATATAATGTATCTAATCAAATCTCTTATAAAAGCCTGATTATCTCTGAGAAAAAAAAATGCATGTAACAGTAAGCAACTTAAAGTGGCAGAGAAACAAATATTGAGAATCTGCCCCATAAACCAAAAAACTCTCAAAGGAAATGCTAATCATTTCTTGTTGTTATATAAATGTGTTTGTAAATAAATATATATATATATGTGTGTGTATAATAGAAAGATGTTACCAAGATTCTAGAGGTTAAGGTTTCTCCAATAGGGCACTCTTTTCCAAGTCTGTGTATATCTGTATCAATTATAAAGGAAAAGCAACCACTATCATACATTTATGTAATAATAAAAATCAACTGATTAGTGGCAATTATAGAAAGGCCAAGATCAAAGACCAGGGGGGAAACTACAACAGATAAAAGACATTAAATATTTCAGATTACAGCTTTGAAATTGATTCACTTGCCACTGATGGCAAAAAAAGTAGAAGTAGATAGTTTTACAAACTTTGGGAAGAACACAGCTGGTTAACAGCACACCTGTAACTAGATCAATTGGACACTTGTAACAAGATAAATATTATCCATTGCATATCTTCCTTTAAAAAAAAGAACTAGATGTATTATTATATTCAAAGTTAATTAAACATTTTAAAAAGTTGGTAATATAGGCACACACTTTGTAATATCAATGAAAATAAAATGGGTTTATGAAAATAAATGAAACCCAGAATCTGTAGGATGGGCTTTATCAATTTCTATAATGAATCAATTTTTTTTCTCAATTAACACATTTCCTAAGTCTCTGCCATTATTGAGTTAAAAATCTTAAGTTATTTTTTATAGAATTAAAACATGTTTGCGTTCATTGAATGTTATGTTTTATATATAAATCTGCTCTGAATTCCTAGTATGCATATACACAAAGGATACAACATAGTGCTTTACACATGGCCCCAGCAACTAAGGAATCAGAAGGAAGCTCCACAGGCTCAAACATTTCATCAAGTTTTTGCTTATCTGCAGATTAAAAATATATATGTAAATCTATCTATCAGTGGTCCAGAAGGATTCTTACAGATAAAATATCACATGCTAAATCTAGGTCTAAAGTTCATCTTGTGCGCTATTGTACAAATGTTTATTCTAATCCTGTACTGTTTTTTGTAATGCACAATTGTAAAACAAATTTCCTAATGGATAATAAAGATTATTATTATTATTATGTCACCCTGGAACTGCCAGGGTTAGGTTTTGCTAAAGAGAAACAAAAATTCATTGTAGTCTCTTTATCAGTGTCTACAGCAGACCCGCCCTCTGAAAGACAAGAGAATCTTTTTAGGAATGTTAAGGGCCTTGAAGGTATCTGTGAGGACAGTTATCACTATCCCCTCAGTTGTTATAACAATGTATGGTTTCTCTTGCTCTTGCTGATGTGGGACTTCTACTAACAATTTTTTTGAACATATTGGCATCAATTTAATTGGAGATATTGGAATTCATAAAATTTTGAAAAATTAAATACATTGAGTAAATTCTATGATAACAAAATATACAGCTTGAAAAAAACAACAACTAACCAGATGCAATTAATTTTTTTATTTCTGATCGCAGCTGATTCTCCACTTGGTTGAAAACTTCAAACTGTCCATCTAATGGTGCTTTGGGAGGTGAAGTGTGTTCAGATGGAGGTCGTGGATACAGAAACACACTTTAAAAATAAAAAAATAAGAAATAGAAAAATAATCTTTATATTACTAGAATAAATAGCACAAAGAAAATGTTTTAAATACACTGTTAAAAAAAATTACCTGTGATCTGTGTGTGCCGCTATGACTGCAAGTTTATTTTTATGATTTAACATGAGGTGAGAGTTGGCTAGTACAGCCACGCTGTCCACACAATGGGTCAAGTTCAACTGAAAAGTTTATGAAAACAAAAAAAAAAAAAACAAAACAATGATAATTTGTTTTTGTTAAGTTTTGCTCTTATAAGCATTTTATAGCTGAAAATGCATTTTATAAGACTGCCTGTTTAAACATTTGTTTAAATTCTACATTTTTCACACAAAGATACACTTAAGATTTCCCTTAGAGAATATTAGACCATAACTTCTACCGGAGCAAATTTAGATCAAGATCAATTTTTTTTTGGTAGAAGACAAAAGTATTGAAGTTTTAAGTTTAAGTCAATCACCATACCTTCTCTCCTGAAAGCCTTTTTTTCCCCCACCATATGGGATTGGTGTCTAATATAATAACCAATAAACTACTGCAAAGTTTATCTGGAGAAATAAAAAAATCTTCATTTATTACTATACACATAAAAATGATATATATATATATAACAGTTAGGATAACAAAAACAAAATGAAACTTAAATTAAATCTAAATTCGTACCATTCTTGAGCACATACAAAACATCTTATAAACCCAGACAAGATGTTATTTTATTTCTATTTAGATTAAAAGTCTAAGTAGATCACTAAAGATAGATATGTTATTATTATATAAATATCTAGATCCTATATCAAAGTCAACTAGATTACTAGATATCTAGATCTAAATTTATTTTTTTAAATTTTATCTAGACTATTTAGATTTGTATCCTATCCCTATCTACTTTTAGACAAAAGTAGATAGTAGTATCCTAGATTCTAGCTCTAGTAAATCAAAGCACAACTAGATGTATATCTAGATCCTATTCTCACTAAAAAAAATATATATTGACTACACTATTATATAAAGTAGTATATATATAGTCTAGATCTAGGTCTGTCTGAAGTTATTTTAGTAAAAAGTAAATTTAAAGATTTACTACTCTAGATGATATGATAGATCTACATTCTAATCTAATATATAATATATATATATATATATATATATATATATATATATATATATATATATATATATATATATATATATATTATCAGTAATTAAACTAATTCTAAAGATCTCCTCGATATATAGTCAGACTTACAGTAACTGATCACATATGATACATATTTGGAGACATATTCACCAAAGATATCTCCACATATTTATCTTCTATTATTTTTTTCTTCAGATTTCTTAAAAGCTAATTAATACTATATAAATATAGAGGTTGCATGCTGGCTCTATTTGTTTAAACATCAGACACATTTAGTTTTATATTTTTGCTATACAATACAGATCAGCTTTAGTTTGAAGTTGACATGTATGGAAATTTCCATCGTTCTATTTCTCCAGAAGAAGGGCAGTGGACCGTGACTTAGTGCTATTTTTAAGCCTAATGGTAAATAATTCACATGAAATTGGTATAGTAGTCTTGTAATTCAACGGTGCCAGCTCTGAAAGTTTCAGTATCAGTATAAACAGTGGAGTTAAACAAGGATGTATCCTGGCCCCAACCCTCTTTGGAATACTATTTTCACTGCTAATCCACAACGCGTTTGACAAATCCACCAAAGGCATCTATCACCATTCCAGATTTGATGGCAAACTCCTAAACATTGCCAGACTGAGGGCCAAAACTAAAATCAGAAACACCCTCGTAAGAGATATAATATGTTATTCACGGATGACACAGCGGTAGTGGCACACACACAAGAGAAACTTCAGTCACTAATGTTCCGCTTCTCTCAGGCCTGTAAAGAATATGGCTTAACTATTAGCATGAAGAAAATAAAAGTTATGGGACCACCTGCTACAGCACCACCCTCCATCCTCATGGACGATAACAAGCTGGACGCCGTAAATGAATTTTACTATCTGGGATCCACAATTCAAGGTGACTTGTCTCTAGAAGAGGAGATAAAAAAACGCATAGGGAAGGCTGCCTCGACCTTTGCTAGGCTCAGGCCAAGAGTTTGGAAAACCAGAAGCTCACTACAGTGACCAAAGTAGAAGTCTACAAGGCATGCATTATAAGTACACTACTGTAAGGCAGTGAATCATGGACCACCTAAGCAAAGCAAGAGAGAAAACTAAACTCATTCCATTTGCTATGTCTCCGTAGGATCTTGAAAAAAAAAGTGTGCAATACTGAGATCCTAGTGCGAACAGGTATTCCCAGCATATTTACAGCCCTCAGACAACACCGCTTACGCTGGCTTGGACATGTTCGCCGGATGGAGGACAATCACATCTTGAATGTCATCCTCTATGGACAACTCGCGACTGGCTCAAGAAAAACTGGGCACTCCCACCTCAGTTACATAGATGCAATAAAACCCCAAATCAGTGAACATCAATACTGACCATTGGGAATACATAGCTCTAGACTGCACCAGATGGAGAGAGACATTGACCAAGAAAGCTACGGACAGTGAAAGAACATGGGTCTCAGCTCAGGAAGAAAAATGTACAATATATGAAAAATGGCCAGCTCCTCTACCACCGAAGCAAAAGCCTGTGATATTTGTGGACGGGAGTGTCTCTCCTAAATAGGGCTCCACAGCCACATGAGGAAGTGTGTGAGGTGAACCATAGTCATTCTACAACTGAAGGAGTCTTGTAAAAAGATGGGGAAACATATGGTTTCTTTCCTTATGTTTTAAATTGAACTGAAGTCAAAAAGATTGTTTAATTGTTACTATATTGATCTATATTTAACAATAATTTAATTTAATAGTAACCAAAGAGTAGGTAGAATTAGAGTCTAATTAGTAATTAGACAGGAAATGCAACATGTTAGAGGTGCTAGAATGAGTGACAATACTCACAATAGACTGAATAGAATTCAATAGATAGAGACGCTTAGAATAGAAGACTCCAATCCATGACCATTTAAATTATAAATAAACGATTCAAAATTTTAATAAAGCAAAGCGTTCTCCAGTACTTTAAAAAAATAATTTTCATTTACATAACATTATAGATCTAGATCTAAATCATGATTGTGATTAGATCTAGAGTCATTAATATTATAAAATTATTAAAATATAAACATCTCTGAGTCCGAGTCTGAAGCCTCGGCTCGGCAAAAAAGCAACATCGTAAATCAAATAAAATATGTACCACGAATACAAGATCTAGACTCTATTACCTGATGACATTTTATATTAGATATATATCTAATATATATTGTAATCTAGTTTATTTTTTCTACTATGGAAATGTAATTTTGTAACTTGATTTAGATTTCTAATCTAGATCCAACCGTTTTACCATTTATGATAACTACACAGCATGTCTCCATATTGTTTATAGAGCACAATCAAAACATTAATTAAAATCTAGATCTAAATTTGAATCTAGGTCAACAAAGTAACGAAACGAAAGTAAACATAAACACAAGTTTATATATAGGTGCTAGGCCTCATGCTAAATCGATCACATGATTGACTGCTCGTAGAGGAGAATGCCGTCAACTTGTTCTTTAAGATACAAAGATAAAGTTGTAATTGTGACGGGAGGAGCCTCTGGAATTGGATTGGGTGCCGTAAAAACTTTTGGTAAAACTGATTTTATATCGTATCTAATTATATAATACAGACGTTACTTCAAAAAAAGAATAGTCTATGACTATGTCTATAATTATAATGTGATATATGATTAGCAGATTACGTATATTGAAATATTATTATTATATTCATATTGCACATGACCATGATTATCATAATAATTAATATCATTATATTATTTATTATATAATTGACTTCTACTTCCTACAATGGCTACACACTCATCACACTGAGACCAGTGATAGTCTATCTATTACTGTTAGGTCTATAATATAATTATAGTTTATAGTATTTAGTAGTATAGATTTAGATCTAGAAATCTAGAGTATTCTATATATATAGAGTCCAGATATATAATATATCATCAGACTGAGACATTTATCTATATAAATATAAAAAAAATTATTATAGAGACTAAGAGAGTATCTAGATCAGAGTCAGAGTAACTATATAGTTATATAGTCTAGGCTCTAGTATAGTATAGGGTATTATATAATATAGATAGTTTACGTAACTAGATATTAAAATATCTAGTTACTCAGAATCAGGTTTCTATTATATTTTAAGAATATATATATATATGCCATTAACATAGATCTGGGAGGGGGGATCACAAATAAAAAGTTGAGAAGTGCTGCTCTAAATACTCTAAATTTAATCTAGGCCTCTCTTGCTGTTGTTTTATTATAATTGGAGGTTTGGGTTAGAGCTTTATAAAATCTCCACCCCCCAAAAGTTCTCAACCTTTTAGTTGGTTAGATGGAATAAATTTATGCTGTTTATAAATACTTTAACATTGATTTCTCCTACAGTTGAAAATGGTTCAAAAGTTGTATTTTGTGACCTCAATGGTGAGTAAACATTCAAATTAATTTCAAATGTTCTTTTTATGAAACAAGACTTCAAAATTCCATAAATTGGAAATGACTAGGCCTTCTTATTTCTAAATTTCTATCCAATTAAAACATTAATAACAATGTAGGCCCTATGCAATGTCCAAATATGCAATATATTTAGGCCTTATTAGTGATTTACCTATTCATCTATTTCTACTGAGAAAGTTTTAAGATGAGATAAAGTATGTATAGTAAAGAGTGGTAGTGCCTTCTTCATGTTGTTATTTCTTTCTGTCAATACATTGGGAAGCATGGTCGAGAGGCTAAGTGCACTTGCACTTGGCTTGGCTTGGCTACCTAGAAGGCGGTTCGAGGTTCGACACCCGACTCGGGCAGAGTCGTGTTTACTGAGCGCCTAAATGCAGCATGGAAAACCAACTCCTAGATACCCCCTCCCCCCACTGGTCCACAAAAGAGATTGGACCAAAATCGCTCTGAGCATGCTATAAGCATGAAAGTAGCGCTATATAAAAGCTATAATAATAATAATACATCTTTTTTATAAGAGATGCCAATTATCTTATTATTTTATACTTTATAAATTAAAGTTTTTAATAAAATTGTTTTATTTATTTCAGAGAAAGATGGCTTATCTGTTGAGACTAGTCTCAATGCTGAAGGGCCAGGAGAGTGTAAATTTATTGTTTGTGATGTCAGTAATGAAGAGCAAGTAAAGGTGAGTAGAAACTATTTTGGTGACCTTTCAATGACTCTGGTTTACCATGGAGTTGCCATCAAATAGTTCCCTTTATATTCATCTGGTTTTTTTTACCTGTTTTGTCAAAGAGAATTCTCATCCATTCTTATTATTTTAAATTACCTGCATCTTTTTTTTTTATCTACTATGCTAACTTTTGAGGTCATTGTAGTTTTTTCAACATTTCAATTGTCTGCCTGACTTCTGTCTTTTGTTACAGTACAAATTAATTTAAGCCTCAGTAGTTTTTTTACAGTCTCTAACATAAACAAATTCAGATCCATTTTTTTTTCAGTTAATTTTTTCTAAGATATTGCCATGATAAAAATGTATTCCTTAAAAAAAAAAAAAACAATTCTTTTCATATGCTAACTTTTTAAAGGTTGAGTGAATTTAAGTTTGTCAAGGTTTGCAAGAAAGTTATGTGTCTTTGCTTACCTCTACCAACACCTACTAATTGATAGACTGGGGTCTATATCCTGAATAAAAATGTATGCTTTAATGTTTGTGCTCAAAAACTCCAAATTGGTTGCTGAATACTTGTCCATTAATTGTAGTAGTAACTAATTTCCTATATGCTAATGAAAAGTAATCATTTCGATTCCTTACACATTTTTTAGAAAAATCTAAAAAAAAAAAAACATTTACAAAGTATATTTATTTTAAGCACAATTAGTATAAATAAAGGAAATATTACACAATGGAGGTGGTACTTTGATAATAAGAATTAGATTAAGTATTAATTAAATTTGAGAGCAATATTTAAAAAAAAAAGTTACTTTAAAATGTAAATGCTAAAAATAAAAAGTGAAAGTATTCCTCTTCATTTGTGTCCCTTTGTTATGACGTAATGTGCCCATTTTATTTATTGGATTTTCAAGTATCAGGAATTAATATTTTTTTAAAAGAAACTATTAATTATTGTTTTAGTTGGGTTTAATAACACATGCAAGGCATATTAATTAATTGTATTGCATTTTTTCAAGATTAACGCATATTTCCTCCTCTTAATACATAGTAAAAAAAAAAGATATGGTAGTGCTGTATGCAGACAGAATAATATCCATTGCTGGTTTGATCAGATTAGAAAAAATCATAATCTAATTAATCATTTGTGGCATAATTATATGCTTTCAATCTTTTTATAGGTCAGGTATTCTCTTAATATAAAAGAAGTCAAGGTTATTTCTTTACATACACTCCTAAGCCTATATATTTCTTATCAAAGAGTTGTGAACAATAAAATTGGGACACAGAGATAACTATAAAAATGATGTCAGTGACACATGCACCTACTATTTCTGCAGTGTATGTTGTAAATAGATAAATATGATAAATTATAAAGCGTCCCTGTTGTTGACCTCTACTACACTTTTTTATCTTAAAGATAAATGAGTGCAATTTTATGTTGATATTGACAAGTTTTAAAGATAAATATGGGAAGGAAGTAGTTTTCCTTCTTCCATTTTCTAAGTCTTTCATATGCAAATATTAATAGCTATGTTAGAGAACTGGATGTCAGAGGTAATTGAGACACATGCCATTAGGAAGCAATTTATAGGTAATGGAGTGCTTACATTCAACAATGACCACCAACTCTTGGCCTTCACATGTGGTTCAGATATTGAGTTTGGCGGAATTGTCTCATTAATTGGAGAAGGGGGCAAAGGCGAGTAACTGGCGGCTAAACCAGCAAGCTTTGGGCAGGAGAGCTCCTTAGCCATGACTGACTACCCACCTAGGAGAAGGAAAACTCTGAATTCTAACCTTTGCTGCCTTGAAGCTATACCCAATCATGGGAAAGGCTTCAGGAGTCAACCCTGAGGAAAAATTAGGAGCATACATTAGCTGCGTGGAGATGGGGGGAACTGATGTGTGGGCGACATTGTTCCGACCACAGCTAATTCCCAGGCATTCATCTTATTTCTATGAGATGATCCATAGTCGCTTTGTGACTGAAGGAGGGCATATAAAATGTTTAAGAAACTTAGATGGATCATATAGAACTTAAAAAGCAGCAGAGCCTCACTGATTATTGTCAGGCTTTCATTAATAATTATCATTCTCAATATTTATACTAAAAAGAGACACACGTTTGTTTTCCTTGTTGAAGCTGGAAAAGTAAAGTAAAAGTGTCCCCTTCAGACCTTGCGATCTATGGGGCAGATGATGTTAAGGTCATCTGTTTCTTTGGCCAATGGTTAACAAGAAGGGTGTTATGTGGCCAGCACAATAACTAACTGCCTTTACTTTCCCCAGCTAAAGTCAGGTACCCATTAGAGTTGGGTGGACTCAGGGGTGCCCTAAAAATCCCGAAATTCAAAATCCCAGTCTTCATTGGGATTCGAACCCAAGACGGGTTCAGAAGACAAGCGCTTAACCATTCGACCATCACGCTGGAGGCTGGAAATGTACTAAGAAATAAATTGCATTTTGATGGTGAAGAGGAGATTCCAAATTTTCTACCCTTGACTTATCTTGATAAATAGATCATTTCTTGAGTTATAATATGTATTGCTCAGTTAGATCCTTATCTTATATATATAATAAGGAAAGTTTTTAAAAAAAGTTTAAAAAAAGAATTTAACCACATAAAAAAACATAGTGTCAAGAATGTTTTTATTTGACCTCATAATAACATTTCAAATTCTTAAATTATATCTGCAACCCAATAACATTTCTTAAGACTATGCTAAAAAAATTTTTTTTTTTCCTTCATAGAAATTAATAGACTTTACTGTTGAAACATTTGGAAAATTGGATTGCTTAGTAAACAATGCAGGAGTGCGTAAGTAATAAACATATGATTTTATCATCTTTTTTGAGATTTTGATAGTCTAATTAAAAAAAAAATGCCGATAATTTTAAAACAAATTTGACTTCCATAAGCTGTTAGAACAACAATAAGATTTAAGAACATCCATTTTTTTTCTTAAATTTACATCTTTTTGTTCAAGATAGAGGGAAAAATCTTGCTAGTATATTTTCCACCACTAATTTTAATTTCATAAAGTTTAATTAATAATAAACATTTCATTAATAAAGCTACAATGCATACAAGTGAAACAGTCAAATATGCAATGAAAATGAAAAAAAAAACAAAAATTCTTTCTTTGTATTAATAAATTTTTATTAACATTTTGAAGGTTTACAGAATAGCATCTTTTAGAGAATATAATAATAATAATAATAATAATAATAATAATAATAACTGAACCTACACAATGCTGATGTCAATATCGGTTTGGACGACGTAGGGCATGAGATTCGCCAATGGGAAGAAAAAACAATCCACGGAAAATTTCCGGCTTCATTACATGGGGACAACATCGACAAGGCTGCTTCCTTAACATGGCTCAAAGCAGGTAATCTCTACCCTGAAACAGAAGGCTTTGTTACAGCAATACAGGACAGAGTAATCAGGACAAAAAATTACGAGAAGCATATCCTGAAACTCAATGTTGTCGACAAATGCCGAAAATGTGGAAATGTGGGCGAGTCGATTGAACACATTATGGCAGGATGTCCAGCCCTATCAGAATCGGCCTACCTGTGTCGCCATAACCAAGTTGCAAAGTTAATACACCAACACCTGGCTTTGACGTACAAATTGATCGATAAGGACACTCCCCCTTATTATAAATACTCTCCGCAAGAGGTTCTCGAGTCTACTGAACATCTGCTGTACTGGGATAGGCCTATTCTGACCGACAAAACGGTAGATTTCAATCTCCCGGATCTGCTGTTCATCGATAAAAAAGAAAAAAACGCTACCATTATCGATATCGCCGTACCACTGTCTCATAATTTAAGAAAAACTAAGATAGAAAAAACAAAGAAAATATGGGAACCTAGGCTTTGAGATTAAGCGTCTATGGAAATTGTCCAAAATAACAATATACCCCATTGTTATATCAACCGAGGGGATAATAACAACTGACCTCACAGACACCTTCAAGGCCCTTAACATTCCTAGGAACATCTTCGTTGCCTGTCAGAGGGCGGTACTGCTGCAGACCTGCCACATCACCAGAAAATTCCTCAGTGGAAACTGTTAAAGGGACTACGATGAATTTTGTTTCTCTTTAGCGAAACTCGACCCTGGCAGCGCCAGAGAATGACTACTCGTTCATTTCTAACATAATAATAATCTTTATTGTTCGTAAAGAATGTTTATTTTTTTTACTATTTTTTTATTATTATATTTATTCAACCTATTAGTTGGTCAGCATATTCTATTTATATAAAAGAAATCAAGGTAATTATTTTGCGCAGATAAGTTTTTAAACAGAGTATTTCTTTTCAAATTATTTGCTTATGAAAAAAACAATTTTGTGATACTATCACTAAAAAATTTCCTCCTATGTATTTGTTTAACAGAGTTAATTTGATATGGTTTTGCCGCTCAGCTATTAAACCTCAAGTGAGCCATATCCCAATGGAAAATTCATGGTCTTCATTTGAGATTTAAAAGGGGTGTAGTGGCCAAGTGGTAAAGCATTTGGCTTTTTAACTGATGGGTCCAAGGTTTGAATCTTGGTGAAGACTGGGATTTCAAGGGTGCCACTGAGTCCACCTAACTCTAACAGATACCTGACATTAGATGGGGAAAATAAAGTGGTTGGCCATTGTGCTGGTCACATGACATCCATTGGCCATAGAAATAGATGACCTTTACATCATTAGCCTTATCAATTGCTAGATCGCAAGATCTGAAAAGGGTACTTTACTTGTTGTTAGGTTTAATTAGCATATCCCACACATTCTACAAGTTGATATGGTTTATATTAATACAATTAATATTTTTTAAAGCTATCAGTTAATATTTTCTTAAAATCTGATTTAATTAATGTCAAGCATCTGTTTCTTTTGGTCTAGATCCTCCACATAAGCCTGTTGATGACTTCTCGTCTGAAGAGTTTAAAAGTCTGCTTGATGTCAATGTCATAGGATTTTTTCATGCCACTAAGGTAAGTCTAAGTTGAGCAACGCCATTTCTGACCAGGGACTGAAACTTTTTGCACTAACAGGTTCTCTTGCCAATGTGAGCCAATCAGGCATTCTATGAAAATATTGAAAATGTTAAATATTTGATATTAGTATCAAAGAAAATAGATTAAATAAAGAACTATTATTATTATTCTGTTCCAAATGTCTAAATTTATTAAACTAAGTATGCTATTAATAGACATCATTTAATTTGTTTTTGCTCACAGGAATCATGAAGTTCGTTTCATAGTTTATAGCTATAAAAGGCACTTTCTCTTTCTCAGAGTTGTAAAAAAAATTTAAAGCCTTCAAGTTTTGGGATTTAATGTATTAAATAATTCAGATTTTGTTTTGTACAGTCTTTCAAGTGATTCTCTTTTATATGGCTATGCTTTTATTGTATATTAATTAATGCTAATTAGTTATTGAGATTTTACCTTACCTTTACCCATTGTTTAGTCTTTTGGACCATTGGGGCACCGAGCAAGACTCGTCAACCGTCTTTCTCCATTCCTCCCTGACTTTTGCCTTGTTTAGAACCTCTTTCAGTGGCAGGCCCGTCCATTCTTTTATTTTGTCCTCTCATCACTTTCTTTGTCTGCCTCTTCTTCTTTTTCCTGGTAATGTTATTGAGATAGTGGTAATTAATTAATGTTGTTTGATAGTAAATAGGGAAATAAATCTTACAGTATCAAGAGATATGTTGTAAATGTAGAGTTCTTCCCCTTGGGTAAGTTTTTTTATATTTTTTTATTTTTGAAATGGAAGTATTTTTTTGCTTGTTTTCAGTATGCTATACCTCATTTAAGAAAGACGCAAGGGAATATTATAAATAATGGTAGCTTGGTGGCCTATATAGGTCAGCCTGGAGCAGTCACATATGCAGCCTCTAAGGTAGGAATAAATATGGGAGTTATAATTGTATTGCAATCAGAACTAAGCTTTTGACTATTACTATGTTATTGAACATAAATCTTGTCTTTGTTACAGGGTGCTGTTATATCTATGACTAAAGCTCTGGCTATTGATGAGGCCAAGTACAATGTGCGAGTCAATTCGTAAGTGGGTGATCAAATGTTAAATGCAATTGAAAACTGGGGATTGAATCTTATAAATATGTTCATAATTTATCAGGGGACAGGCAGATCACATAAGCAAGAAAAAAAACAATACCTACTGCTTTAATTATAAGGGAAGCTATCAGTTCATCCTGTACACTTATTTTTTGTAAAGAGGACTCGCTATATGACAATTCATCAAAGCATTCAGTTGCTAAACAAAGCCCTGGCTAAGTTGTTCCACTTTCTGGTAGAATGACATCCCTATTAATTGTTAATACTCAGAAATAGGAAATTATCTTATCTATGACATTCTTTACTTAATTAGCTATATGTGATATTACGAAGTTAGTTACAAATAATAATGGTCTTGTAAGGTTAATAGGCTTTTGATTTAAAAAGTCAAAACATTAACTAATCATTGGTGTAGTGCATAATTTGTATATAAAATCTTCACGGCTGCCTTGTTGTAAGTCAGACAAATTGTTTTAAAACTAGTCAGATCATGTGACAATATATGTCTTGTCCTAGAATAGCTGCATCCTTCATTTGTTCACCTACATTTTCAGTGGTGACACCTTTTCAAGGGAAGGCAGGAAGGCATTGCTTAAGAGCAATGTTTTCATCATTAACGTTGTTAACTCTTTCAGTGCAGGGTTACTCTCAGGGAGTAACTTTGCTAGCACTGCTGGTGGAGATCTGTTTTCTTTTAAAATAAAATCAAATGTTAAATTATATAATAAAATAAAAAAGTTACATTAGTTTTAGTAACTCTAACCACCCTGCATATTTTTTTTTCATTTAAGAAAACTTAATTGTTTCAATGCACTGTTTTGTTTTAATGATAGATTTTCTCCTGGAAATATCTTCACTCCCTTGTGGGAAAAGGCAGCCTTAGCTTCTCCAGATTATAACAAATGTATTCAAGCTGGAAAAGATGCTCAGGTGAGAGATATTTCAACTGTATGTTCATCAATTCAAATCGAAGCTAGTCAGACATTTTTTTGCATGTTGACCTTGCTTTTTTAGATTTGACTGTTCATCATTAAAACACAAACATAATTTATCTATTTTGGAAATAACATTAACATCTTTAATTAAAAAGCTCTGAAATTTTATTTTATTTCTAAAGATTATCCTTTCTGTGTTTACCAGTTGTGTTTGGCCTTTACATAATTTTGTTTGTATTAACAACAATAAAATTTATCTAAAAAAAAAAAAGAGAACAAAGGATGTTAAACCTATTTCAAAGTTTACTAAAAAAAAAAATTTTGCTTTATATTGCTTGATGGTAACATTGTTCATCTCAGTGGATTACATTTTCAACTGGGATTGGAGTAAAATGTTCTTGGCTTAAAAATTGATTCTATTAATTTTTTTTTCATCAAATACAATATAAAAATGGTTTTAAGAATAACTGAGCTCATAATGACCAACTGAAATGAGAGGTCCCAGGTTTGAATCTCTGTGAAGACTGGGATTTTTTATTTCAGGTTTTTTAGGATGCCTCTGAGTCAACCCAACTCTAATGGGTACCTGACTAGTTAGGGAAAATAAAAGTGGTTGGTCATTGTACTGGCCACACGACACCTTCGTTAACTGTTGAGGATAGCAACAGATGACCTTTACATCATCTGCCCTATAGATTTCAAGGTCTGAATGGGTTACTTTACTTTACTTTACTTATAATTATTTATGTATAAAATTATAGAAATATGGAAATAGTTCATATTTTTTAAGTCATCTTTCAGTCTTATTAGAAAAATTACAGTTAGCATTATTCATGATCTAAATAGTTAACCCTAACTATAACCCTTTTTTAAAAATATAATTGTGGATAGCTTTAATAATATTCTGATTCAGTCTTTTCCAAAAACATTTAAAACATATATGTTGAAATCAGAGCACTATCAAAACTTCAAATGGACTAATAATTCTGTGTACACTATTACTTAACTAAAAATCTGCATTGTCTCAAGACCTCTTAATAATAAACAATAATAATAAAAAAAAAAACTTATTTATTTTATCATAAAATAGTTATAGACAATTGAAAATTATAACTTTATCAGATTATTACTATTATTTCTGAAAAATTCGAACACTTTTCCGTGTAAAAAAAAGAAGCTATTCAATTCTAAAGATTACATAGTTTTTATACAGAAGACTATTTTATCTGCTTCATAATCTGTTGAATATGGAATTTAATATCAGATTATATATCTCCAACAAAAAAAAAAGACAACCTGCTTGTCTCTATCTTGACTTCTAAGTCTCTACCCCCTCATTGACACTCCTTAACACACTGATCTATTTTAACCACTGTACATGTGCTCTAGGGATTAATTTAAGGGTGAAAAAGACAGACACAGACTCATACACAGGCTTGCAACAAAACTGCATGTCAACACGGATGGCTTAGGCAACAATTACATCTCAATTATATTTTGTCTTATTTTCTTAGTTACTGGGACGATTTGGCACTATTGAAGAGTGTGGTTTAGTGTGCTTGTTCCTAGCTGCTGATGCCACATTTTGTACAGGAATTAATATCAATGTCAGTGGAGGAGCTGAGCTGGACTATGGCTACAAAAACAAAACTACGCTAAAAGAATAGATTTAATTACAGCTCAGTGCTATGTATAAATAACAACTTTCTTACTTTTATATTAAAGATGTTTGTATAAACAGATTTTTAAAATCTCATATTGTCAAAATCATTTTTTTAAAGTGTTTTTCATGTAACTCATTTCCATTAAAATAGACTAAATTAAATATAAAGTAAATGTCAAGATGTTTCAAACAATTGTTAAGTTTATGTTACATGCTTTTAGTTGTCAATGTCATCTGTTCAATGTGAAATTTGTCCACAAAAATTCTTAGGCAATCAAGCAGTTATGAAATAAAAGTCAAATTATGTTAAAATATGTTTGAAAAATATATGTACATATTTATATTTCAAAAAGAACCCTAGGGTTTGCTTAGTTAAACTAGTCATAATGTTACCTAAATAAGTGTATTATCTCCATGTGCTATTAGCACAAGATAAATTAGAAACTTTTGTGAGCAAGTTACAAAATGATACACTCTTTATACTATGATTTTTTTGCCAATTGCATGTTATATGATAACTGGATTATATTTTGAAATATAAGGCCTAGCCCATTGTGCATCTAAAGTGCATTTATTGTATACACTTTTTTTTTTACTCTTTTAGAGATAAAGTATAGTTCACATCTGTTTGTAACCAGCATGTAACAAAGATGCATTTTGTTAAGTAACATTTTACTTTCTCCAGCAAAGGATATTTAGCAATTCTGAGATATGATTAAAATCTAGATACAAAAGTTCTAGCTTTGAAATCCAGTAACTTTACATTTTTATCAAACTTTATATCTTTTGATAACCACATACAATATCACTTAAAATAGTGAAAAGAAAAAAAAATTCTCTACAAAAATATCGTTTAAATGTAACACTTTAAGTACATGTTTATAATAAAACCACAGTTGAGAAAATATTCAAATATTTTACTACTCATTATCAAATGTGATTTTACTAGTCAGAAAAACTAAGACCTATTGTAAATAATTCATCAGAAATGTTTTGTACTTGTCTCCATTTGTACACTTGCATTTACTAAATGTAGTTTGTTTTCACTGCCTACCACAAGTTATTATTTCAAAGCATTATCCAAAATTTTTATGTTTTTAAAGCTTGGTCACTCCCTATTGTTTAAATCTAAATCAAATGGGAAAGTGTACTTTGCAATCAGACTTCTATTGTCTGAAATGCATATTATTTGTTAGATTACATCTGAAGTATAAAAGGCTTTATTTATTGCCTTTTTTTTCTTGTTGGCTTGTCTCTTACACAGATGACAATCAACTTGTATGTTGTGGACTATATTGTTATTAGCTATTTAATTTGAAGTGATATGTCCCTTGAACATTTTATTGTTTTTTTTTTTAAGGCAAACTATTAAAAATATCTTAAAGTTACCTTTCTTTTGTATAATAAGGTGCTGGTTAATCTTTAGTGCATTTTTAAAATGTCATAAGAAATAAAGTCATTTAGATGTTTTTACTTAAAATACCTTCTAATATGATAAACAATTTCTTCTTTAAGATAATGTTCTATTTGTAGAAAAGCTTATCTAAAAACATTCTTGTAAATTGGATTTCAAAATTGAATTGTTCTCTTGAATGTGGCTGGAAAAATGGTGAATTTTGATCTTGTAACATTTGTTACTGTGAATAGAATATTGCATTTTAGTAATAATAAATTGTGGTTGATATGCCCAACATTTTTAATTTAAACATTATTTTCAAAACATCAATTACCAAACACTTACATTTGAGATTGGTATAAAATAAAATCAAATCCATAAAAAGCAACTATTTGGTGTATCCAGAATATGAAAAAAACAATACATTTCTTCTGCACTTTTTAGCATTGTAGAATCAAGTACAAATTTAAATGTAAATGAATAGCAGATTACTGTGACAAACCTTTAATGTGTAATCTCCAATAGCTTTATTTCATTTCAAATGTAGGGAGGAAACGTTTTAATTAGATATTAAAAATGTTCCACTATTCTTAAAATATTGTATAATTACTTAAGAAGTACATACAAAGTTTTTTGTTTAGACATTTCCATGGAGTATTTAGACTCTTCTTTGCTCCCACCCAAAGTTTAGCTCTTCATTATATCAGTGAATTTCTACATAAACAAAAGGGCCACAACCAGTTGTTCATATTACATATTAAAGCGATTTTTTTCTATGGTACACATTTTGTTGTGCTATGAAATTAGAGTGCTTGCAGTGTATTTGTTGAAAAAAAAAAGTTAAACTATTAAAAGGATATTGCATATTATTAACTATTGTGATAGATGTGTTTTTAATTTGAATTTTATTTAATATAATTACCAAACATAAATACATTTATTCCATTTGTATTTTGAAACTTAAAACTTTTCATTTGTGCTGTTCATTGTTATACAAGGACACTCGAGTGCTTTCATTGTATTTGTTCTCATATCTGTATTTCATATTGTAAGTCATGGTTCAATGTAAAAAAATTGTATGCTTAATACAATGTAATATACATATATTTTATTTTGATACTTCTTAAAATTTTGTTGTTTGCAAGAATGGTTTAGCATATTTATAAACTACGTAAGAAACTTGCAAACCTTTTTGTAAAACATTCTAAGGTAAATTTATATCTAAAGGAAACTTTGTTGTCTAGGAAATTCCAAAAACTTCTTTTATTTTAAAATCATTTTAGAAATAATTATCACCGTCATTTCTCAATATTTTTTTTTATACATAAATTACTTAGGCTCAGATGTAATAAAATAAGGCTCAGATGTAATAAAATAGATTCTTTAAATTAACAAATGGTTAGAGAATAATCAATTTGGAATAATGGCAAGCAGATTCAATTATCTTATGATATAGTTAATAAATTGTTTAAAATAAAAAGGTGTAAAAAAAATATATGGTTCTATTATTGGTTTCTTTAATATTAATTTTAAAAAGTTCAGGGTCTCAGCTTGTGATAATTCCATTTTTTTTTGCAGTATTTGAAATAATTTTGTATGTACTATTGAATGTAAAAGCCCCAGACTTTTTTGTATGCTCTTTTTGCATTTGGATTTTATTTTCTAAATTAAATACAAAATAAAACAAAAATTTACACTGACATCTTTTTCTTTTGTATTTTTTTTACATAGTGTATCTTCATATTTACAAGAAAATAACATTAACAATATCAATACAACATTTACAACAACAAAGAAGTTAAGTTTCTGGGTCATCAGTAATTTCTTCATCTGGTGCACACTGCAGATGGGAAACAAATAAATAAAGTTGAAACAAGCTGTTTTCAAAATGATCTATTAGTCTACTTCATTCTATCAGACTTTTTCAAATATGTGGCCTGCCAAACTACCAAGGAATTTACTTTCCTAAGAGCAGTCAGTTAACTGATCATAAAGACAGAAATGCCCTTAACATCAAATTTATTTTTATCCAAGACTTTATAATGCGCTCTCCCATTTAACTGCCTTAATAAAAAGTAGAGTTCGCCTTTCAGACTTTGCAGATGATGTAAAGATCATATGTTTCTTTGGCCGACAGTTAACAAGGGTGTCATGTGGCTAGCACAACGACCAACTGGCTTTACTTTTCCCCAACTAGTGTCCAGTACCCATTAGAGTTGTGTGGACTCATAAATCCTGAAATTAAAAATCCCAGTCTTCACCAGGACTTGAAACCGGGACCTCTAGATCAGAAGCCAAGAGCTTTACCGCTCAGCCACCGCGCCTTCAACGGCCTTAATATGTTAAAGAAACAAACAAACAAAAAAACTGCCTTAAAATGTTAAAATAAAACAGTCCCATAAATTGGATTCAACATATTCTGATTGTGCACTTTTTAATACATGAAATGCACTAGGAAGAGAAGAAAAGGTTCTTGCCTCACAATAGTGTGGACTTTTTTTTTGTCTGTTGGAGTGAATGTGAAACATTGCAAACCAAAATAGACCATGATAATTACTTCCTTGTTAGTGCTATTGTTTTGAGGATATTGATTTATGTTTGCATTATATATGGTTTTCATAAGCACTTCTCAAATCAGTTCCATATACAAACATATGTAGCCTTTGTTCAAAACTTACATAATATTCAACAAAACAAATTTGTCCATCTTCCGTTTTAATCATGTATTGTAATGAAAGAAATCCTCTACTGTCAGTCCTTATTGAGATTCTAGTTGACAAATTCAGTGCCTTCACAGATGGTTTCAGAAGACTGATTTTATAACTGAAAACAAGAAGATACAGATATAGTTCCACAGCATGTGACTAGGTTTTTAAAACATGAGAATCATCATTTTTGACAAGAACATATAAAGGAGAACATAAATGTGGGCTGCAATGTTAATTGATTATCTGAAAATTTGAATAAATGAAAAACAAGAAAAAACAAAAATACTTTTTTCAAAACTACCTCTTTAGCTAGACTTTAAAAAACTACCTCTTTAGCTAGACTTTAACAAAAAGATAGATCATTGTTTTATCCTGGAAACCCCCCCCCCCCCCCCCCTATTTAAACTATATTCTAAGAAATGTCTTTTTTGGGAATGTTTGAAAAAGTTCTAAATTACCGCTTAGTTTATTAAACTGTCAAAAAATTATATATAAAAATAATAAAAATAATTAAAATATCAAGAGCCACATGCTTCCATAATATTTTGACTATTGTAAGGCTGCTTTAATGAAGCTTAAAAAATGATTAGAATAGTTTTCTAACCAATTTTAGTAATTCAAGTATCTAAACATAAAACTCCCCTTCCCAAACCAAAAAAAAATGGATTGATATAACTGTAACCTAAACGACTATGTAGAAAAAAGGTATGTATAGTAAACTTTAGAAACTGTGTTTAGCAAAAATTATTTTATACGACATAAACATGAAAAAGTTTGCCTAAGATTTGGATCTTTTGTCTATGTTATTCAAAGTATTATTCTTAGGCAAATAAGTCTTGGGTGAAAATTGGTTTAATTTTTAAAAAATTTAATTTTAACCTTTGAAACTTAATGTTTCCGTTAATAATTCATAAAAAAAAAGAGTGTAACGCTTAAACATATTTAATAACTAGACAAATGTTGAAATATCAAAAAAAAAATTATAAAAATTATAACAATACTTAGCAAAATGTGATTACCGATTAGTTTGAGTTTGATTGCTGAGGAAAGATTCCACCATTTCTGAATCTTTTGGAAAGGAGGACTGAAACAAAGTAACAGAGTCTATCAAACAGTTATTAATAGAATAGAAGATAATAGGATAGAATAGTAAACAAACTCATTAAGAATATTATACATTTACTGTGCATAAACTATAATTTAGATACTTTGCAGAATTGCACATGGCAACAAATACCCAATTTTGACCAACATATTTTGTTAATGAAGCAGTGCTGCAGTCTTTGTATAAATTTTCTAGCTTTCCTATTCAGAAACAGTAATGTCACAAGCTCCCAGCTTTGACAGTAAAAATAATCCCACATCTAAACTGGTCTTGGTAATTCCTTTTTTTAAAGCACCAAATAAAAAGGGCCTTTGGCATGCAGTCATCTACCATTAATAAGTATTGCCCAGATTGACCTACACCAGAAAACTATTATTTGTGAGGTATTCTTGCCAAATTATAATCATAATGGAGCACATCTCCTTGACAGAAAAGCTACAATATAGAGTAACCTATTCTCATAGTAGTGTAAAATGAATCTGAGAACTGTCGTCTGGTAGGTGCAGTATGATATTCAAGCGGGAATCTTAAAATGCTTAAAATTCCTGACCAACATCATATTTACTGGATAATAGTATGGTTGCTTCTCTGAGGTACACATAATTTATTCAGATATAATCAAACCATATCAAAGCTCAAGATGTAATAAATTATTTCTAAAGGGGGAGTGTGGTGGCTCAATGGTAAAGCATGTGACTGAGAGGTCTTGGGTTTAAATCTCTGAGATGACTGGGATTTTGAATTTCAATATTTTCAAAATGCCCCTGAATCCACCAAACCTTACATTTGTTGAGGAAGGGTGTTTGGTCATTGTGCTGGTCATGACACTCTCATTAACAGTTGGCCATAGAAAAAGATCTCCCTAATGGCCTTCTTGACCCGATATTTCTAATATTGTACAAGCATGGCACAGCATCAAAAGTGTACATAATTTTGTAATAATCTTTTTCAAGTCAGCTTTTTACTAGTGATCTATACCATGATAATATAGAATGTTGCCATTCTCAAGGTTTTTTCACTGTCTCATAAGGTGTATGTCATACATGGTTAATGATAATAGTGTCTGTCTGAGATAATATAATCATTGTTTTCTCTCTGAAGACAAGGAATTAGATTCTGTTCCATTTATTAGGCAAGTTCATTTTTCTGTATATAGTTTCCCTTATTCTTGCCAATGCCTTCTGATGAGTTATTTTTCTTGAGTGCTATTGATTAACAGTGTTTTTAAGTTGTATAGTTTAGAGTATTTTCAATGATCAATCTATTTTTAACAATAGTGTACTTTTATCAAACTTCAAGTAACAATTTAAGTCCGAAAAAATCCCAAAATTCAAAATCCCACTCTTCATCGTGATTGTAACAAGAGGCCCCTCAGTTCGAAGGCCAAGCACTTTACCACTTAGACACCACACCCTTCTCTTATAGATTACAGACTTATTATGGTTCAGTGTTTTCTGTATTACTGTTACGACACTTTTTATTCTTCTGTCCTGAAGTGTCTCTAATAGTGATTTTTTTTTTTACAAATGGTCTTACTCTGAGCCAAACATCCCACTTTAAACTTGCTGTTTTACTTACTTCTATGACTCACCATTTTAACTATAACATCTCATACTTAGCTGACATCAATGTGCAATAAAAATTGTATAATGTGACCAAAAAAAAAAAAGAGCCTTAAGACTTACATGGGTGCTGCCAGCATTACCAAATGTAGAGAACTGTAGATAGGGCTGGTCAGGGGATATCAGTATCTGCAGTACTTCACTAGTGGTGTCTAGCTCGCTGAAAACTTCTTTCAAACATTCACTCTTTAGAGAAAAACAAACAAGCTAGGTTTTATTTCTAGCTACAGTTAAACATATATAAATATATTTTTTTGTTAGTTGTCAATATTATGTTTTAAGAATAAATAAATAAATATATAATAAATAAAATAAATAAATAAAATAATGATGTAATTTATTTTCTTTAGACAAAAAAAAGGCACATTGCATGATGAACATACATATACATATTTTTTAACTGTATGAGGGTATAGAAATTGCAGTTAATGTAAAAGATCTACATTCAGCCCACTGAAAAAAAAAAAGACTGGATGAATGTAAATGTATCTAAGTTTAATCAATAAAAAAAAAAAGAATAATAATATTAAATAGTGAACTTTCAATAATGTTAAGATAAAGCAAAAAAATGGGTTGGGCATTATGAAGTTTTAGATCTAGATTCCTGCTCTAGACTGAAACCTTCAGACTATCTAATTGGCTATAACTTAGATATACATTTGGATCAGAGCCTTTTCAAATTTTGCATAAAAAAATATGAAGGCTTAAAAAAAAAAGGTTGGTGGCCCCTAGAATAACCAAATTCTATTTTGATGACAATAACAAAACAATACCTTCATTATGATTTTATTCACAACATTAGCACTGGAGAAATCAAAGTCTAATACTTCATCTGGTTCTAGAGTTTTCAAGCTACAATCTGTCAGTACTCCATCTTCTTCTAGCCTGAATAAATTATAAAAAAAAAAATTAACAACTTTTTTTTTGTTTTTACAATTACAAAAAAAAATAAAAAAAATAATAATGATTTAATTTTTAGAGTGCTGTTAACAAACAAAATGTAGACTCAAGGCACTGTGATAGCATAACAAACATTAACAGTTTTAAACAGATAGGTCTTAATGTTCTTCTTGAATGTAGTGTAGCATGTTGTCTGTCTGAGATCAATGGGGAGTGAGTTCCAATGAACTCCATTAGGAACCTGGTAGTTTGTGATAAAAAGGGAATCTTTTCAATGAAAGACTTAATAACTTTAGTTTTGGAATGAAGTACAACTAATGTCAATGAATCAACCCACATTCACAGTTTGTTAGAAAATGTCTGTGCCTATGTGTACAACAAGCTGGCCAGCTCTCAGTTCGTTGATTTATAGGGTTAATACTTGTCAAGCATGCTATTGGCAAGGACTCAAATGAATAAAATAAATTTGACCTGATAACATTTAATAGCATAAAATAGTAAAAGAAAAACAAATGAGCTTAAAATGGTACAAACAGTTTATGACACTATTGGTAAATAAGTACTACCTCTATATAGCTTCTGATGTATCTAATAAAATAAGTACTACCTCTAGATAGCTTTTGATGTATCTAATAAAATAAGTACTACCTCTAGATAACTTTTGATGTATCTAATAAAATAAGTACTATCTCTATATAACTTTTGATGTATCTAATAAAATAAGTACTACCTCTAGATAGCTTTTGATGTATCTAATAAAATAAGTACTATCTCTATATAACTTTTGATGTATCTAATAAAATAAGTACTACCTCTATATAACTTTTGATGTATCTAATAAAATAAGTACTTCCTCTAGATAGCTTTTGATGTATCTAATAAAATAAGTACTACCTCTAGATAGCTTTTGATGTATCTAATAAAATAAGTACTACCTCTATATAACTTTTGATGTATCTAATAAAATAAGTACTATCTCTATATAACTTCTGATGTATCTAATAAAATAAGTACTACCTCTATATAACTTTTGATGTATCTAATAAAAAAGTACTACCTCTAGATAGCTTTTGATGTATCTAATAAAATAAGTACTACCTCTAGATAGCTTTTGATGTATCTAATAAAATAAGTACTACCTCTATATAACTTTTGATGTATCTAATAAAATAAGTACTACCTCTAGATAGCTTTTGATGTATCTAATAAAATAAGTACTACCTCTAGATAACTTTTGATGTATCTAATAAAATAAGTACTACCTCTATATAACTTTTGATGTATCTAATAAAATAAGTACTACCTCTATATAACTTTTGATGTATCTAATAAAATAAGTACTATCTCTATATAACTTCTGATGTATCTAATAAAATAAGTACTACCTCTATATAACTTTTGATGTATCTAATAAAAGAAGTACTACCTCTAGATAACTTTTGATGTATCTAATAAAAGAAGTACTACCTCTATATAACTTTTGATGTATCTAATAAAATAAGTACTACCTCTAGATAACTTTTGATGTATCTAATAAAATAAGTACTTCCTCTAGATAGCTTTTGATGTATCTAATAAAATAAGTACTACCTCTAGATAGCTTTTGATGTATCTAATAAAATAAGTACTACCTCTAGATAGCTTTTGATGTATCTAATAAAATAAGTACTACCTCTAGATAACTTTTGATGTATCTAATAAAATAAGTACTACCTCTAGATAACTTTTGATGTATCTAATAAAATAAGTACTACCTCTAGATAGCTTTTGATGTATCTAATAAAATAAGTACTACCTCTAGATAACTTTTGATGTATCTAATAAAATAAGTACTACCTCTATATAACTTTTGATGTATCTAATAAAATAAGTACTACCTCTATATAACTTTTGATGTATCTAATAAAATAAGTACTACCTCTATATAACTTTTGATGTATCTAATAAAATAAGTACTACCTCTATATAACTTCTGATGTATCTAATGAAATAAGTACTACCTCTAGATAGCTTTTGATGTATCTAATAAAATAAGTACTACCTCTAGATAGCTTTTGATGTATCTAATAAAATAAGTACTACCTCTATATAACTTTTGATGTATCTAATAAAATAAGTACTACCTCTATATAACTTTTGATGTATCTAATAAAATAAGTACTACCTCTAGATAACTTTTGATGTATCTAATAAAATAAGTACTACCTCTATATAACTTTTGATGTATCTAATAAAATAAGTACTATCTCTATATAACTTCTGATGTATCTAATAAAATAAGTACTACCTCTATATAACTTTTGATGTATCTAATAAAATAAGTACTTCCTCTATATAACTTTTGATGTATCTAATAAAAAAAGTACTACCTCTAGATAGCTTCTGATGTATCTAATAAAATAAGTACTACCTCTAGATAACTTTTGATGTATCTAATAAAATAAGTACTACCTCTAGATAGCTTTTGATGTATCTAATAAAATAAGTACTACCTCTAGATAACTTTTGATGTATCTAATAAAATAAGTACTACCTCTATATAACTTTTGATGTATCTAATAAAATAAGTACTACCTCTATATAACTTTTGATGTATCTAATAAAATAAGTACTACCTCTATATAACTTTTGATGTATCTAATAAAATAAGTACTATCTCTATATAACTTCTGATGTATCTAATGAAATAAGTACTACCTCTATATAACTTTTGATGTATCTAATAAAATAAGTACTACCTCTAGATAGCTTTTGATGTATCTAATAAAATAAGTACTACCTCTATATAACTTTTGATGTATCTAATAAAATAAGTACTACCTCTATATAACTTTTGATGTATCTAATAAAATAAGTACTTCCTCTAGATAGCTTTTGATGTATCTAATAAAATAAGTACTACCTCTAAATAGCTTTTGATGTATCTAATAAAATAAGTACTACCTCTAGATAGCTTTTGATGTATCTAATAAAATAAGTACTACCTCTAGATAGCTTTTGATGTATCTAATAAAATAAGTACTATCTCTATATAACTTTTGATGTATCTAATAAAAAAAGTACTACCTCTAGATAGCTTCTGATGTATCTAATAAAATAAGTACTACCTCTAGATAGCTTCTGATGTATCTAATAAAATAAGTACTACCTCTAGATAGCTTTTGATGTATCTAATGTTTACAGTATTATCTAAAATGGATGAAATAGCAGACCTTTGTTAGCGATGGTGGTGGTAGGAGGGAAATGCAGCATAATTAAATATAGATTATTTTCTACATATTGTTGATTCAAAGTAATTTACTATATTATTTGCAACATTTAGATTTATTTGTACATTTTTTTGGAAATTTAATCACACGTTTAAAAAAATTGATGCTGTATACTTACATAAGTATGAGTGGACAACCATATCCAGCATAACACATTTTTAAAGTAGTATTCCCACTTGGTGTAGTAGCGCTACTCCCAAAAATGGTTAGACACTCCTGAAAAGAAAAACAAAAAATCATTGAGCTATTGTGCTCACTATAAAGAATTGGAATGATTTTTTCCAAAAACCTCAAAATCTTAATATAATACCATACTGGTGAATTCCAAATTAATATCTTAAAATAAAGTTTAAATAAGCACTTTAAATAGATTTATAAAAAAAAAACAGCTAAATGAACTAAATGAACAATCACCAGTAAAACAGTAAGGTTAATTTTGAAAGCCAGTTGGTCCTCTTTGATGTGGTAATGGTGAAAGATACTTTCCTGAATGAAAGCATTGGCCTGGACACACTTTGCATCTTCCACTGTCACTTTTAGTCCCAGTGGGCTGGCAATGACTGTGGCTATCTTTCAGTGAGAAAACAAAAACAACAGAATTGAAGATAAAATTAAATTACAACACGGTATAGATTGATGAAGACTTTCTATGAGACTATTCTATTCAAAAATATATCACAGCATCCTGTCATTACAATGATTTATATAATCAAATCTCTGACCCTGATCTAACAAGTCCTTGAAGATTCTCTAGACTGATTTTACATAGCCATGTTAATTATAGATAAAACAAAGGAAGACAGTTTCTATAAAAAGCAAGTTTGAGAAACAGATGTGAGGTATAATCAAAGAAAAGATGAAAAAAAGGGAATGAAGGATACAATATGAGTCTGCCATATCTAGCCCTACTCAATAAATTTGTGTGATGTAGTGAAATTAATAACAAAAAATAGTAGTATAACTATATATTAACTCCTACTCTCTCTGCTTATAGTTCAGGTGGTCAGCATAACAGAGGTTCCCCTAAAAGGCTTTAAAGATCAGCTTAGGTGCCAGTTTGCTTTAACTGACATAAAAGTGAACATCTGGAAGCTTCCAAACAAAACAAGAAATCTACAGACATCGAGAGCAAAAAAAGAACCTTAACCAACTGCGCTGGATGTGGCCAAATATGTAGATCACAGCTAGGACTACGTCCTCTCTTTTGTGTTCATTACTTGATATGACACCCAGTTCATTTTTTAAACTAAGAAGAAGATTAAAAGATGGACTTACATCTTTAAAGTGAATGGCTTTCAGTATATTTGAAACATTGCGAGCATTGTCCAGCTTAGCTACAAGAAGATATTGACTGTCATCATCATCTCTTTGTGCTGATAACATTTCTAAAACATGAAATATATGACCTGTATACAAATATGTCTTATTACATTTTACTTAGGGTTACCAGACGTCCAACAAAAGGAGGACATGTCATTATTTGAGTCCATGTTCTCCATGTTCATTTTGCTTGTGCTAGTATGGGGGTGAAAGTATATATTGTTACCCTAATTTTTATATCTATATGTTCTGAACTTTATGATAATTTATCCCAATTAAACAGAAATAGCATTTTAAGTATATAATAAGTTGCTGGTCCACTTAACCAGTGGTCTGAATAACCAGATTTGACTGTAGATCTCAATGCAGCATGGAACTGAAACCTACCCTTTACCTAGACTCCAAATTGTCTGAGCCAAGAACATGGTCATTAAGTATGATTACTAAGCAGGTTGGAGTCATAAAAAAACAAGCAGAATAATTTTAAAAAATACTTAAAAAAAAAAACAAAGCTTATATTAAGTGTATTAACTAGTTTGGATTAATCATGTAATTAAATATGTAAAACATCATTCTGCATATCCTATCTAGCCATGTAAACTAATACCCTAGCTCTAGATTTAATTTAATCTAAATTCTAATAAACAATACTTTTAATACTATAATTAGTATAAATACTATAAAACAAAATTATTAAAATTATAATTATAGATTAGTCAATGATCAGATATTAGAATCTATTAGTAATTAGATCTAGATTTAAATTTACCTATTAATAACATTTACATTCCTTACATTATAATTATTATTAGAATCTAGAACTATATTTATATTATTATTTAATATTATCTAGACCAGTGATGCCCACAATACGGCCTGAGGGCCAGAGCCGGCCTGTAATGTGGTTCTGACCAGCCCGCCAAAACATCGTCACAAAATTTAGAAAATAAACAAAAATATATATATACAAAAAAAAAGGATGAAAAATGTTTTTTCTCTAGGCTAGAACTCTCACTTTTTCTTTGAGGTATTTCACACTAATCTATTGTCTTGTTAGTTATTTATGTTATTTTTTTTTCTATAAGAACACTAGGTGTTTTTTTTCGGCAACAAGAATTTACAAGAGTCTTGGACGATTTTGCGTATCTGTCTTGAGCTAGCTGTGTCCTTGACATCTCATTAATTTGTGTAACACAGCATATTTTTTCTGCATCATTTGGTTCATGTACTTCTGACATGATAGGAACATTCCATATAACATTTGTATGTTAATGAAATGGGAGTGTCGAAGAAATGATAATTGGATGTTGAAACTTCTAGGACAAGTGGATAGAGCTTTATTAAATATAACTTAACAAGCCAACATGTTTGATTTGTACAGAAAGTGTGGCTGTTTTAAAGAACATAACATAAAAAGGCATTCTAAAACAAAGCATTACAAAAATAAAATATGGAGGCATTGTTAGCTTGAGCGGCTAAGAAAAGATAGCTAAGCTACGTCGAGAGTTGAGCAATTGATGAAAATATTTACCAAGAAGTCAAGAAAATGAGTCGACTGTTATGGAGGCTATAGAGTTGCTCACATTTAAAGAAGAGAAATGAAATATAAAAAAAGTGCTTGCTACCAGTGATGGAATAAAAATCAGATTTAAAAAAAATGCATTTGAAGATGTCAGCCTTTCTGGCATGACAACTGCAAAACGAATGGACGATGTTGGTGAAAATCACCATTCAAAACTAAATGAGTCACAGAGCAGCAAATTTCGAAATAATTACTGTTGCTGCTGAGGAGAGACACCAACTGGAACTGATCGACTTACAAAGCCAGACTTCCCTGCTTGAGAAATTTCGAGCAATGCAGTCAATAGATTTCTACGCCATGTTGTCTACATAAACCTTGCTGCCTTGCACATTTCCGAAAACTATTGCTGTATTAGTGTACTACAAAGTTACAAAGTCTACAATGTTTACAAGCACTTAAATAAAATTTAGTAGAAAAACTTGTTCAGTTATAATATAAGACACCTGAAACCCTTGTTATGTAATTGACATATGGCTAGGGCCTATAGATCTAAGTAGGGCTACTGGAGCCCTGGGAATTGTTATAAAACTATTTTTAAAATTGTTTCTTAAGACTATTTCAATTTTCTGTATCTTAGTCACTAAGTAAGTTAGTCACTTAGACTTATTAGTGTACAGTAGTCTAGTCTACAGTCACACAGTGACTACACTGTGACTGTCTAGTCCAAGTCAACCAAGTCTAGAAACTTAAGTTTAATAAACTGATTATTAATATTTAAATAATTTAAATACTTAAATACCCCTAGAATCTATGTAGATCTATCATTTTATGTCTGGATCTACCATATAGAGAATCTAGATAGAAATCTAAATCTAGATTCTGGCATTAGGCTTAGAATCTAAAGAATCTAGATCTATTTATCTAGATATAGTCTAGATCTACTAGACTAGATAGATCTATTCTAGACTAGATTTAGAAAATTTGTATTAAACTGCATAATTTCAAGACAGAAGAGTTGCCTCGCGTTGATGGACTCTATTATTTTTCGCATTTTTAAATTAATTTTTTTTTTTCTCTCTCTGTCTGCGTTGCGTTACACAAGAAATAGAAAATATATATAATAGTTATAGATCTATTAGCAGTTCGCAACGGCTACGCCCGTTGATTCGTTTCCAGGCTTTTTATTGATTATTATGGCCGGAACACCCCTGCTTTTATTTATTTTGTTTTGAATTTTGATTAAGGTTAAGGGACCTCATTTTAACAATCAATTTAGCATACCTTTTAATCCCGTGAATTAGTGTAACTGTTACAATGAGATTTCACGCCCCTCTCTCTTACTCCATCTTTCGCTCTCTGGAATCCCTATTTTTAGCTCCCCCCAAAAGGGAAAAAGACGCTATTAGTTTTGTGTGGCCTGTCTGTCCGTCCCGTTTAGATCTCGTAAACTAGAAAAGATAGTGAAAATCTGACATAAAATATTTTAGACCATTCAAAGTTCTGATGCAACGGCTACTTTTTTCTTTTCTGAAAGCGAAAAATCTAATTTTTAAAATCAAGAATGCAAGCAGTTTTTTTCCATCAAAATACACCACTTTTACGTTCACTATTAATAGTAATAAACACTGGAGACTATTTAGTAAGGGATGCTGAAGTACATCACATCCTTAACACATTTATGCAAACCGTTTTAGATTTTGTCAATTTTTTTACAATTGTATTACTTAGTTACGTAAGTTCTGTTCTTTTTAATAGAGAAAAAATCTATTTAGTATGCATATAAGTGGAACATAATTTAAAACAACGATTAATAAGTAATTTCTCATATTATCGCGTGAACTGCAGAGTTACTCCACTGCCATATAGAGATCATAACTAAAGGACATTTTTTTTTTTACGGAAATGTTTTTTTTTTCTTGAGGCTTTAAATAAGATTAGATAATCATTATAAGACATCAGTTAGGCCAGGTTCACATCCAACTTCACATTCACTTTCACCTATCCCTTGGTCTGCAAGACTGTTGGGGCACCACACAAGATCTGTCAACTTTCTTTCTCCATTCGTCTCTTACATTTGCCTTTGATAGAATTTCATTCTGATATTCTGTCTGAAAATTTTGAAACCTGCCTTTTTAGCTGCCTGGGTAGATCACTTCGGGGCCAATTTTGAGTTTGTGTTTCCACACAAACTGTCTTTGTAACCTTGATTTTTTTATTTTTTTTTTACCTCACATCGTAATTTCTCCCATATAAACTTTTTGACTTGATTTTGAAATACCCGCTTCATAATACGCCCCCGACACACACCCACATACGCTCTCATTTTTTGGACCCGTTAATTTTAGTAGCAATCGGCTGGAATTACTGGCAAAAAAAAAAATCATTCGAAGGGCATTGTAAATTTTAGGGTAAATTTCCTTCAATTTATTTTCTGTTATGTATTAGCTTAGCTGTTTAACATATTTAACTAACATTGGATAAAATTAGGAATCAGGTTTTGTAATAGACTAAACACATGCTTAACCCTGGATGACCGTACTGATGTACTAGACTCTTACTGGCATAGTTTCTCTGTCTCGTCCTGGACTCTACTGTACCGGGCCGACTTCACACTAGTGACCAGACTCACTGTTTCTGTCTTGTAGTAGGCCAAATGAACCAAACCGGACTGAATCGATTATATAAGTTCTTCTAAGGCCTTCTCGAAAACGAGCGAACGCAGTTTTTTTCCCTCTAGATAATCACATGAACCTATTATAAGGTATTCGCACGTGACTGTTCATACTACAGTACTTTTGTTTGAAAAAATCGCCCGTCCTAACTTGTCACGTTTGACTGCTTGCAGTACGTTGGCCCGTATCATGTACGATGACTACACTTACCCGCTTCGCCACCACATTGATAACAATAGTATAACTGCTCTCACCCACTTGCAGGATTACTTTCTTTTTTTGAATACTCGTTTACCTCTGATTAAACCACAATGTACGAGCTTTAATTCCACTATTATTATTTGCACCATTGTCATATTCTGGACACAACTGTTTTGAATATTAAACTCAAATTTAGGCCTAAGCTCTCCTAGTATGATGCTTTTTAAAATATTATCCAAAGGAGCTGTCTTTTATTGTGCAGGTTGATGTATGACAAAATTTTAAGATAACCCAAATTTGTTCGTCATGTGAGCTGGCGATCCTAGATTTAATTTTTATCTATTTTTATCTGTTGTTAATTTGTAAACTATCTAGGCTAGTGCTGAGTGCATGCCTGTCTCCCGCCAGCTCTTTAATGTTAAAGTTAGTTTGTATGAGTCATGACCTGGCTCTATAAATAGAAAGGGTGCGGTCAGTTCTTTCTTTTTCCGGTGTTGACCGTTGGTCAGTGTGACCATGTAGAAGTAATAGTTATTTTGTGCTTATATTCAGCTGGGACCGCCTGCAATAATTTCTGTCGTTACATCTACTGTAACTGTTGTTAGTCTACTGCCTGTTTGCCGCAGTTATAGCTGCCATTATTTTCTGCCTACCTGTCATTATTAGTTCTGTTGTACTGTTGTGTTTAGTGTTGGTATTTTTAGGTGTAATTTAGTGAAGATAGCTAGACATTTGGGTTTCCTATTACTATTAGTGTTTGTAGTGGTGTAGATTTAGAGGGTTTTAGTTAGTTGCTGAGTTCAGTGTACATTTGACCAGTGGTCAGTACCATATCTGTCTGTGTGACAGCTGAAGATCGTTGTGGTCTGTCGTCTAATTATATTTTTATTCCTGTACCTGGGACGGCCTGCTATTGTTACTGCTTTTAACTGCTGCTTTTAGCTGCTGCTGTTGAATATTACTGCAAATAGCTGCTGTTTATAACTGCTGTTGTAGATCTATTGAAATCTATTCTAATTCTAGGGAATCTAGTGTTATTTTGTTTCTGCTATTGTCACTATTGATAGTTTTGTTATTGTTTCTGTAGATCTATTCTAGATCTAATTCTAGGGAAGCTAGTGTTACTTTGTTTCTGCTATTGATAGTTTTGTTATTGTTTCTGTAGATCTATTCTATATCTAATTCTAGGGAAGCTAGTGTTACTTTGTTTCTGCTATTGATAGTTTTGTTATTGTTTCTGTAGATCTATTCTAGATCTAATTCTAGGGAAGTTTAAGCTAGTGTTATTTTGTTTCTTTATTATCGCCTTAGTAAACTTAGTTATATTTATAGTCTGTTTCTCAGTTCTGTTCTTAGTGAATAGTAAGGTACTGAGCCAAAGGATAAAATATTCTTGTTTTAGTGTTAGTGCTATGAGTGTAATAGTAGGATATTGTAGATCTAGACTAATTTATTGTAGTGTGTTTGTGTAGATCTAGGTCTAGTGTAGTAGTTGTAGTGATTTTGTTAGATAGTTGGTTTGTGTTAGTTAGTTTGGTTAGTTTGTTAGTGTTTGTAGTGGCGTAGATTTAGAGGGTAGTTTATAGTGGTTAGTGTATATATTATATTTTATTATTATTTGATTCCATGTAAATAAAGTTTCATTTTGTTTATTTATACTAAACTAAAGTTTTTTATCTTGTTTCCATTTAGTTTAGTTTAGTATGTCTGGTTACTTAGGTGACTCTAGCCCCTTGGTCGTAGACTGAGGTGTCACAGATGAGCCCACCCAGTAGCGCAAACATCTGCCTACTGTTGGTAAATTTTAATGTTGAGCAGCAGAGAATAGGCCATCTCTATCCACTCGCGCCTGCCTGACCTGCTCACAGTCACAACAGTTTTTACTGAACTGGTGCAAAAATAATAATATTTTTCCTCTTTTACCCTAAGAGTAGCTTCATCCATCCATCCATCCCAGTGGCGCTACAGCCTATGGAGGGCCCTGGCCTGATTTAGTACATCTCTCCATTCTGATCTATCCTGTGCTTTACGTCTCCATGCTCGGTCTTTTAGCTGATGTAGATATGCCTCTACGGCATCAAGACTTTGGGGCGCCTGCCTTTTGTTTTTTTGCCGGTGAACAATCTTTGCTAATCTGTTCTCTGGCATTCTTTCGAGGTGATCTTCTCAATGTCATCTGTTCCTTTTCTATCCCGTCACTATAGGGGGGGGGGGGGTCTTCATGTAGCTGGTATATTTCTTGATTGGTGCGAATCATCCATCCGGTTTCCTCATGTAAGGCAACATACATTTTTTTTCTGAGGATTATTCTTTCCCAAGTGTTTAGCAAAAATTTCTGTGTTGTTGTTTTTTTTTTTGTCAGCGTCCAGGTTTCACTTGCATATATGACTACAGGCCTAATGATGGTTTTGTAAATAGTTTTCTTTGTCTTCTTAGATATAAGTTTGCTTGTATGTGTTGTGTGTTATAGAAAGCTCTGCTGCCTGCCGCTAGTCTTTCCTTTACTCTTGGCGATATGTCATAGGTCATTGTTGTTGTCATGCTTCCTAAATATTTAAACGTTTCTATGTTTTCAAACTTGTGGTTATTAATTTGAATATATTGTTCTTCTGCCTGATTTTTTCCTGTCATAATAACATACTTGGTTTTGTTGTCATTTATTTCAAGTCCCGCTGGTCGAGATGCTTCTCCCAGTTGTGTGAAAGCTCTAGCAATGACTGATGTGTCTATAGTAGCCTACTCTATATACATAAAGGAAATGTCATCTGCATATGCTAGATATTGTAGAGGTTGGCTGTATATTGTTCTATTGGTTGGATACTTTGTTTTCTATTCCGAAGTCGTTAGTAATTGTTCTCCTTGTGTTTATTTGTATACTCCTTATTACTTTTTCTGGAGTCAAATTGAAAAGCATGTATGATAGAGAAAAAAAAAAGACCTCTTTTTAAAAGAACACAAAGCTTAACGTCATGTCTGTTATTGTTATTTTCAATATTTTGTAATAGAATGATTAACAGGCCTAATTGATCAAGTGGCCCTAGTCTCCCCCAAGACATTTTATTGGCAAACTTTGTATAGAGAATTAGTGACTCTCATTTGCTTTTTTTTTTTTTTTGCTGTGGGGGGGGGGGGGGGGGAAACGAGGGGAGTGGGAGACGAGGGGAGTAGATTTAACATTTATATTTCTTACGTTTGTAGCGACCTATATTCTTTAGTTCGTGGAGGGAAATATCCGGGGCAGCCGCACATACCTATATCCAACCCTGCCTGAGACGTTTGCTAATCAATCAATCAATCTCTCTCTCTTATCTATCTATCTATCTATCTATCTATCTATCTATCTATCTATCTATCTATCTATCTATCTATCTATCTATCTATCTATCTATATTCATTTAATTTTTGTAAGTGTCCTCAAGCCGAATAAAATGCCCTGGCCGGCCACATGTGGCCCGCGGGCCATAATTAGCCCACCCTTGCTCTAAATCATTAACTCATACAACCTTTTAAAAAAACGTCATGTAGGCTAAGCCCAGGAGATTGTTTAATGCTAAACGCACTTTACGTTGATTTGATGGGAAAATATCATTCCAATTATGTAACAATTTAATTTATTTAGACTTACTTACTTAGACTTAGGTCCTCCCGCGCCGTTCGGAGCATTGGGCGGCAAGCTGTCTCCACAAAGATCTGTCACTGGCAATGTCTGAAACCTGGTGTCCACTGTTCTGAGGTCCTCCATGAAGGTGTGACGCCAAGTTATACGAGGACGTCCATGTTTGCGCTTTCCTCGTATTGATCTCCATATCATCCCCACTCTTAGTATGCGTAGTTCATTTTGTCGGAGAACATGTCCCCCAAACCTCATGCGACGCTCTGTGACATGCTCACTAAGTGTTCGACTCCCAGTTCGGCATGGGATTTCCTTGTTTGAGATCCAAATCCGTCTCAGCCATTTTTGTTGAGCCACATTTAGTCTTTTCTCAATTTCGGCTGATGACTTCCATGTTTCGCATGCATATGTTGCTGTTGGGATGACGATTGTGTTGAGAAGGTGTATTTTTGTCTCGAGTCCAATGGCTTGGCTTGTCCAAATAGGCTGCAGCCTTTGGAAAAAGCTCCCTGCTTTTCCTATTCGGCACGCTATATCATGGTAGGCATCCCCATCATTTGTTATGATGCTGCCAAGGTATGTGAGCTTGTCCAACTCTTCAAGCTTTGACTCAAAAAGTCTGACGGGGGCACGACCCTTTGCCTTATATCCCACTCGCAAAATGTATGTACCCAATACTTAATTCGCTATTCATCGTTTAATTAAAAAAGCCAATCCACCATCGTGTCAAGTAATACAATTTATGACTTTATCTATATATTAGTCTGAGTAGTTCAACTAGGACTTCTGTTCGAAATGAAAAGAGTCATAAAAGCTATAACTTGTATTCGACTATGTCTATTCCGTTTCAATTTCTAAAATTTGGAAGTTCTGTGACATTATTTCTGTGCTACGTTTGTAAAGGGAAACTATCCTGTCTCCTTATTCTTTAAAACTTTAAATGACGTAGGATTTTTATACTTGGAGGAATAAATTCTTATTTAAAAGGGTGTAATCGATACAGGAATCGAACAAAATCTCAAAGCCCATGCTAGTTATTGTCATTGTTGTAATCGATTTAAGAGTTGAAAAATCTCAGACCTTCCCCTGTCTGTAATTATCTTTTATGTAATTTTTTATTTTTTTGTGTGTTTTGCTTGTATTATAAACATTTTACTGTGGAGAAACTGAGAACTGATTTTGAAAAGACATCATGTTGTTTTTCGATGGAGAAAAGGTAAAACTCTTTGTTACAAAGCTTATATCAACTCATCTGTCTAGTATAATTGTATTTCTCCCATACATTCATTCTTGGATTCAAATTATACTTCACACAATAATTTATTGTACCCAAAAATGACATGAATCAATAAACAAACCAACCAATTAATTAATGTTAGGTAATGAATATTTTGTTTGGTATCGAATAAAGAAAATAAATGATGCTTATTGAGTGATGTGTCTTAATAGATAAAGTTATTCTGTTTCTTACGGTTTGTATAGGTTTTTTCTCCCACTTCCCATTCTAGGACCAAGTTGAAATTTTGCGTAATTATTCATATTTAATGATAATACATGAATCAATCACATATCAACCAATTAATTATTGTTAATTAAATGTTGTTTTTTTTAATTTAGAAAAGGGAGTTTTAAATGTCCCGTTGTCCCGAGTGTATTTTAATTTTTTTTTCTAAGAAGCTCTAAATCAGTCATCTAACTATGACATTGTCTCTCTTGCCTCAAACTCATTTTGTTGGCTTTCATTTTTTTTCTTCTTTCATTTCACTGCAGCCCTGAGTTGTTGACATTCTGCTGCGAAAAATGTGTATCTTGTAGCATCTAATGTCTGTCCAACTCCATCCGGATAATATAAGGAATCTAATAGTGAGTAGAATAAACGTGAAATGGACACGCTCTCATCCACATGACAAGAAAGACGACGGGTTTTACGGGTTTATCTAGGGGATGACATCATTGGGTTCCCCGCCTCAACAGGCTAATGCAGTAATCAAAGAGCAACAGTAAGCCAAGTTACATAACAAATGAACAGTGAATTCAAACTGAAGAGTGATTAAATGGTCAACGATTGTTAAACAAGAACAATATCTAATACTAGAGCTAAATACAAACAAACAATATTCCGAACCTATACAAATCATGGGTATTGAAATAATGCATCGTTAATTACACAAATAAACACACCTCAAGCACGCACACTCAATTTCGGACATAACGGTCGGTAGCTTCAAATATGCCTACTACAATACGACTTGAGAATCAGTCGAAGCTCTAAGAGCGAGCTCAAGACTACACGCTCCACCATAGCCCCAAGCCTAACACCCTGAAACAAAAGAACCTAGATCTAGAGATGCCGCTACATCAGAGAATGTTTAATTAGCGACACCCATAACAAAATATTAACCTGATTACTACATTTATGTACTTGCGTACCGTTAAAACGGGGAAACAGTGAAACTGAAGCGTAACCAGATTCTACAGCTAGAAAGTTCTACCCGCTACAAGAACAATACGGTAACTAAGCGAGACGTAAACACACACACAATATTCTTGACAACAACACACGCCCAATACAAACTACTTCCAATACCTAAAAACACAACTATTAAACAAGAAAAGAAAACTTCACGCGCAGACGACAAAGACCAACTTTTTATTCTTGGCCTTTTACAACCAAGCAGAATGAGACAACATTTGTTACGGAAGCTGAAAACTGGGTCTATTGAAATTCAACCATGTGGAGTGTCATGAGAGAATACCGACCATGTTTTTCAAGACTGCAATCTCCATCGAGGCCCGAACAAGAAACCGCGCTCTGTTATATGTAAATGTAATTAATTGTCATGCCGATGCACAAGAAGTACCACTTAATCTATGTCGGGAAAGTAGTAATTGCCTCTTAAATCACATTTTCCCCATCTATTTCGTGAGTTGATGGATCATGAATTACTCTAGGGGTGAGAGAAACTAGAAATCCTGCATCTGCCAGATGTGAGAGTTATTCCACGAAGCTAACAATTTAAAGCTTCAGATCAAGACAACATATATTCTCACATTTTCCGAAACCCAGGACAACTGCAACAGCTTCTAGGATTCAAATTAACATTTCCAAATGGACTATTGGATGACCACATTGTCCAAAAAAGCGAGGCCATTCGTTATAGAAGGCCTCAACACTGACCTGCAACGTCGCAACCTGTGGGCAGCGGAGACCAATAGCTCGTTGCCACGTCGTACAGACCTGTGAGGTGACAACAAATCTATTATCCTAAAAATATTGACGTAATACAGAAACTTAAATTCACAAACATTATCATTATGTCATAGGGCAAATAGAAGATGTCAATATTTGATCTTTAACATGGAAAATACGAAATACTTAAGAAAATATCACTCGTTCATAATAACCATTAAAGATTACAGATGCTAAAAAAATAAATATAGCAAAAGATGTATTTAATCTTAATATAAGTGCAAAATGCCACCAACTGACTGATTCATTAATCATGACATCTCTTAAACTATCTGTACGTATACGCATCAAATTTTGTTCACATGTTCCTTTTACCTCGTAGGTAGGCCTACTCACTAAGAACGGTTTTTGACAGATTCGCAACCTGACGACCGCCATTTACGAAAAAAAAGCACGCTCTATCAAACCTTTCTATTTTATTTTTTGGCAGTCTACATATAAAGCATTGAAAAAATATCACTATTTCGTATTTTTAAAGCAATATTTTTCCTTTTTCTAACTCTACTTCTTAAAAAAAATGCCTAACGACATTTCCCTCTTCCTTTTAGAAGCGGTCTAAAAATAATAAAACCAATCCAAATAGCATGAATGAGAAAGATAGAGTCTTTTTTTTTTTTTTTTCGAGAGAGAGAATAATGGTACTTTCTAACAATGTCAAAAACAACAACAAAGCAATAACTAATCCTAATATCTTAAAAATTTATATTTATCAATTGTCATTTTGCTACATTCAAAAGTGGTAAATTAATAAATTAATACACTACAATTATTACAATTAAGTCTACTGATTATCTGCTGTACTGGGATAGGCCTATTCTGACCGACAAAACGGTAGATTTCAATCGCCCGGATCTGCTGTTCATCGATAAAAAAGAAAAAACCGCTACCATTATCGATATCGCTGTACCACTGTCTCATAATTTAAGAAAAACTGAGATAGAAAAACAAAGAAAATATGGGAACCTAGGCTTGGAGATTAAGCGTCTATGGAAATTGTCCAAAATAACAATATACCCCATTGTTATATCAACCGAGGGGATAATAACAACTGACCTCACAGACACCTTCAAGGCCCTTAACATTCCTAGGAACATCTTCGTTGCCTGTCAGAGGGCGGTACTGCTGCAGACCTGCCACATCACCAGAAAATTCCTCAGTGGAAACTGTTAAAGGGACTACGATGAATTTTGTTTCTCTTTAGCGAAACTCGACCCTGGCAGCGCCAGAGAATGACTACTCGTTCATTTCTAACATAATAATAATAATAATAATAATAATAATAATCTTTATTATCCGTAAGGATAAAACCAAATTGATACTTCTTTTTTTTTAGAGAACAAAATACCAAGAGAAATGTAAAAATGGGAAGCGGAAATGTGTACGAAGGACGAACTTTTTGTTGTTGGTGGGGGTGGGGTGGAGGGAGGGATAAGTAAAAGGGCTACTAAAATTAACGGACCAAAATATGAGAACGTGTATATGTTGTGGTGTATTATGAAGCGGGTCTTTCGAAATCAAGTCAAAAGTCTATGTGGGAGAAGTTACAATGCGCAGGTACTAAAAAAATGGGGAGTTCCAGAGAGAGAGAGAGAGAGAGAGAGAGAAGGAAAGAGCGGGCCGTGAAATTTCGTTGTAACGGTTCACTAATTCACGGCTAAAAAAGTATGTTAGGTTGATCATTAAAATGAGGTCCGTTTATTAAAACAAAAAGAAGGAATATTCGGTCATAATAAACAATAAAAAGCCTGGGAACAAATCAACAAGTGTAGCCGGTGCGTACTGCTTCTAATATACAGAAACAAACATAATTTTATGACTATGGTACTTACTACTTTTGTTAATAACTTTTTCAGATGCAAGGTGCAGTGTTTATTGCCATTCTACTTAGTTGGATACAGTTGAGTCAGGGTATGTATTGACAATGTGTATCTGCTACATTCAAGTTCTTGTATTTCAATGATGTTATTTTATAGAACCGGTTTTTCTTCAATGCACCAGGTCCTGCTTGTCTCATTACAAAGCTTACATAAATTAACTCTGTCTGTCTGGTAAAAAGTTTGTACACGATATTTCTCCCATAATCAAGCCCGGATCAAGCTGAAATTTTGCTCACATTTTTCTTATACCTGACAACACAAGAACCAAAAAAAAAAAGAATAGCAATCAGTTAATTAAATATTGGTAATTAATTATTTTGTTAGGAATCGAACAAGAGAAAGAAATTGTGCTTGAATGATGAAGTGATATAAGTTGAATTAGTTCTCTTTATACTTTGCTTTAAAGTTTAAAACTAACAATACATGACTATAAAACCGTCTATTTTTCATAAGGAATTTTCTAGTACAGTTGTTGGTGTGTTGCTTTGAAGAGGCTTGAGGAAGCTAGAGTCCTCGAGTTGAAATCCTAGTTTAACTTTTTAAAATAAGTGCAGTTAAAAAGCGATCACGGTAATATTTACACAGATACGCCCTTCTTTCTCCCCCCCCCTTTTCCAACAGTTCCAGACAAGTGATAGGATCATAGCGTATTAAGAAAGCAAATAGCATACAATTGCGCCTAACAAAAAACATTGGTAAAAAGATTTCTAATCACACATATTTTTTATTTTTAGTCTAGATTAGTGGTCTTCAACCTTTTTTGGTCTACCGCCCCCTTTACGTATTTTTTTCTTTGAAAAAATCCGCCAGCCCTTGAGTTCACTCTTATAATAGTAGATCTACATCTATTACAATAGTATCTAGACTCAAGATCTAAATAGGCCTATATATAGACCTACAAGCAAATGTTTTTATTTAAAAAATGGATTTAGGTCGATTAGCTATTTTCATAGCTCCATGCATACTATTTTTACATTCACACATTCGCTTTACTTATATATAACATTATTATTTTGTTTAATTGTTTCCAAAACACTCACATTCATTGATGTATATTTTTTTCAAATTATTATATCAAATTCAAGTTCAAATTATCTCACCTATATTTAGTCTAATTTAGATAGTTGTCAAGTGATGATATGTCAAAACTGCGCGATATAAAAGTAGTTTATTTGTTTAAACTTACAACTAAAGCAAAGTTCGAATCAAAATTCTTTTTCTAAAAAGCAAAATACCATTCCAAGAGTTAGTTAATAAATAGAAAATATATTTTATAATGAGCCATTTATACTTTTTTCATTGCGACCTTAGATGCACATTTTTTTGTACTAATGCGCGAATCTATGAATGAAACTTGAAAAAGTCTGTTGTCTTTTTAAAAAAACGTGCCCATTCTCAGAGTTTTGCATTTAAAAGTATTTGTTTTTTGTTGTTTTTTTTAAAATCTGCTTGCATAGTTAATGTTAAAAATTAAATGGTTCACTCTTGAAAAGTAGCCATTGCATCAGAACTTTGAATGATGTTCGATTTTCATTTTCTTTTCTAGTTTCTGAGATCTAAACGAGACGGATGGACGGACAGACAGACCACACAAAACTAATAGCGACTATTCCCTTTTCAGGGCCGCTAAAATTAGAACGAAAGTCACGCACCAAAAAAGTGTTCATAAGTGTTTAAATCGGAAAGAATTATTGCTTTGTACTGTAAACATTAAAATATCAGCTTTAAAATGGATAAGAAAAGTTCCCCTTTCAGACCTTGTGGTCCATAGGGCAAATGATGTAAAGGGCATTTGTTTCTGTGGCAAACGGTTTATGAGGGTGTCATGTGGCCAGCAAAACGACCAACCGCCTTTACTTTTCCCCAATTAATGTCAGGAACCCATTAGAGCTCAGGTTAAGTTTTATATTTTATCGTTCAGAGCAAGTGGGATAATTAGTGATCATGACAGAATTTAAGTCATTGGTTAATATGTATGAATGAATGCATTACGCGTAGGACGTAATCATCTTCTTTTTTGAAGTAAAGTCTGTATTATATAAGATAAGATAAGATAAGATGAGTAAATAAATGAATGGTCAGGACCAAAAATTGTATATTGTTTATGTTGTTTGCAGCTTTCTATGTCATAACTCAGTGCATCAAAACGCCTCCGAATATTGCTGGCAGGAATTATTTTTATGTCAGATCCAGGTTTGGTTAAAACAGTAGAATTAGTCCCATTTATAGGTCGCCGCTTTAAAATAAGTTTATCAAAACAATAGATAACTAAACAATCTTCTATTTTCATAGGCACTTCATTAGCAGAGTGGCCAGTATGTTGGCTTGATGAGGCTTGAGCCATGAGCTCGGATTCAGGTCGTTTACTCCATTTTTTAAAATAATCATTTTAAAAAGCGAATACGTTAAAAACCCAGATATCCCTTCCCTTCTACTCCCACCATTTTCCCAACTGATCCAGATAATCTGATAAGTTATGGCTGCCTGGTCGTGCGGTTTGCACGCTGGACTGTCGTTCAGATTTATCGATGGTCCCGGGTTCAAACCCTGCCCGCTCCCATCCCCCGTCGTCCTGCGGGAGGTTTGGACTAGGAAGTAATTATCTTCAACTCTGAAGGAACATCCGAAACATGTAAAACATTTTACAAATATTAGTTTCGTAAAGCTCGAAGAGATGGATAAGTTCACGTATATATACAGCATCTTGCAAACGATAGCCACGCCTACCATGACATCAGGGTCGGCCTTAGACATAAGCAAACTAGGCAGCCACCTAGGGCCTCCGATTGGTGGAGGTCTCCCCCAGGACTCACAACAATTCTTATAGAGAAGAAAATAGCGGAACTTGTGCCCAATGGTATTGTTGGAGTACCCTACATTTTAGAATGCCGGATTTCGCAATCAGCCAGTAACATATATAAATAATTATTTTTTGAAAGTTGATAATTTATTACTGAAATGAATATAATTTATTAATTTCCATTCTTTTGCTTTTTTTAAGGTGGATGTAAAACCGTGTGCCATTTTTATGCATCGAACTATATCACAACTACTTTCCACCCGGAGCATGTTCAACCAAGCTTATGTGAATTCCTTATCATTGGCTACGGTTATGTTGTCAATTCTGAAAATCCGAGAATTGCGATGCATGAAAGAGTTGCTGATTTGTAATGTTGTTTTTTTAAAAATATTTTAATACTTATACTTATGAAAAACAAAAACCGAGAAAAACGTGAAAATATACTTTTTGAAAAAAAAAAAAAGATACCGTCTTTATACAACTTATATTTTTTAAGCACTTCATTGGCAGAGTGGTCAGTATGTCGGCTTTAGGACACTTGAGTTCCCAATTATTTTGGTCTTAATAACGAATGTCAGAATTGGAAAAAAAAAGAAACAATGATACCCCCCCCCCTCTTGTCTGTGTCTGTTTTTTTTGTTGACGCTCCTATGGTCTAGAGGTTGAATTCTCTTTGCAGTACGTTACTGCTAGGTGGGACTATTTTTACCCCCCCCCCCAATCCTTTGTCTGTGTCGACTCTTTTGAAATTGTTAGTGAACATGGGTGTGGCGAGGTGGGGATGGGGCTAGTTGGGGCATGTGAATATTCACCATTGGGTTGGTAATTTGCATATGGGCGAATGACTTATGGATCAGAAAAAATGTTTTTCTAGACATTTCTGTGATCTTTTGAGTGCATAATTTGCTTTTTTTTTCATATTGAAGAGGTATTTTTAGCTTCAAACCCCGCTGTAGGGGGGTTTAAACTCAAAACTGAGTCAAAACCCATTTAACTACTCTCATAACATTTTGAGTGCGTAATTTGCATTTTTTTTATATTGAAGAGGATTTTTTTAGCTTCAACCCCTACTGAAGAGGGGGGGGGGTAATCTCAAAACCCCTTTGGCTACGCTCATAGAATTTTTAGTGTGTACTTTGCTTTTTTTTATTTTGAAGAGGGGATTTATCGTAAAATTTGGAGGGGGTTTTAAAATCAAAATCTTCCTCAACTGTGCTCTTGGAATTTGGGGATTCTCGTTTGCATTTTTAAAAATTTGTTTTATAGAAGAGGGGGATTTAACTGCAAAAACCCCTGGTAGGTGGTTTTAAACTGAAAACCCCCTGGTTGGGGGTTTTAAACTCAAAACCCCATGGGAGGGAGTTTTAAACTCAAAACCCTCTTGGCTGTGCTCGGGCAATTGATAGTGTAGTATTAAAATCACACCTAAATAAACAAAGAGCAAAAAATCAGTCACTAAATCCTATCCCCCTCCCCCGGCAGGAGGGATTTCATTTCGGGTGGGGGGGGGTTTGAAACTTCACCCCCCCCCCCAGGTTACGTCTATGGTGTGACCTATCCATCTCCACTTCTGTAAGATCTCTATATTTTTCGGTCGACTTATCTCTCCATTTTGTCGTACCAATTATCTATTTTTAACAGGTTTCTTTATTTTCTCTTGTATTAGCTTGTCAAGAATAAGCTCTTACAAGAAAGAGAATCCCAATCTTAAAGTTCTGTTGGAAGTTAGAAGCTCGAGATGGAGCTTTGAAGAAACTTTTTATAAAATGTTATCTTCGGCATCATCAAGAGTCAAATTTGCTGACAGTGCTAAGAAGTTTGTGCTTGACAATAAATTCGATGGTATTAATATAAGAGAAGAGACTGTCGATCGACTTTTTAAAAATTTCAAGACAGAATTTCTGTCTCTGATGCAGGTATGTAATGCTGTTTTTCTTCAGTTACTTTTGCAGTTATGTAATGTTTTAGATGTAATCGTTAAACCGTAGATCATTTTCATATAGAAGGATGCTAGGTATCACCTGCAAAGATCGCATCTCGAATGGGGAGATACGAAACGGGATCAGAAACGGCTATTAACCCATAAGGTGCTGAGCTGTTTTACAATTCTGATGTTTAGAGGCGAAACTACCACAAGCGTTTTAAGGGTAAAGCTCTACGTTGATCTGCTGACCACTGTCGATAAACTCAAATCTTTCTAGTCTTTTGAGTGAATCAGCGACTGATTCAGAGTTTCATCTTTTTATAAAGAGCAGTGTTTCTCTTTTTCTCTCATGAAGAACTTCATACGTTTGGTGAATTTAGCGGGGCACTTTACTTATTTTTTTTTTTAAGCTGGATTTTTTTTCATATTTATATTCATTTAAACAATACAAATGGTAAAACTAATTCTAAATATAGCGTTATTATTTCCATTATTTTACAACTAGGCTTATGATACAATAAAAACGAAATTGAATAAAGTTGATTAACTTTGATGACATTGTGTAATTTAAGATCACAACGTGTTATATATCAGGCGTCATATTGTTAAGATGCATTTCTAAAATCTAGTGTGACATCAAGCTGGTTGTAGACTTTGACTTTGTTGCAACATAATAAAAAGAAATTCCTGCAGCACAGAAATAAGTTGTCAGTTAGGCCTACCGTAATCAAATATCGATAGCTTATTATGAAGTAACGTGGTACTCTTCAGACTAATTCGACCACAAATCATTAAATGGTTGATCTTTGCATATTTGTTTTAAATTAGAGTCAGAATCTAGATCAGTTCAAAGGTCATAGTGATATCGTTATAATTTTTTTTACCGTTATCGAGAACTAATAAAATCAGATTTTTTTTCTGCATTTACTTTATAATTAATTCACATGCAGACTTACCCGTTAATTACTCCTACAGTTCGTGGAACACTCATTCAGGCCTCGAGAAACACCAGGGCCCCTTGAAACACAGTTTGAGAGACACAGACATATACAGAGAATTATTGGGATTGCTCGATTATTTTGTTGACATGATCAAATCGTTAACATAGTGAGATCATAGACCTAGGATGTTTCTACTGTGTCTTCTTTTATTGCTTTTAAAGCTTGTGGCTGCAAGGATTAAAGCAGAAAGGAATCTTTATTTGTTTGCATCTTTAGTCGATACCAACAAAGTTCATGAGCTTGATGTCAATAATGATATTCAAGGACTATGTCGGTAAAAGTTTTGTTTTTCTATTTTTTTTTTAAAGTCATTAGTTTTATTATTATTGTTTTTGTTTTTTTTAGTAGCGGCCCCTCAAAAGGGGATTAGCAGCTATTAGTTTTGTGTCGTCTGTTTGTCCGTCCATCCGCTTTATATCTCAGAAAATAGAAAAGAAAAATTCGAGATCATGATATTTTAGACCATTCTGATGCAACGGTTACTTTTTTCTTCTCCAAAAGTGAACCATTTAATTTTTAAATTAACTATGCAAGCAGATTTTTCATAAAAATACACCACTTTTAAATAAAAAATTTCAGGAGAGATAATTTTTTTTCAAAAGGTCACGGACTTCTTAATTAATGTTTTGAGCTCAAGCTTCATCCATAGATTCGCGCATTGGTAGAAAAAATTGCATCAAATTTCACAATGGAAGAAGTATTAATAGCTTGATGTATAAAAAAATAAACTTGTCTTTGCATTTAATTCATTCTGATCTACCAAGTACAAAATCGGTGACCGGTCTTCTCATCCCCGGTCACTTCATCCCCGGCCATGTCATCCTTGGTCACTTCATCCCCGGCCATGTCATCCTTGGTCACTTCATCCCCGGTCATTTCATCCCCAATTAAATAATTTGTCTTATTAATGGTTTCATTATGCTGTTAAGGCTTGGATTTTAAGCCCTTATTTCATCTAATATATGTTAATATGATTATGTAGAATGCTTTTTGATATTTTCGACGTTATTAATGCATTTATTGTGTTTCCCCTTTCACTTTACAATCTTGATGAAAAATCTTGTAATATATTGTAAATCTGAGTGTGTACTTAGCTATCTACATGTCTATGTAAATTTGTTTATTGATATTCACTTTAGATACCAACACTGGTATATTTATGTGGACATCAATACCTGTTTATACTATATTTCGTCATGCTTAGGTTTCTATAGCCTTTTTCTTGAGCCAGTCGCGAGTTGTCCGTAGAGAATGACTTTCGGGATGCGATTGCCCTCCATCCGGCGAACATGCCCAAGCCAGCAAAGGCGGCGTTATCTGAGGAATGTAAAGATGCTGGGAATACCTGGTCGCGCAAGGATCTCAGTATTGCACACACAATTAAAAATTTCACTTAATGATTATTGAGAAAAAGGGAATATGTCAGTGTTAATTTATTACTAAAGTAATCAGCACTACAATAAAATCATTTGTTCTACTGTAGTAAAAAGATTTCTAATTTTCAAAAAGATCTCCCATTTCAAGAGAATGTACAGCTAACTTTACATCTATTCCAGGCTAGCGGATATGGTCATTGTAGAGACATCTTATTTTTATCTAGACCCTGGTGAGAAACATGGACGCACAAGTCGATTATATTCAAAATCTGAAACTGATACAAAATCTGTCGTAAGTTTCACAACAATGTTTTTTTCTAAATTGCATGAAATAAAATGTGTTTTTATTTTTTTACTTTACTGTAGCTTTATTTTTAGATTAAAAATATAAATAGAGCACTATCTAAATGTATCAAAATGCCGTTATCATCTTGCTATTTACTATTTCAAAGAGGTAGCATTTAATTTTTCTATTATTTATTCTTTTATATTTTTTTTTCAGGATTACGTAACTAAATTGGTGCTTTCAAGGGGATGTCCTAAAGAAAAATTAGTAATTTCTGTTTCTACTGGAGTCTGGTGTTACCAAAATCTTGGTAAAGATAGAAAAGGAGAAGAAGAATATCTTAGATGGGCAGTAGTCTCTTATGATAAAGTAAGTATACAATTTAGTTATTGACACTTCTTAAATAACAAAAAACAAAAAGTTAACTGCCTGATTTCTCAAATTTTAGTAACAAATACCAAAAATTTGAAAAGAATACATGTCGTACTCTATCAGTGCGGTGTTACTCTCAGAGAGTAACTTCGCTACCAAATCGCGCAATTTGTATTTCATTTGCCTATTATGATTAAACTTCAATAACCTTCTGTTTGTTATCAGAATATGTTATATTTGGTATTTAAGTATAGGATAATGTACAACACAAATTAAAGTTTAAAAACCCAAAATCAATTTAGTTTACTGGAGGTCAAATCAACGTTGGCATCGTCAATTAGGAGAGAAAGAGTTCACTAAAAATATTAACATTTAAAAACATGACTATCAATCAATTATTTACTAATGATTATAGTATAAAAAAATATGTAAGACTGATATTGAACTATTGTGTGTAATACTTGAGTAATTCTACATGCCTTGAGAGCTTACACAACTGTCAGGACTGAGTTCTGGTCAGCCTGGGTCTCCTGTTTACTGTAGAGGAGAAGGGGGGCAATTCAGGTTGTTGATTTCAAAACTGTTATTGTTTTGGGTTGTTTTTATTTGGTGAGATGTTTTGTAAAACACAATGTAACTCATGATAAGCAGTGTGTTTTGTTCCTAGTCCAGGACAGTTGGATTTTTTGGATATATATAGTCTAAGTGTGGACTCTAACTATTTTTTCTGTATTATAGTGAAAATAATGTAATTAAACATGTTATATGTCGGTATAGTGGCATTCTGAATCTTATTTTATCGTTGTATGTGTCATTATGGTATTGTCCAGGACTTGGGTACATTTAGCATGAAAATGAGTCTTGACAACAACCTTACCTCATATGTGATTACGTACAATCCACAGCCAACACAGAGAAAGCGATAGAATTTATACATGTCTTGAGAGCTTACACAACCTTACCTCATATGTGATTACGTACAATCCACAGCCAACACAGAGAAAGCGATAGAATTTATACATGTCTTGAGAGCTTACACAACCTTACCTCATATGTGGTTACGTACAATCCACAGCCAACACAGAGAAAGCGATAGAATTTATACATGTCTTGAGAGCTTACACAACCTTACCTCATATGTGGTTACGTACAATCCACAGCCAACACAGAGAAAGCGATAGAATTTATACATGTCTTGAGAGCTTACACAACCTTACCTCATATGTGGTTACGTACAATCCACAGCCAACACAGAGAAAGCGATAGAATTTATACATGTCTTGAGAGCTTACACAACCTTACCTCATATGTGGTTACGTACAATCCACAGCCAACACAGAGAAAGCGATAGAATTTATACATGTCTTGAGAGCTTACACAACCTTACCTCATATGTGGTTACGTACAATCCACAGCCAACACAGAGAAAGCGATAGAATTTATACATGTCTTGAGAGCTTACACAACCTTACCTCATATGTGGTTACGTACAATCCACAGCCAACACAGAGAAAGCGATAGAATTTATACATAAGACGGAAACAGTCTTGGCTCTGTTCGACTAGTTTTGGGAGGAATCAATCATCTGTCGTTGGCTAAACACTTGCCAACATATAGTCAATTAACTTATTGACGTACAAGACAAATTTGCTGCTACAGGGGTGAACGACTGTATAGAAAATACAATAAACATGCATATATGTAACCTTTTACTTGGTCCGGCTGAGTTTCATATATGCAAGGCAAGATGGAACAGAAAGTTGGACCACACAATGATCCACCCAAGACCCACATACTAAAATTCTAACCCTAATAGGATCCTAATCCTAACTAAACTCTATCCAGTTGTTGTCTGATGACGAAAGCTAGAAAGTTCTGTCAAGGAAATCGATCGGGACATGTTTGCAAACGATTGCCTTGATATTAACTCTTTCTCTCCTAATGGACGATGCCAACGTTGAGTTCACCCCCATTAAACTAAATTGATTTTGGATTTATGAACTTTAATTTGTGTTGCGGAAAAACAACATGTATTCTCCTATAAATTCCATACCAAATATAACATTTTCTGAGCACAAAGAAAAAAAAGGGTCATGGAAGTTTAATCATAACAGGATAGTAAACTACAAATGTGCATAATGAATAATACTGTCGAAACAAGGAAAATAGTTACAGAGAGAAAGAGTTAATTAACCTACCACAACCGTCAGATCTTAATAACCTCTTATTTCCAGTTCTGTGCCAAAATGTGATAATGCTCATGAAGAAAATTAAACATTCCTAACATTAAGGTTATTCGTCGTCACAGAGACTTACGTAAATACACATCGTATCAAACGCTGGTTGTGTGTGTGTGTGTTTGTGTATTGGTACTGCTAATATTATCAAGCGCTGGTTGTGTGTGTGTTTGTGTATTGGTACTTTTAATATTATCAAGCGCTTGATGTGTGTGTGTTTTTATTGGTACTGCTATAGTAATAATGCTGTAGAGAACAAATGGCTATCAAAACGAATTTCTTTTTTTTTCGAACCAAGAAAGTTTTCCAATATTATAACTGCATTGAGCCGATCTAAGCAGATTTTAACAAAGTGACAAATTTTAGCACTAATATTGACATTAAATAACATCACATTATTTTGATAGTCACTAATAAGAACTGCAAACAAAAACTGTCATGAGACTTAATATTGCCATTGTCCTCAATAGTCCTCAGAGACAGAGAGTTATAGGCTTCAACAGTTCTCACATTAGTATGAACTTCAACCTGCCCCACACAGTTAAAGATTTCAATAGTCTTCACACTTTTGTAGACTTCAGTAGTCCTCACACTGTTATAGGCTTTAACCATTTTTACACTAATATGAACACTTCCCAAACATTTATAGATTTCAATAGTTCTCACTGTACTATAGACTTTAACCCTACTCACGCTCTCCCATTAGTCGCTCTTTCCACACTAATATTTTGTATTACATTATTAGTGTACATACTCCTTGCGTTTTTGGTCTTTTAGACATCTACTTACTATCACTTCGTCTTGAAACAGTGTTTTCTTTTCTTATTTTTCTTGTTATTATTTCATTTATATATATATATATATATATATATATATATATATATATATATATATATATATATATATATATATATATATATATATATACACACACACACAGTGCTATTTTGTGACGGTACGCACAGGTACAGCGCACTGGCACCTTTTTAATGTGGGGAAAACATTATTACTGTTCTTATATTTTTACGTTTATTATTATATTATATATATATATATATGAGTGATTTCTAGTTCCTGAATTAAAGTTTTTGTATTTTGAATTAAATAATCTTCAATATTTGAATATCTAAAGATATTTACATTTGAATCACAGGCATAAGGATGTTCTCTATTTGAGTGTTTAAAATAAATATCAAAGATATAAATCTTCTATAAATAAAGTACTAAATTGAGCATTGTCTGATAAAAAGAATCATATAGTAGTCTCAAATCAACTTTCACATTTATCACTCAAAAGCAACACACCTTCGAGCTCTGAGGACCTTGTGATATGTACATATAGTTTTAGAGATTTAGTTTGCGTTTCCTAATCGTGGCAGGTTAACATTGCTGCTGTGGACTGTCAGTTCTGGCCATTTGTTCAGGTTTGGTTCCTTCATCTGAGACGATAAATAAAATCTAAATCTGGGCAATGCTTTAGAGATATTAGGGTACCCATTGTAGGAGCACCGCTCCTGAATTGACTTGATTAGTAACACCAGATTCTGCCCCGTTTCAAGACGAAACCAAAGCTAGTGACTCATCTGGGCGCATCCATAGTCTTCCAGGACAGAAGGAGCCATAACATTGTGGGTGTTGCGTATTCTTTTTCGGAATGCATGACAAGTTTCTTTTGTGTGTGTGTGTGTGTGGGGGGGTGGTGGAGGGTAGGTGGGGATCAAGCTGTTATGATTTTTAGAAGCGAATATTTTCAAATATAATTTTTACATTATAATATTAACAATAATTAATTTGTATTCTTTTTTTCCAGCTCTGTCCATTCTTAAATACAGGGGTTAAAGTTCAAAGACTTAGTGACAACGGTCCTTATGTAATGGGAGAAAAACTTGACTATCTTAATCCTGTCTTTGATGGAGATTTCATATATTACTACGAAGACGATATCAGTCTTAAAGCAAAGGTAAAGATTGTTTGCTCATTCCAATGATTTTACTTTCAAACTAAACTATAATCCTAACTCTTTCCCAACAACACAGTTTTTGGCCCTCCTATCTTCCAGTGAAAAGGTGGACCCTACGCTGACACAAACATAACACACTTCTGAGTCCATTGAATTGAAAAAGGTTTCAAAGGTTGTTATGTCTTATATTTTGCTGTTTGTATTTCTACAGGCATAGACCAAGATGAAGATGTCTAATTTATTAGCTGCACTTTGCTATCTTTATCTTGCTATCTGGTCCGGTTGAATTGTTAGTTAATAGAGCTAGTTGTCTAAAACTTTAATAGAGTCTGCAAATTTTATCTGAAATGAGATATTCTAGATTATTTTTATAGTTGTATTTAGATTTCTTTAATATATGGGTTTTACTAAGTCACTAAATTAGCTTATTTTTAGCGTGAAGTCTACAATGTTTATTTAAGTTCCTTTATTAAGTTTAGTTAAGCTAATTTAGTGTAGCTTAATTTATTGATAATATTTATTAGGCCAATAGTAATTGTTTGTATGGGTAGTAAGTTGGGTATAGTCATTGTTTGTATGGGTAGTAAGTTGGGTATAGTCATTGTTTGTATGGGTAGTAAGTTGGGTATAGTCATTGTTTGTATGGGTAGTAAGTTGGGTATAGTCATTGTTTGTATGGGTAGTAGGTTGGGTATAGTAATTGTTTGTATGGGTAGTAAGTTGGGTATAGTCATTGTTTGTATGGGTAGTAAGTTGGGTATAGTCATTGTTTGTATGGGTAGTAGGTTGGGTATAGTCATTGTTTGTATGGGTAGTAGGTTGGGTATAGTCATTGTTTGTATGGGTAGTAGGTTGGGTATAGTCATTGTTTGTATGGGTAGTAGGTTGGGTATAGTCATTGTTTGTATGGGTAGTAGGTTGGGTATAGTCATTGTTTGTATGGGTAGTAGGTTGGGTATAGTCATTGTTTGTATGGGTAGTAGGTTGGGTATAGTCATTGTTTGTATGGGTAGTAGGTTGGGTATAGTCATTGTTTGTATGGGTAGTAGGTTGGGTATAGTAATTGTTTGTATGGGTAGTAAGTTGGGTATAGTCATTGTTTGTATGGGTAGTAGGTTGGGTATAGTCATTGTTTGTATGGGTAGTAGGTTGGGTATAGTATTTGTTTGTATGGGTAGTAGGTTGGGTATAGTATTTGTTTGTATGGGTAGTAGGTTGGGTATAGTCATTGTTTGTATGGGTAGTAGGTTGGGTATAGTCATTGTTTGTATGGGTAGTAGGTTGGGTATAGTATTTGTTTGTATGGGTAGTAGGTTGGGTATAGTCATTTTGATAAATGAGTGAAGAGTAGAACATAAGTTATCTCAATTTTACCCAGTTTTTCTTTTTTTTTTTATACCTCAGCTTTTTAGCTTTTGACTTCAATTGTTGAGTTGTTTACATTCTAGGAATCCTTGGGCCTTTGCCTCTTTTCTTTGCCTCTTTTTTTTGGTTATTGACCTCTTTATTGGGCTTTTGTTTTCTTTTCTTTTTTTTAACCAAAAGATGCATATTTTATTAGTAACCGTACAAATGAAATAGTTACATTTTAAAATACAATGATTGCAAACATGGCAATGCCAATAATTAAATTTAGTTTGTCATAATATTTTAACGTTTTAAATTGCTTTGTATATGACGTTATTTTTTTCCAAAAGCTTATAATGAATATTTTTGAAATTTAAGGTTCTTAAAATATATGTGGTGACAATGTCAACAACAGGTAATTAAATAGAAACAATCAAAAAGTGAAAGTAGAAACTTAAATGATATTAAAACATTTTAAACATCGTACTCACATTTTTTTCCACTTTGTCTACATTGCTTATGATTGTTTCCCTTGTGCTTTGCTACATTACCCCAGTTCTTTATATTAACTTCCATCAAACGTACATACACATCTATGTGTGTACACACTTATGCGAACATAGGCATTTAAACATTTGTATTGTTTCTTTTGTTGTCTCCCTTTTTTTTAAACAATTTTTGATTTCCCTTGAGATTTGGAAAAACTACTTCCTCATCATCAAGGTGGAAATCCTGTCTGCTAGAGTCAGTATATCGGGAGTTTCTGTTCAGAGACAATTTCTCTGTGGCTTTTTTTTTTTTTTTGGTCACAGGGGCCAATTAGAGTCGTACTGGAAGTTATTTTATATGTATCTATATATCTGTATATATATATATATATATATATATACTTTTTTTTCCTTGAATATTTTCCCCCCTTTTTTGTTATTTTCCCACTTCTCCACTTTAATATATTATTTCTCTGTAGACTGCACAAGCATGCGCAATATTGACAATGGTGGTGGAGAATTTTTTTTTTTAACAATAGTAAAAACTTTGACATATGTAAAAAAAAAACAAAAACAATTTGATGTAGAAGCTTGTTGAGATATGAGGTTATGTTGATGCCAATATTAGAACAACAGAAGAAAACAATGTCTGTATAGAAATTAAACGTCTGCAGGGTAGTAAGAAATAATATACTTGTATGTAGACTGCACAGGTATGCACAATACGGATAGTGGTGGTATTTTTGCAATATTCGTAAAGAAATCACTATGGACATAATTGTTAAAAAGTACAAATTTAGACAAGGTTTTTCATTTTAATATTTACTTTTAATTTGCATTGCTCGCATTACTTATTTACTTTAAATACCACAAGGGTTATGTTTTTCCCAATCAACTTATGTTCGCTTTCTATCGATCCAATTGTAAACTGGGTAAAATTTAGATTTTTCTTTTGCGCCTCTAAGTGGGAGAATAGTGATAGATGAGTCAATCAATCAGCCAGGACTACTATTCTTATAGCACGAGAAAAAGGCACATACCACGTCACATAAAATAAACAATGTTCAAAATTACAGTCATTTCAGGATATGGCCAGCCAGTTCGCAAAAATAGCATGCGACGATTAGTAATATAGCCGTAGTGGCTACAATGGAAAAGGCAAATATTTTTAGTTTTATTATAAGATAAATTGAAACATTGCTTAATTTTAATCCAATTGAAACCATAGGATGTAATAAAACACGACTAGCTAAAATAAAAACAAATAAAGATTCTAGACCTGATGGTATTCCGTGTATATTTCTCACAAAAACAACAACAGCCAGCTAGCACCAAAGTTCAGAATACTTATTTCAGGTATCGCATAATGTTAAGAGCAGACGAGACTCTTAATGATACACCAAAACAGAACCATAAACTGTAGAGTATAAGTACTTTAATCTCGGTTCAAAGAGTACTACAATGTCAATAATGACCTCGTTTACATCACTTCATTTTCCCATCTCCTTCTCTTCCTCTTACAACACACATTAGCTCCACTCCACATTCACACTACGCTGCGTACATAACACTTAATCAAAGTAGAGCAGCAAGAGACATGAAACAAGTTTGTCCCCATAATTTTTTTTACAAGAAAAACACCTATCGATCCAGAAAACTACGGACCAGGATCATTTACCTAATAAGTTCATCACACAGTGTAAAACCATTTGACCTCCTCCCGGCATTTACAATGAATGCAATTTTTAACTAGTAAGTACCTATTTACTTATATATTATTTGAATCACTAGATTGACTACGCCAAACAAAAAGGTCTTGCTGGAATCATGTTCTGGGATATTTGGTACGATGATTTTAAGGGATCATGTAATCGTGGAAAATTTCCATTCTTAAATTTAATTCATAGAGAATGCAGTTAAATTATAAGGTAAACATTTCTTGTTTTCATGCTGTCGCTCACTTTCCCTCTCCCTCTCCCTCTCTTCTATTCATACAGTATACAGATTTCGTTTTAATTTTGTAATATAAAAATCAATAATTATTTTTTTCATTTTCTTTTCTTCTTGTTTCGGCCTGGAACACCAAATACTTGAACAAGAAACTGAAGTGATGGTATAAGCTGAATAAGTCCCAATTATAGGTCACCGCTTTAAACTGAAAAAAAAACAACTATACAATCTGCTCTAGTCATATGTACCCCAATGGCAGAGCGGTTAGCACGTCTACCCGAAAAGGCGTGAGCCACAGGTTCGAATCCAGGTTGTCCCCCTCCCCTTTTTTTTAAAAATTGCTTTTAAAAACCAATTACGGTAAAATCCACCCAGATATTCCTTTCTCTCCCCCCCCCCCCCAAACTGGTTCAGACACGTGATAGGATCATAGCGTATTGAGAAAGCTAAAAGCATGAAATCGTGCTTATATCACCACCATTTCTTTCCCTTGTTCAAGATACGAAACAAAATATTTGTTTTACCAATAGTTAATTAACTATTGATTTAAATACATGACTGATCTAAACTAATTGGTACAATTACACTTCGTATAAGCATTGTTTTAGTGTGCGCTGGTGTGTGTTTGGGGTAGTATTTAAACAATTGAAGAGTTCAGTGATTTAATTCTTATAGGAAACTTAAATCTAGAAATCGATTAACGTATATTGTTTATTTCCTTTATTCGCTTGAAATACAAAAGCGATTTCCATATTTTTTACATTGTAACCAAATATTCACTCTATATGTTTTATCTTAAGATGATCTTATAATGGATTATAACATATATACATATGCATATATATTATATCTGTAGGTAAATGGTTGAAAAAGAAAAGACGAATCTGAGATCAGTACCATTTCAAAATTAGCTGTTTTTCGTTGAAGTCCACAATATATACACAATATATATATATATATATACATATTTTAAAAAGATTTTTCTTATGTTTATCTTTCCTTTACTTTAGCTGTGTTTCTTTAATGATTCTAGTATTTGTCAATCTAATTATGGATGAAATAAAAACATATTAGAAGACTACTGTTTTTAAAGCTTATTTCAGCTCTCTCTGATTGTCTTGTAAAAACGTTTGTACAAGTTATTTCTTCCACAACCAATCTTGGATCAAACTGAAATTTTACACTTGACAATACAAGAATAAATTTTAAAAAATTAACAATCTAGTTAGTTACATATTAATTAAGTTGAACTATCCCCTTTATACTTTTTATGTCGCCGCTTTAAAGTTAATAAGTAGTAACTATAAATTCATCGATTTTCATAAGCTGGAACAATGATTAGAATGTTGGCTTGAGGATGCTTGATCCCTCTAGTTCATATTTAGATCGTTGAACTTTAAAATAAAAAAAAATGCATTTAAATGCGATCACGGTAACATTAACACAGATACCCCCCCTTTTTTTTTTTTAGAAGTACTGTTCTAATCTCCTCCAAATAAATCAGTCACAGAACTAGTGTGACCTAGGATTAGGTCGTAAGACCAGTGGCCTCTCTCAAGATAGTCCAGTGATACTTAGTGGTCACGAATTATATTACCTATGCTATTAATTATGGCCTCTAGATATATAACTATATTATCTATGCTAGATGTATAACTTTATTACCAACGCTATCAATTATAGCCTCTAGATATATAACTTACTGCGACATAAAATAATGCACTTCACATTGTTGCAGTTAAGCACACATTATGTAGGGCTTTATTTACAGACAAAGAAACAACGTAAGGTCATTATAAATATCGAAATAAAAGTTTTATACTTATAAGCCCATAAAATATAAAAAAATGAAAATACAAAATAGTAGGACAAGTACAGGTCATAAAATTAAACGACGATCCTCACTGAGACACGCTACTTCTTAAAAATAAAACTTGACACTCCTCTTGAGTAACACATTACACAAATAATGATGTCAAAAGAGTTCAAAATAATGTACACTGGTTAGATCAACGTCTCAAGAGAAGTGGCAATTGAAGTAATGAACCAAGGAAGTAACTAATAAAACAACAGATGGTTGTGTTGTATTAGCATTTCGTGGTTACTAAGAAGCAGTTTGGACTTGACCCAGAGCTCCAGTCATTTGAATAAATTGTCAACCTAGTATAATTTTGGAGTAAGCCCTGGTGAATGAAGCTGCCACAATGAAGACTCTAAATGGCCTGAAACACCACATGATTAGCAGTTCTTCAAATACCCTCTGATTGCTGTTATGTTATTTTTCCTACCAGGTAAGATGTTCAGCTTTCAGTTGGTCAGAAAGATAACCTGGGCAATAGATGCCGCAGGAGTGGTAAGTTTGTTTTCAAGGTTTTGTTGCCATCTTTAGATGGTTATCTTAACTAACAACTCCTCTTGCTTGGAGAGTTCCGACAATCGGTACTAAACTTGTTTTATTGGCATTACAATCTGACTGTGGTGGTCTGAGAGGTGCTAAGCTTATCCTCTCCGCATCTAATGGTGCATCATGGATGACCATGAAGCTATTATCTGGATGTTTATGTAGCTTTTAAGTGAGACATCCATACATGGTTCTTGCAGGTCTCTCTCAGTCTGGTTCACAAACCAAACCTAGTGGCTACAGTTTGAAATATCTTGGGTTAGAGTGAGTAGGTGAGTATGACTCTCCACTAAGTTTGGAATCACTCCTTTGATCTCGTTAGGTTGTCAGCAAGATGTGAGTCAATGTTGTCTGGATACGTTTAACCATGACTATTGTCTGGATAAGTTTAACCATGACTATTATCTGGATACGTTTAACCATGACTATTATCTGGATACGTTTAACCATGACTATTGTCTGGATACGTTTAACCATGACTATTGTCTGGATACGTTTAACCATGACTATTATCTGGATACGTTTAACCATGACTATTGTCTGGATACGTTTAACCATGACTATTGTCTGAAGCTGTTGCATGCTTTATGTCATTTTTACTTGCCAGTCTGGTCTAGGGTCTATTATGCTCTACTATTCACTCATTTAACAATTATTATACCTAACCTACTAACCATACACACAATTTCCTTACAATTAACCTGGTAAATATTATCTATCAATTAAGTACACTAAATTAGCTAAACTAAACTAAATAAAAAAAAGTAAAATAAAAAAATGTTGACTTCACGCGAGAAACTAGCTTATTTTGGTGACTTTTTCAAACCTATATTTTTAGATACAATTTGTAGTCTATTAGAATAAAGTTTTAGACAATTAGCTCTAACTAACTAACTATTCAACTAGACCAGACAGCAAGCAAATTGCAGCAAATAAATTAGACATCTTCATCTTGGTTCATACCTTTAAAAATAAAAACAGTAAAATATAAGACATGACATAAAACAACTAATAAATTAACTCATTCTACCCAGGCGATACTCTTATGTAAATAATACTAGACAGTTGGATTAACTTTTCAGAATGAAGTATAATAAAACAAAATCTACACAATTAAACAGAAATGAATAAAGTCGCATTATATATTTAACCGTAAATTGTTTTCTTCCACGCAATTTTATTCATCTGTGATATTTCGTATCTAAAATACGGTAACGCTATTGATAAAAGGTCATGAATTTATTTTGAGCTAGCCAAAGGATATGATGCAGTGTCACTATTTATGTTATCTTATAAAAATACAGACGTTACTTCAATACGTCCTACGCGTGTTCCTAGGTCAATTTATTCATTGGCCTCCTTCAGTCGTGAAACGACTATGGTTCATCTCAAACACTTTTTCATATGGCTGTGGAGCCCTATTTTGGAGAGACACTCCCGTTCACATGTATTGCATGTCAAGGCGGCTTTCGCTTTTGTGGTAGAGGAGCTGCCCATTTTCCGTGTGGAATGCTTTTCTTCAAGAATCGAGCTTCGGGGCCCGACAAATGAAGTGGGAAGCTTGTAAAGCTATAAAGGGAACAGATACCTTCTATATTCTCAGCTATATTCAACAAGTCCTGGCTAACTCACTAAATACCATTTGGAAGACATCAAAATTAGCATCAATAATAATAATAATAATAATAATAATAATTATCATTATTATAGCTTTTATATAGCGCTACTTTCATGCTTTTAGCCCCCCTCATAATTAGATAAGACAAGTCAAGTTTAAGCCTCTCGACCACGCTTCCTCAATACCAAAATAAAGTAAATAATTATTTGCTTCTAACAACAACGTACTGTTAACATTGGAGGAAGAAGAATCACTAACTTGCGCTTCGGAGATGACATTGATGGCCTAGCAGGGACAGAAGAAGAACTAGCTGACCTGGTGATGCGCATTGACAAGACTTCCGCAGCATATGGCATGCAAATAAATGCCGAAAAAACCCAAATAATGACTAATAGCCAGCCAACAGGGCTTTAAAAGGGGCATCAGTATTGGAGGTGAAAAGCTGAATAGTGTTAACAGGTTCAAATACCTCGGAGTTATTGTCTCAGATGAGGGAACAAAACCCGAACTGCTGGCTCGAATGACACGGTCCACAGCAGTCCTTTCAAAACTGAAAATAATTTGGAAAGACAAGGCCCTCGGCACCAAAATCAGACTGATGCGCACCCTGGTCATGGCCACATTTTTATATGCTTGTGAGTCTTGGACGCTGACTGCAGAACTAGAGAGGAGGATCCTAGCAATGGAATTGAGATGCTACAGAAGGATCCTAGGCATCACTTTTAAAGACCGTATCACAAACCAAGAGATTAGAGACAGGGTTTCTGCACCGATAAGACCCCATGATGACCTGCTAACTATTGTAAAGAAACGCAAGCTTAAAATATATGGCCATATTACCTGATCCACGGGGCTCGCATATACCTTCCTTCAGGGAACAGTACCAGGAAAAGAAAAAGAGGCAGACAGAGAAAGCGATGTAAGGAGAACGTAAAAGAATGGTCCATTGATAAAGGTTTTAAACAAGGCGAAAAACATGGAGGAATAGAGAAAGACGGTCGACAAATCTTGCTTGGTGCCCCAACGGTCCAACAGACTAAGGGTTAGGTAAAGGTAACAAGTTATGTCCCGTTTCACTAACATCAATCCAAATGAAGTGATTGGAAAAAAAAATTCTGAAACAGCTATTGAAAGAAGTAGAAATGCGTCTCGATCCTAATCAGTTTCATTTTAAGTACCGAAGATACAAAACTACTTATGCTGGGTGCTCTGCACTGGCGGATCCAGAACTTCGGAGTGGGGGGGGGGCGATTTTTTTTCCAAACCCTAACCCTAACCCTAAGCAATAAACGCGCTTACAGTATATATATATATATATATAACTCTCAAAGTTATGCATATATTAGAATGTTTAAAAAAGCAGTGTTTCTCAACCTTCGGCGAAAAAACAGACAAAAACAGCAACGTTAAGGCCTTTCTCTTGACAGCTAGGGGGTCTGGGGGAGCGCTGTAAGCTCCCCCAGTGGGGATCGTTTTTTTGCTTTCTTCACTGCAGAACCGCATTCTCCTGACATCCACAGCTCATTATTTATCCTATTCAATAAAAAGGATCTTTTGAATAATGTTTTACTTGAAAATATTCTAATATGACTTTATAGGCCCTTACTACCGAATACAACCGATTTGTTCCTTGAAAAAATTAGATACCTCACATATTATTTCGATTCAGGCTTTGAGGATCGCAGTCGAAAAAAAAAATGTAAAAAAAAAAACCTTTCCCTAGATAGCTAGGGGGTCTGGGGGTCTGAGGCCTTTCTCTTGACAGCTAGGGGGTCTGGGGGAGCGCTGAAAGCTCCCCCCTTGAGGATCGGGGCGAAGCCCCGACGCCAAAATCGTTTTCTTGCATCCTTCACTGCAGAAACGCATTTTCCTGACATCTACAGCTTATTATTCATCCTATTAAGATAGGACCTTTTGAATAATGTTTTACTTGAAAAATATTCTAATATGATTTGACAGGCTCTTACTACATCGCAAATACAACCGATTTGGAATAACTTTGAGGAACGCCGCCGAAAAAACATCTATTCGATAAATAATATTTTTTTTTAAAAAGCTCATTTGTAAGTGATACATTTTGTTCAATAGGCATGTTTGTAATTTGGTTTGTTACAGAACTATAATTCAAAGCTCTAAAAAAAAACACTTTGGAAGTGGGAGAAGAAATTAAGTGAACCAATTAGATTTTACACTACATTTTTTTCATTTTTAGTATTCAAGCATAAATTGTGAGTTATTATCCCAAATATTTTTTTTACAATAGAAAAATATCAGTTTGAGTAAAGGTTGAAAAGATGACTAGGAAAATAATATTTGGGTTCAGAACTCATCTCAATTGTTACTCTTATTATGAAAAATTTTCCAAAAAAAAAGTCTTTCTTAAAATAACTAAGATGAATTCGTGTGCAATTACATAAACTCTGTCGCCACATTTGACTTTTCTGTTTTAAAACGTCATCTTTTCATCCGACATTATTTACAAATTGATTAAAACATCAATATATAGCTTATATTATATAGATATTCAACTAATTTTGTACAAAAACTATGATTTCTCCATAAAAATAGGACCGCCCCACCCCATTCAGAGGGCTACAGTGGGGAGGGCAGCAGAAGCAATCGCCCCCCCCCCTTTCCACCTCACCGAATCGGCTAAGATACCAGAAGTGTAGCAACATAATATAAAAGTTATATTGTAATTCAACTAATTTTGTTCACAAACTATGATTTCCCCATAAAAGTAGGACCCCCCCCCCCACTCAAAGGATTTAGGCGGGAATGGCAGTAGATGTATTTGCTTGCCCCCCCCCTTCCCAACCCAATCGGAAAACAGGGGAACGACATAATATAAACGGTTGAAACACCAATAACACGTTTTAATCATATAGATATTTAATTGATTGTGTTAGCAAGCTGTGATTTCTAAAAATTTATTGGACCGCCCCCCCACTCGAAAGTTTATGGGGTGGGGGGGGGGCGGGATCGATGCCATCACCCCCTCCCGACCCCACCAAATCCGCCAACATACCTGAGGGAGGAGGCGAAATAATCTAAAAATAGGTTGAAATATAAATAATTAGCATATATTATTAACCTAAGTAATAAATTCGTATACAAATTGTGTGAATTCTATACTCAAATTCGTCCGCACCCACCCCCTTCGGGGGGGGGGGGGTCGCCCGAGTGTGTGTGGGGGGGTCGCCCGAGTGTGGGGGGGGGACGATCGCCCCTACCACCCCCCCCCCCTGGATCCGCCAGTGGTGCTCTGTACCGTCATCTTATCACCCATCCGAGATTTTAACACCATTTCACCACTGACCACGACATCTCATTATACAAAAAGAAAAAAAATACTTTAAAAAACTAACAAAGGTTATATTTAGTGTCATTATATCAACTAGTTTGGATCAGTCATGTATTTAAATTTGTAATAGCTCTAAACTAACAAAATTAAATCTATGCGATTAAAAATATTTTACAAAGCTTTTATCAACTCACTCTGTCTTATACCAGACAAAACAAGATTCCATTGAAAAAATTTTTATTTATTTAACTATTGATAATTAATTATTTTGTTTGGTAATTAACAAGAGAAAGAGACTGTACTTTTTTTTTGTAGGTAAAAGAAATAATTGTGCAAATATTCAGCATGATTTGAGATTGGGTGTGGGAGAAATAACGTGTACAGAAAGACAATGACTAAATAGACGAATTAAAAAAGCATTCTTTATCACTCCAACACAACTATCATCACTTAAAAGTTTCTTACGAAAGACGCCTTTCCAAAACATCCACAATACTTAAAGACTATCTGCACCCATTAAACCTCTGTTACACCAGAACTGGACGAAGTGTTCGGCTCCTCACCATTAAGGCTACATAAGAAATATTTAAAATTTCCTTTATTCCCCTTCAGGACGCTTCAGTGTCATTTGTCGTCCCAGAGAAGTACAAAAAAGCCTAATTCATAAAGAACTTGTATTTATTTCCATGTGAATGTTGTTCACTTTTGCATCTTACTGTTATATAATAAAAAGGCTTGTCTTCAATAATGCTATAAAGACACTCTCAAGAGCTCCTTCAAGGAATGCGATATCAACATTCACGGCTGGAAAGCACTAGCTCTCGATGGCTCCTCATGGCCAAACAGACCAAACCCACCCATGCCAGGTTTGCAGCCGGCTTTACAAAGCGAGGATTGGACTTTACAGCCTACAGTCATCTTCGAGTCCATAGGAAATGAGAAATGTGTTCATCTTGGATCAGCTAGGAGCTATATATACATGTATATATGTATATAGTAATGCTGAAGTGGACAATTGTATTGAAACTGAATTTTCATTTATTTGGACCAATAAACTTATCTTATCTTTTGAGCTCACTGTTTAGTAGTTTAAGAAAAGAAAAAAAGACTCACCATAGTTTATACTGGGTTAAGGGAAAATGAATAGATAGAGAAAGTGAAAGTGTGTGTGTGTGTGTGTGTGTGAGAGAGAGAGAGAGAGAGAGAGAGAGAGAGAGAGAGAGAGAGAGAGAGAGAGAGAGAGAGAGCGAGAGAGCGAGATCTAGGTGTGTGGGATGTGAATTTACTATTGCTCACTATTAGGTGCTGCTGGCGTCAACACCGATGGCCTTGCACAAGGGATCACTACTGTTGCCTGCAAACATCTTGGTTGTCCCTGACATCTTGTAAAATTTCGCTGCTTGTGACAGGATTACTACCTTCAATATTGTTCATGTCATCGACGATAGCCACCTTGTCTAAGGTAAAAAATAAAGAAAAAACTATCCTGCAAAATACGAAATTATTTTGAAGGATCTACATGTACTTATTTTAATAATTTAAATTATATTTATAAGTATACATTTCACACAACTAAAATTTTATTTTCTATTTTTATAGTGCAAAACAAACCTAAGATTTGTGAATTCTGAAAGTTCTTTTATAAAGTAAATTAAATAAGAATAGCTATTATTGAAGACAGGCACAGAAGACGGAAAGAAAACTTAAATAGACCACCAGCGGACAACGGCTTTGTCTGCACGAAATGCGGGAAAAAATGCAGGTCGCAATTGGGTTTGCGTAGTCATGTAAAAGACTTCACTTATCCTTAATCCTCGGAATCAAAAACATTGCCTAATTTTAAAAAATCTTTGCTGACTAGACCGAAGGCCTTAGTCAGGTCAATGAACGCAATGTACAAGGCATCTTTTGTTCTCTGCACTTTTTCTGCAGCTGACAAAGAGAGAATATCATGACTACTGTGGCGTAGTGGTATAGAGACTATAGACGATCCAGCATGAATAGTATTGCATCTTCTGTACTTCTTGACGGAGCTACATTCAGCCTGAATGTCGCAAATAAATGATTGTAAAGGGGGTTAAAACTTAGGAAAGAACTTTCGATAACATAGATATACATGTCAGTTTCCAAAAATTATTTCGTTATTTCAGAATGAGTATTGTATAAACTTTTTAAAGCAGTATATCACAACCTATACATTAAATGAAAAGTCACACCCAAATTATCTGCTAACAACCCTAACCCTTCATGTTTATAAATTATATATAGACTTATATATAGACCTTAATGTAAACCTTAGATAAACTTAGACTTATTTTTCAAATATGTACTGTAGCTTACCAAACCCTGTCTCTTCCCGTGTCATCTGTTGGTCACCTGATAGCACTTGATCTTTACTGACATTTCTAGGTGCCAGATAATCACGTAAGGAAAAAATAACTGAACCATAATCGTGAACTGAGTCCCTCTCTTGTTCTTGGTGCCTACTTTGAGTAGAGTGAACCTCAACGGCTTCTGGAATCTCCACACTTCGTGTAATTTGCTTTTTATGTCTTTTTATGCACAATATAACTATCGTGAGCACAATACATAGAATTGCAGCACCGCAGATGGAACTGACAATAATAATAATTATAACAAGTTTGCTTTCCTGATTGTTTGAACCATTTTCTTTTTTCTCTTCTTTATCTTGTGGTGAGCTTGCACATGCTGCGCAAAAAAATAAATCACTAATTTCTTTTGTATAAGACTGAAGTGAAAATGTTTTGGATCGCAACCCCCACAGGTTTACAGGTCCTATTTGGCAAGAACTGCCATGTGCAATCAAAGCTATTTCTATGCAGTTTCGGTCGCTGGCATCAGTACAAATAATTTTTTTGGAATTGACTGTAAATCGTTTACATTTAAAGTTAGACTCCATGAAGTAACATAAGTAGTCATTTTTTAAATGAGAGAAATTATCAGGATCTTCAATCGGATCAATTTCCACATACGATTGATGTATTATTCTACACGCTTCATTTCTGTCATCACACAGGCATACATAAAATCTGTCAAGAAAAACAAATAATAGTGTAAACAATGACTTTGTAGGATTTCATATAATCATGAATTGTTTTATTATAAGGAGAAAATAACTGCTTTATCTTACTTGTGTAAGCTCGAGCTGTTGACCAATAGAACAACAGCTATCTTCATTCATTTATGATACATTTCTTTTAATGTGGGAGGAAATGTAGGTAACCCGACAAAATAGCGCCGATAAAATAGCGCTGACATAAAAGCGCGAAATTTCCCGACAAAATAGCGCAAGACAAAATAGCGCGGACTTATATAAGATGTGTATAAATGTACCGGATTATTAGTAATTTAATTTCCTGGGCATCATTTTTGTTGATGTCCCTATCTTTTTCAATATTAATAGATCTGAAATCATGCCATATTTGCAGAGAACGAGAATAAATTTTATATCATTCCCCTTTTTCACCTTTGATTAAAATGCATAACTTGCTAAAAATAGGATTTTGAAATGTGGTGACCCGATAAAATAGGATAGAAAAATACGAAAGAGTGTTCTACTAGAATCAGAAATCTGCGGCATCTTTTTTGATCAAAATAGGGCGTGCCGCAACATTGGCAAACTTAGGAGTGTCAGGATTAGTTAAGATGGCGATCACATTTCTTATCTCGCCAAACGTTCGGCCAGATATTGTAGAGAATTTGTATGACATTTGTCAGGGAGAGGTATGGCGAGAATGAATGTTAGTTTGATATTTTGGGTGTGATTGTTATATCCCCTTGTTATGAATGCGAAGTGTTGCACGTGTTGTGAACTGAGTGATTAAGTCTTCGTTGAATATGCGAGAGAATGTGTTAGTCAGTAAGGTCTTGCTCCCGGTCCAGGAAGGTTGGACGTTTACTTCCTGGACTGGTATTTATGTATTTATAAGTTGATGGACTGGTGTTTTGTGTATTACTATTTCATAAGAGTGATATAATTGTGTGCGTTATCAAGTATTAAAGTATTGTTGATATTCATGAATATAAGGAGAGTTGATGTATATTAAGTGTTCGTATTTGAGTTAAGCAAGTATTAACAAGTGTAATTGAGTATTCATACCCCTAGCGAGCCTAGTCAACAAGAACAAGAGACAAGCAGAGCATAGAGCAGCAGCAGCATAGTATATATATATATATAATTGAACCTCTGACATCTGGAGGCTTCGTCCGGGCAGGTATCGTTGTACCTGTTACCTGTATTATTAAACACCAGTGTATTAACCGGTGTACTAATACAGTATTATTCTTGACATCTATCTGAGGGCTAGTCCGGGCAGGTCAATTATACCTGTTATGTCATTCGTCACGTTGAAGAAGTCGATAAGAAAATAAAGAATAAGCAACACAAGCAAAGAAAAGGATACCGAATGTTTTGAGCATCGTCCGGTCTGGGACAGTAACTATTGTACATGACATTGTCTACTAAAGTTGAATTCAAGGCAATCTGTATTATTTTTAACCTACTACTCGTTGACATTTTTGGGCCTCGTTCGGCCAGTATTTGAGAGTCTTTCGACACACACTGAAGAACTTGACATTGTTTACATTTTTGAGAACACGGAGGAACTATTTTTTTTTCGCCATCAACACGTTATTGTTGAAGTCAAGCAGTCTACTAGAACTCTACAAAAGGTCATTGACTAATGAGGACTTGCAGCTACTTCTTGTATACCGAGGTCATTGCGTCACCCACCATTTAAATAGACATCACCATTTAATAAGACATCACCATTTAATGAGACACTACTACTACTACTACTACTTACTTACTATTGGATTTAGAGACATCGCCATTTAAGGAGACATCGCCATTTAAAGAGACATCGTCATTTAAAGAGACATCACCAGTTAAAGAGACCGCCATTTAAAGAGACATCACCATTCAAAGAGACATAACCATTTAAACAGACATCGCCATTCAAAGAGACATCACCATTCAAAGAGACATCGCCAGAGACATCGCCAGAGACATCGCCAGAGACATCGCCATTTAAAGAGACATCGCCATTTAAAGAGACATCACCATTTAAAGAGACATCACCATTCAAAGAGACATCGCCAGAGACATCGCCAGAGACATCGCCAGAGACATCGCCATTTAAAGAGACATCGCCATTTAAAGAGACATCGTCATTCAAAGAGACATCGCCATTCAAAGAGACATCGCCATTCAAAGAGACATCGTCATTCAAAGAGACATCGTCATTTAAAGAGACATCGTCATTTGGATACATCACCATTTAAACAGACATCGCCATTTAAAGAGACATCGCCATTTAAGAGACATCGCCATTTAAAGAGACATCGTCATTTAAAGAGACATCGTCATTTAAAGAGACATCACCATTTAAACAGACATCGCCATTTAAAGAGACATCGCCATTTAAAGAGACATCGCCATTTAAAGAGACATCACCATTCAAAGAGACATAGCCAGAGACATCGCCAGAGACATCGCCATTTAAAGAGACATCGCCATTTAAAGAGACATCGTCATTCAAAGAGACATCGCCATTCAAAGAGACATCGCCATTCAAAGAGACATCGTCATTCAAAGAGACATCGTCATTTAAAGAGACATCGTCATTTGGATACATCACCATTTAAACAGACATCGCCATTTAAAGAGACATCGCCATTTAAAGAGACATCGCCAGAGACATCGCCATTTAAAGAGACATCGCCAGAAACATCGCCATTTAAAGAGACCTCGCCATTTAAAGAGACATCGCCAGAGACATCGCCATTTAAAGAGACATCGCCATTTAAAGAGACATCACCATTTAAAGAGACATCACCATTAAAAGAGACATCGCCAGAGACATCGCCATTTAAAGAGACATCACCATTTAAAGAGACATCACCATTCAAAGAGACATCGTCATTCAAAGAGACATCGTCATTTAAAGAGACATCGTCATTTGGATACATCACCATTTAAACAGACATCGCCATTTAAAGAGACATCGCCATTTAAAGAGACATCGCCATTTAAAGAGACATCGTCATTCAAAGAGACATCGCCATTCAAAGAGACATCGCCATTCAAAGAGACATCGTCATTCAAAGAGACATCGTCATTTAAAGAGACATCGTCATTTGGATACATCACCATTTAAACAGACATCGCCATTTAAAGAGACATCGCCATTTAAGAGACATCGCCATTTAAAGAGACATCGTCATTTAAAGAGACATCGTCATTTAAAGAGACATCACCATTTAAACAGACATCGCCATTTAAAGAGACATCGCCATTTAAAGAGACATCGCCATTTAAAGAGACATCACCATTCAAAGAGACATAGCCAGAGACATCGCCAGAGACATCGCCATTTAAAGAGACATCGCCATTTAAAGAGACATCGTCATTCAAAGAGACATCGCCATTCAAAGAGACATCGCCATTCAAAGAGACATCGTCATTCAAAGAGACATCGTCATTTAAAGAGACATCGTCATTTGGATACATCACCATTTAAACAGACATCGCCATTTAAAGAGACATCGCCATTTAAAGAGACATCGCCAGAGACATCGCCATTTAAAGAGACATCGCCAGAAACATCGCCATTTAAAGAGACCTCGCCATTTAAAGAGACATCGCCAGAGACATCGCCATTTAAAGAGACATCGCCATTTAAAGAGACATCACCATTTAAAGAGACATCACCATTAAAAGAGACATCGCCAGAGACATCGCCATTTAAAGAGACATCACCATTTAAAGAGACATCACCATTCAAAGAGACATCGTCATTCAAAGAGACATCGTCATTTAAAGAGACATCGTCATTTGGATACATCACCATTTAAACAGACATCGCCATTTAAAGAGACATCGCCATTTAAGGAGACATCGCCATTTAAAGAGACCTCGTCATTTAAAGAGACATCGTCATTTAAAGAGACATCACCATTTAAACAGACATCGCCATTTAAAGAGACATCGCCATTTAAAGAGACATCACCATTTAAAGAGACATCACCATTCAAAGAGACATCGCCAGAGACATCGCCATTTAAAGAGACATCGTCATTCAAAGAGACATCGCCATTTAAAGAGACATCGCCATTCAAAGAGACATCGCCATTCAAAGAGACATCGTCATTCAAAGAGACATCGTCATTTAAAGAGACATCGTCATTTGGATACATCACCATTTAAACAGACATCGCCATTTAAAGAGACATCGCCAGAAACATCGCCATTTAAAGAGACATCGCCAGAGACATCGCCAGAGACATCGCCATTCAAAGAGACATCGCCAGAAACATCGCCATTTAAAGAGACATCGCCAGAGACATCGCCATTTAAAGAGACATCGCCATTTAAAGAGACATCACCATTTAAAGAGACATCACCATTCAAAGAGACATCGCCAGAGACATCGCCAGAGACATCGCCAGAGACATTTAAAGAGACATCGTCATTCAAAGAGACATCGCCATTCAAAGAGACATCACCATTCAAAGAGACATCGTCATTCAAAGAGACATCGTCATTTAAAGAGACATCGTCATTTGGATACATCACCATTTAAACAGACATCGCCATTTAAAGAGACATCGCCATTTAAGGAGACATCGCCATTTAAAGAGACCTCGTCATTTAAAGAGACATCGTCATTTAAAGAGACATCACCATTTAAACAGACATCGCCATTTAAAGAGACATCGCCATTTAAAGAGACATCACCATTTAAAGAGACATCACCATTCAAAGAGACATCGCCAGAGACATCGCCATTTAAAGAGACATCGTCATTCAAAGAGACATCGCAATTTAAAGAGACATCGCCATTCAAAGAGACATCGCCATTCAAAGAGACATCGTCATTCAAAGAGACATCGTCATTTAAAGAGACTTCGCCATTTGGATACATCACCATTTAAACAGACATCGCCATTTAAAGAGACATCGCCATTTAAGGAGACATCGCCATTTAAAGAGACATCGTCATTTAAAGAGACATCGTCATTTGGATACATCACCATTTAAACAGACATCGCCATTTAAAGAGACCTCGCCATTTAAAGAGACATCGCCAGAGACATCGCCAGAGACATCGCCATTTAAAGAGACATCGCCAGAAACATCGCCATTTAAAGAGACCTCGCCATTTAAAGAGACATCGCCAGAGACATCGCCATTTAAAGAGACATCGCCAGAGACATCGCCAGAGACATCGCCATTTAAAGAGACATCGCCAGAGACATCGCCATTCAAAGAGATATCGTCATTCAAAGAGACATCGTCATTCAAAGAGACATCGTCATTCAAAGAGACCTCGTCATTCAAGGAGACCTCGCCATTTTAAGAGACATCGTCATTCAAAGAGACATCGTCATTTAAAGAGACATCACCATTTAAAGAGACATCACCATTCAAAGAGACCTCGCCATTCAAAGAGACATCGCCATTCAAGGAGACCTCGCCATTTTAAGAGACATCGTCATTCAAAGAGACATCGCCATTCAAAGAGACCTCGCCATTTAAAGAGACATCGTCATTCAAAGAGACATCGCCAATCAAAGAGACATCGTCATTCAAAGAGACATCGTCATTCAAAGAGACATCGTCATTTAAAGAGACATCGTCATTTAAAGAGACATCGCCATTCAAAGAGACCTCGTCATTTAAAGAGACATCGCCAGAGACATCGCCATTCAAAGAGACATCGCCATTTAAAGAGACATCGCCATTCAAAGAGATATCGTCATTCAAAGAGACATCGCCATTTGGATACATCTCCATTTAAAGGGACATCTCCATTTAAAGAGACACTACTACTACTACTATTCACTTACTATTGGATTATTCTACATGAATGCAATTACTCAAGTAATCGTGAATTATCTACCTTTGTTACATTGATGTTGGATTATACTGGACTTTAGCGCATCGATGCCCTCTTGGTCATCGTTGAACGTAAAGGAAATAGCAATTGCCTGTATCACAGTGTTTAACCTATGGGACTGACTTGATTATTTGTATATCTGGTATCTTTTGGATTATTATTGCACTAACTGACTAGATAATCATTTTTTTGTATGCACCCATTATTATTACTATTAGTATTATATCATTGTTTGAATAATTTTGTTTTGTATTTGTTTCATTCTCTAAATCTGCTGTGAGTCATAAAGCGTTTTCAAGGAGGCCGAACAGCGACCTGACACTTCAGAAGTTCTACATTCTAAAAGCAACACTGTCGTGTGGGAAGAGTTGTCATTTCTTTCCTGGCATCAGACACAGATAAGTTGAGTTTTCTTTTGTCTGTTGTATCGAGCATTCAGGGTCGAGTGTACATTGCCTTTTCAGTAGAGGAGGTAAAGGGTGAATTTTTTTGTTGTTGATCCTTTTTATAATTTATTGTCTTATGTAAATTGAACAATGTTACTTGTTAACTTAACCTTTATAAATTAATTTACGCTTATTCAGTAATATTTCTTATTATTTGTGATTACCATGGACGAGTTTAAACCTAGGTCAATTGAGGTATTAATAGAACAGGCCCACATGTTTGGAATTGAGGGTGATGAATTACGAGAGTTTGTTTTAAACCAACAAAAACTAGATCTAGAAAGATTAAAAGATTTAAACCGACAAAAACTAGATCTAGAAAGATCAAAATTAGAATTAGAAAGAAAGGCAATAGAAGTGGTAAAGTTGGAAATGGAACTGGAAGTAAAACTGTCATTACAGGGAGATGTGAACTATAAAATAGAAATTGAAAATGACATTAACTAATGAGGAACAAAATAACTGTCAGGATATTGATAATAATATACGTGGGATAGAAGATAATGAAGAAATTGAGAATGTCTTATCAAGTAAGGAACTAAACGATTTTAATTATACTGTTTATGATATTAATGAGATAGAAATTGGAGAAGTAATAGAAAATGTCATAACTACTGAGGAACTTAATGATATTAATGAGATAAAAATTGGAGAAGTAATAGAAAATGTCTTAACTACTGAGGAACTTATTGATAAGGAACTTATTGATTGTCAGTTTATTGAAAATAATATTATTCATGTTCTGAGACCATTTCACAGAGTACACAAACCATTAAAGAGATTAAACCTAACAAAAGGAGTTTATCAAGTTGTTGGTACTGGTAAAGTAAAACCAGACCCCAATTGGCTACAAATGTTTTTGTACCTAAAAATCCCCAGAAGACGAAAAATAAGTCTTAAAGAAGTTTGTCAAGTTGTTGTTGGGGGTAAAGTTAAACCAGACCCCAATAGGCTACAAATGTTTTTGTACCTAAAACTTCCAAGAAAAAGAAAAAAGAAATCTTGACGTAGTGTTTCCCCTCTCCCAGTTGCTGAGAAGGGAATGTCCACGAGGGTCACCTGAATTCCAGAGTGCGACTTGGCAATAGAGAAAATTCAGCCTTGTTTGTCCTCTTCTTGTATTTTAATTTTTGTTGTTTTGTTGTACCAAATCTTAATACATTGTATTATCTAAACAGTTCACCCGAAATAGCTTGCTGTGTGTTGCACCAAGTGGATTGCATCCTTCCGGTAAAGTACCTCGGCAGAGAGCTGATCCATAGAGAGCGGCATTATGTCATCAGCAGCGAGTGTCCGACGCCTAGACAGATACCTCAGATACTTACGTGAATTCACAATCCAGTTTGACCACAGACCATTGTCTACTAGCAGATACACTGTCAAGACTTAGCATAGTTGTATTAGTTATAATTGTTAGAATTCATTTTTTTCCCAATACAATGTGAAACGTGCCTTTAACTATTAGAGATGGTATCTTGTCGTATATTATTGCTATACATGGGAGTTGATCTTTTCTTGTATGTTTGCTGTTTTACATATTAAATATTAACGTGGAAAGGACTAGGCTTGCCGACTTAAAATTGTAATTTAACTCTCCATGCCACTATTTTTTTTTCCTCATTTATTCTTTTCTCTCTTTCCCTTTGTTGTAAATAGCTGGACATATTTCTTTTGTTAGGTTAGTAAGGGCTTATTTCACTTTAATGTACATTATATACATTTGTGTGTAGATATATATGTTTATATATATATATATGTATATAAGTATGTGTATGACACAGTGTGTGTATGTATGTATATTTATGTATATATTTGAATGACTGTTATCTAATAACAGTCATATCGTGAGAGGGGGGATGTCAGGGAGAGGTATGGCGAGAATGAATGTTAGTTTGATATTTTGGGTGTGATTGTGTTAGTCAGAGAATGTGTTAGTCAGTAAGGTCTTGCTCCTTGTCCGGGAAGGTTGGACGTTTACTTCCTGGACTGGTATTTATGTATTTATAAGTTGATGGACTGGTGTTTTGTGAATTACTATTTCATAAGAGTGATATAATTATGTGCGTTATCAAGTATTAAAGTATTGTTGATATTCATGAATATAAGGAGTTAGAGTTGATGTATATTAAGTGTTCTTATTTGAGTTAAGCAAGTATTAACAAGTGTAATTGAGTATTCATACACCTAGCGAGCCTAGTCAACAAGAACAAGAGACAAGCAGAGCATAGAGCAGCAGCAGCATAGTATATATATATAAAATCGAACCCTGACATCTACTATACATATACTATAATCAGAAATCAAAATAGGGCGTTTTTAGCCGCATTGGCAAACTTAGGAGTGTCAGGATTAGTTAAGATGGCGATCACATTTCTTATCTCGCCAAACGTTCGGCCAGATATTGTAGAGAATTTGTATGACATTGGGAGGACAACTATGTTGGTTAGATGAAACCGCAGAGTGACTCCAAGATTTCCGAAAGTAATTTTGGAATGTCAGAGATCGTGTGCTGGACAATCTACGACGAACAAACAATTTAGTGGAGAGATGGCACCATGCATTTCAGCTGTCTACTGACGGTCATCACCCTAATGTCTACAAGTTAATCTCTCACTTCCTCACAGAGCAGGAGAACACTGAGAACAAGATTCTGAGGTACAATTCTGGAGAAAGAAGTAAAGCTGCAAGCAAGACAAAGTACCTACAACTTAACAGACATCTTGAAGCTATATTACCATTGTACAGAAACAAGCCAGTGATGGAATTTCTACGTGACATTTCCTACAATTTAACTTTGTGAAAGTTTGTGTGTGTGTGTAAATTTGAAAAGTATCTTTGCGTGTTTTCGAAGTACACTTTAATTAATGTAAATAAATGCTATATTTTGAAATTATTCATTTGACCTTATTATGATTTTTGCTTATTTGTTTTAAGCTATCTAAAGTGTTTCCTGCAAAATGACTGAAAAATTACAAGATTAAAACTAAAAAAATATTGGCTCTATTAATATTTTACGATATCTAAAGTATTTCTTTTAAAATGACTAAAATATATTTTTTTCTGCGCTATTTTGTCGGCGCTATTTTGTTCACGCTATTTTGTCGGCGCTATTTTGTCGGCGCTATTTTGTTCACGCTATTTTGTCGGCGCTATTTTGTCCGCGCTATTTTGTTCGCGCTATTTTGTCGGCGCTATTTTGTCCGCGCTATTTTGACGGAGTACCGAAATGTATTATCATTTGTGAAAATCAAATGTTCTTCTTTTGGTTACTTTTACAATTCGTCATATTAGGTCGCATTTATTCAGTAAAGAATAGAATCAATAAACACTCTTTAGTAACATTTTTGCCCACCATCTTTTTATTAAGACTCAAAGCCCTTGATGATGTCAATGTTAACAACTGTTTAGAATTAGCGACTACTAAAGAGCAAGTTTGTAACATTTTCAAAAACGTCAACCCAATGAAAGCTGGTGGGCCTGATGGAATAAAAGGCGAATCTTAAAAGAATGTGCTGAACAACTAGCTGAACCTTTCCAAGATATTTTTTCTACTTCATTACTAAACCATGAGATACCACCTGTATCTCTATAATTGTACCTGTGCCAAAGGTTTCCAAACCAAAAGAAATGAATGAATATAGACCTGTTTCACTTACTTCCATTGTGTCTAAATGTTTAGAAAAATTGGTTAAAATGTTTCTTCTGAATGATCTTTGTAATAAGTTAGACCCTTTACAATTTGCTTATCAAAAGGGTAAAGGTGTAGACGATGCCATCCTAAATATTTTAAATTGTGTCTACAAACATCTGGACTTACCGAACACTTATGTAAGATTGTTCTTTATTGATTTCTCATCAGCTTTTAACACTATACAACTTCATTTATGAAAAGATGAAAGCGTTAAAGATTAGTCCATACATAATACTATGGGCTAATGAATTTTTGACCCAGAGATCTCAGAGGGTTAGGGTAAACAATGTTCTTTCAAATGAACGCATAGTTAACACAGGGGCGCCCCAGGGGGCTGTGACATCACCATTGTGGTTCATTTTGTACACCAATGATTTTCAATCCGATAGTCCTTTTTGCTCCTTCACAAAATTCGCTGATGATGCGGCTCTTCTTGCCCTGCTCTCAGAGAGCTGAGACGTAAATGAGTATTTCAAAGAAATAGAACACATTGAAAAATACTGTAAAGATAATTTTTATTATTAAATGTAAAAAAAACCAAAGAAATGATAATCGATTTTCGTAGGGAAAAGAAGGAAAATGATATTGTTTCTGTAGCTGGAGAGACTATTGAAATTGTGCAAACCTTTAAATACCTTGGTACTATCCTAGACAATAAACTAAATTTTACTGCAAATACTGATTATATCAGCAAAAAAGGGCAGCAAAGATTACGATTGCTAAGAAAACTGTCCTCGTTTAATATTAGCGAAAAGGCCTTGGCTATCTTTTATCACGCTCATATCTGCAATATTTTAAGTTTCAATATCACTGCCTGGTATGGCATTCTGAGCATTAAAAATAAAAATAAACTTTATAGAATCCTAAAAGCTGCTGGTAACATCATTGGCAAAAAACAACCCCCATTTGGGCAGTTGTTTGATACAAACATCTATAAAAAAGCTAACAAGATCCTCGAAATAAAGAATCACCCTTTGTGTCAGGATTTAGTAATTTTACCATCACAAAAGAGATACAAGACACCGATAACAAAGACAAACAGACACAAACACTCTTTTGTTCCACTAGCAATCAAATCATTAAATAAGAACAATCTGGTATAAACTTTGTCACATGTAATTTATGAGTGAGTCTGGTGTGAATGTACACTTTGGTTTCTTATAGTTATAATGTTTTTTGTTTGGTGTAATGCACAAATTGTAAGACAAATTTCCATATGGACAATAAAGATTATTATTATATTATTATTATTATTATTATTATTATCATTAGCTTATCATCATCATCATCAGTTCCTTCTAAACAGAACATATTAGCGACGCCTTTTATGCGACGCCTTTTTAACGCTTTGGTCTTTTTTGGTGACCCCATTTCGGCACTAATCTATTTTTTAATTGACGCAATAATGTATAATTAATACCAATAATTTTTCCATTGCTTTGAGCTAAAGACTGTCCTAATGATTATGAGGGGTTGGGATGGCTGGGGTGCCGATACCTTAGTTATACTTTATGTCCAAAAAGGAACGGATCGATTTAGTCAAGTTTGCTATGAGTCTAGCGAGAAGAATTGGAAAAAATGAACTCAAGTCCTACAGGTTACACTGTTATACGAATGAAAGTAACACTGCAGAGAAACATGGCTTTATAAAGCTTGGATGAAAAGATACTTAGACCAAAACATTAAATGTACAAAATGTATAGATTAAATAGCTTTCACATAAGCTGCCTGCAACGCACAATGTGCATTTCCTGGAGGGATCATGTCTCCAGCCATGATATTTTGAAATTGGCTAAATTGCACAGCATCTTTGCTTATCTGGCTCGGACATGTCACGCGCATGCCAGATGGAAGAATCCCTAAAGACATCCTATATGCTGAACTTGCGGAGGGAGTCAGACTACAGGGCCACCCAAGACTGACCTATAGAGACGTATGTAAGCAAGACATGAGAACCACAGACGTCAATGAAAGTATGTGGAAGGAGATAGCCAATACAGGACAGCATGCAGACTATGTATGCCTGCTTGTACGAACCTCGCCAAGAGGAAAAGAAACGAAGCTGCCTTAGTCAAGAGAAAGAAAAAGAAAGCTGTCCTATCCGCCAGCCCTAAAATAAATGCATTATAAATATACTTACCTTTTTATAGTAGTGGAGTTTAAATTATACAACAATGGGCCTTTTTCATCTTCGATTTTCAATGCAACATCAAATAATGTTGCGGAAACAATTATAGATGCTAATATCATGAATGAAAATATCATTTTCTTGCAGGATGTTTTTTCTGAGGAAATACAAGGAAAATGCACAAGATTACAATAGAGTTTGTGTCATCACACAAATTCAGAGGTGGCTCCACCAAATTCCACTTTTGGTCAAGATAATTATGTCGGAACTCCGCTCCCGCGCCACACTGATGGTGCACATCAGAGCACCATGCAACACAAGCAGTAGAAGACATGCTTATACTAGGAAGATGGACTGTTGAAGAACCGGCTGGAGTGATCTGCAAGTATTTTGAGTCAGAGCTGTCTTGGCTCAAGAGCCGTCCTTTGTGCTATCTGTGAACTGTATTGAGGACCTGGGGCGGCACTGGGAAGTGTGTTGGTGGTCTGTACTGGTATTTAGATAGAAAAGGACTGGTGTCACTTAAGATAAGACACTCTGGGAGTTGATAGCTGAAGTCCATGCCTGTTTGTACTGTAAGTAAATACCTCGTTTACTATTACCTCTTACCTTTCGTTGAGTGTTTGCCTTAGAGTTACAATAAATAATAATAATTTAATCCATAAGGAAAAATGTCTTTTCTGTAAAACAAAACATTATTACTATATATAGAAAACGAAATGTACATTCACACTAGATTCACTCAAATGTTGAGATTTTATTGAGCTCTTTTCCAATCCTGTCTGTCACCATTCATAAATGCTTTGTTCTTTTTGTTGGTTTCTCGTCCGTATCCCTATAAACAAAAATTTCGACTGCCATTGAGCTGAACTTGTATGGTTTCATTATGAATTATGGGAGGAGTTTGAATGGGGCGGAAAACACTGCACTACGACCAAATATGGCCCTATGACGGTGGATTAGACAACACTCTTATAAATGTAGTCCTGGGAGAGTATTGATGAAGTGACACCAAGAGAGTTATATTTAAAATGCATTGACTTTGTTTTGACATTTTATTTTCGAATGTTTAACTATGCATATGCTGATCTTTAAACAACTTTTAAAGATATATCAATTCCTGGCATTCCCGCTTTATGAATATGATGGTGATCCATAATTTCACAATCAGTGCACATCCTGATTCTTCAATTATTGCGAGTAGTCTTCCAAGTGAGTTTTGCACAAACAAATTCTTCTATTTAAAGTCTAGCTTATGATTTCCACATAGAACCATGCGCAAAATATTTATTTAGGTCTGTGTCTATTTTTTTTATTGATCTGAATATCCTGAATACCAACAAACATTTGAGTTGGTTGCGGTAATTCCAGCTAAGCCGTCTTCGATATGATATGATTATATTTTGAAAAAAAAATTATAAGGGTTAAATCAGTTTTCAATGTATGGCAAATTAGGTAGTTATTTTTTTTTCCACAAATATTGTAAAATACTTAGCTAACTTAGTGACTTAGCGACGTATCATAATTGACGAACTAATGTCAGGTACTCATGAAAGTTGGGCACCCAAAGATCCTGAAATTAAAATCCCAGTCTTCACCAGGATTAGAACTCGGGACACCTGGTTCGGAAGCTAAACGCTTTACCGCTCAGCCACCCCGCCTTCCATTTCCTAAATAAGGTACGTTAAAAAAGTGTTTGATTTCCTTTAGGGTCATTTATGCCACATTGTATTTTATGTCATTCTCATTCTGATTGTACAGAATTATTAGATGCAAGTTTATCGATATTGGAAATGTAATTATATATAAAGTAATTTCGTATTTATATAATCCAAATCATGTATACAAATGGTGGCATTAAAAAGTACCTCTTTCAGTCTTAGTCTATACCTGTAGTAAGGTCATCTGTTGGTATGACCGACGGAAAACGAGTGTGTCATGTGGCCAGCACAATGACCAACTGTCTCTCCTTAACCCAACTAATATCAGGTGCTCATTAGAGCTGGCTGGACTCAGAGTGTGCTCAATATCCGGAAGTTCAAGACAACCAAGATTTGAAACGATTAGGCTAAAGTAGTGTTTCTCAAACTTTTTTGTCTGGCGGCACAGTAAAAAAACTACAAAAATTTCGCGGCACACCACTAAGAGCAACAGTTGTTTTGTAATAAAAAAAAAGATTTTACCTGTTCTTAAGTATTACATTTAATGTGTAGGGTATGCCTGTTTTTGAGAGCAAATGCGATCTAATCAAGTCTCCAGAGTCGACAAACAAACTCGCATTTCATCGTCTATTGTAAGAAGTCTCTCTCTTTTCTTAGACTTGATTTCAGTCAGTGCTGAAAATTCAAACTCACAAAACCATAAAGATGCAAATGGAAGAATTATTTTGATTGCTTTTAAACTGATTGCAGGATATAACTTGTTGATTGAAATCCAAAACATGTCCTGGCTGTTTTCCCCAAAAATTTGACTTTAGAACTGCATCATTTTTTAAATCAATGAGCTGCTCTTCTTCTTCATTTTGTAAGATTTGTAGCTTCATTGTTTCCGAATGGAGAGCTGACCCATCCATACTCATTACTTCCAACTGTTGGAAAGTAATGCGGCAATGCTGACTGCAGATGTGTCAAAGTGTCCAGAATTTCGGGGCTCATTTCTTTATTTGAAGCACATTCATTGTAAGTAGGAAAGCAGTCCTTTCGAGATCTTACTTTGCATCAACGACAATTTTTCACCAAATGACTTCAGTTTTGAGATGCAGTGATGATGGTTTCCGATGGTCCTTTAAGACTTAAATTCAATGAATTTAATTTGTCAAATAAATCAAAGAGAAATGTCACCTTAACCCACCAGATCTCGTCATGAAAAGAAAATCCAATTTTTTTTTTCAGCCTCCAAGAATGAAATTAGCTCAGCCTTAAGTTGGACGACACGCTTTAACACTTTTCCCCTGGAGAGCCAACGAACGTTGGTGTGATACAGGAGACATTTGTAGTCTGAATCCATTGCTTCACAAAGCTCCAGAAAAGTTGGGATGCAAGCGGTCGAGATTTGATGAAGTTTACAACTTGAATCACTTGATCCAGAACAGACATCAAATCTTTCGGCCAAGACTTGAAGGCAAGAGCATCTCTGTGGATCATGCAGTGAACAACTAATACATTTGGATTTTCTTGACGCAAAAGAGTGACGAATCCCTTTCTATTTCCCTGCATTGAAGGACAGCCATCGGTGCAAACGCTGACACAGTTTTTCCACTGTAGTTTGAATAGCAAAATGTTTTCATTCACGACTTTGAAAATATCTTCGCCTTTGATCGTAGTTGGTAAGTCTTTTCAAAATAAGAATTCGTTGACACCTTTTTCATTCTTTATGAACCGAATAAAAGCTAGCAGCTGGACTTTGCCGCTAACGTCTGTGGATTCATCAACTTAAAGAAAGAGACCACAGCATAGAAACTTTATCGTCAATCAAGTCGAAGTGTTCGCAGATTTGATATTGTAAATCTGACGATAAGTCTGCGCGAGATAGTATCATTGGACAAAGGAAATTTCTTAACTTTTTCGGCAGTATCGGGTCCAAGGATAGTTTCAACAACTATTGCTAAAGCTGGTGTAATGACAGATGCAGCCTCTGTGTGCGCTTTCTTGCGTTTCGCTAATAACTGAGCAACCTTATGACTTGCAATCAATCCCTTTTCTGGCAGCTTTAGGTAGTTGGTAAGTTTCTTAGCTTGTTTATTTTGTTGAACCCTGATGTTTTCCAAGTTTTCCTTAGGTTGGCTTTTACAGCTGGATGTTTTGTTTCCAAGTGTCTCTTTAATTTGCTTGGAACAAGCGCCACATTCGACAGAGTTGCATTGCAGATCAGACAGAATAGCAATGGAGCATCTTCAGGTCCAGAAGATATAAAACTATATCCGATGTAATCTTCTTTGTACCTTCGTTTGGTTCCTTGCTTTTCATTTAATGCTTTCGCAGTTTCATTTTTGCTAACATATTTCTCCATGGATAACATTTTTTTGTTTTGTTATTATTAGCTTACACCTAAACAATTTACACGAAACACATCGCTTATTATTATCGTTACCAATTCAAGAACTGCTTTGCGTCTGCTAAGGCGGCCTACATTTGAGTCATTATAATTATGTATAGTGGAAAATTTCATAACCTAAAGAGCTAACACCCCTTTCCGTCACTATGGAGCGACCCACTACTATTACTGGTCGTTGCAAGTGGGGATGTCATCGCAACGTAAAATAAAAATTTAATAGTAGATAGACTTGTGTAACGCTGCACGTGTGGCGTTCTGAAAACTCCCGCGGCACACCTGCAAATCTTCGGCGGCACACTCGTGTGCCGCGGCACACAGTTTGAGAAACACTGGGCTAAAGGGTAGCAAAAGAAGACTCCCGTGGTGGGTGCCTAAGGGGGTGCGAGTGCTTCCTCGTTGCACTGTGCAGAGTTGTAAAAAAGCTCCCTCGACCTTGTCACAATCCAGGCGCTGTTCCTCAATGGGGCCGTTACATAATAAATGGCGTGTCCTGCATGGTTAGCCTGGTATAGAAAAGAAAAATGGCGGGGGTCTTAGTAGATCTATTCGAGGCCTCTTGTCGCGAGTCTGACCCACCCGCCAGACAAAACAGTGTACACTGTTTTCATACAGGACGGTGAGAGGGAGATCTTGTTCACTTTTGCTGGCCTAGAGTTCCAAGAGCCGAAGGCTCAACTCTACCTAACAGTTTAAGAAGAAGAACCCTAGACCCTTTGGTATACAAAATATCAACACAAACTTTATTTAAAACTTTACCTTCTTTTAAAAAATTAGTGATTCTATTTTCAAGTAAGGGTCTTTCAAAGAAAACACTTCAAACTAAGACTAAAAATTCAATTACAATGAAACAGTTGACGTCGCCTCACCTGTAAATCACTTTCTACATTTAATGACTCCACCTTTTAGTCAGTCTCATACATAGACGTGGCATTAATGTATGTCGTCATCAAGTGGTTTGATTGCTTCATATAAAGAAAAAGGGCGATCAATCGCGATTACTTATTGTTAGCCAGAAAAATACACAATACATTTTTATTGTCGTCCAAAACTCCAAGAGATTGTAATCAATGAGAATGGAAACTTGAGAATGTGTTTTTGATACTATCCTGATAGAGTTGTAGATGTAGAAAGAAAGACACAGAAAGAAGACAGGATTACGAAGAAAGGTCCCTGTAAGGCACATAAATGAGTCATTTGTTGAACGAGAGAAGGTGGTAACAACCAAAATATTTAAAAAATAATATATCTCTAAATACTGTAATATGGATTTCCCTTTTCTGTATTTTAATTAATTACCAATTATTGATTGATTGATTGGTTAATTGATTTTTTTTATTAATTCATGTTCTGTTAGAGACAATGAAGAGTTGAGCAGAAGTTTAAACTTGATCCGAGAATGGACGTCATTCACCAATGGTAAACAAACAACATTGAGCCACGTGATTCTCTATCTCTTCTCTACAGATTACAACCTTATTTTAATCAACAATGGTTATCACGTGATAGTTGTTGTTTTTCCCGTTGTTTTATCAATATTATCACGTGACCGTTCGTTTAGGTGAATGAGGTCCATGGGAAGTGGGAGAAATAACGTGTTCACAATTTGTACCAGGCAGACAGACGGAGTGAGTTGCTATAAGCTTTTTAAAAGGGAGGTGACACTATTTTCAGCAGGATATCAGAAGCTAGGAAGTACCAAGTGTCAGCAACTTCAACTTGCACATGAACATGAACTAGTTTTTCTTTCTTTTACAAAGCTTATATCAACTCACTCTATCTGTCTGGTACAAAGCTTATATCAACTCACTCTATCTGTCTGGTACAAAGCTTATATCAACTAACTCTATCTGTGTGGTACAAAGCTTATATCAACTCACTCTATCTGTCTTGTACAAAGCTTATATCAACTCACTCTATCTGTCTGGTACAAAGCTTATATCAACTCACTCTATCTGTCTGGTACAAAGCTTATATCAACTCACTCTATCTGTCTGGTACAAAGCTTATATCAACTCACTCTGTCTGTCTGGTACAAAGCTTATAACAACTCACTCTATCTGTGTGGTACAAAGCTTATATCAACTCACTCTATCTGTGTGGTACAAAGCTTATATCAACTCACTCTATCTGTGTGGTACAAAGCTTATATCAACTCACTCTATCTGTCTGATACAAAGCTTATATCAACTCACTCTATCTGTCTGATACAAAGCTTATATCAACTTACTCTGTCTGGTTAAAAACTCTAAACGTTATTTCTCCGACACTCAATCTCGAATCAAGGTAAAATTTTGCACAATTTTTTCTTTTAAATCAGAATCAGTTTCAACAATGAACACTAGAAGAGTGGTTAGGATATCGACTTGAAAAGCCTTGCGCCAAAAGATGAATGCAGGTCGTTCGAGGTATTGTCTTTTAAAAGAAATGTAATTTTTTAATGTTTTTCTTTATTTTCTTTAGGGGGAAGTGTCACAGGATTGAGAACCACTGATTAACGTCAGAACTCTTTGCGATGGTTCTTAAAATGTAGATATCAAAGGCGAATCACAAGGTCTAGTTCCAGCTGTGAATTTTTCCGCACACTACTGGATGAAACTTATAAATGTCTACACAAGAGAACTTGCAAAATAATGATATTAATAAGTGATAGCCAATATAGAGGCTAATAAATTTGATAAATACAAAGTCGTTTAAGCTAAAATAGTATTGAAAAAGTTCCCTACTCAAAATTTTTTTAGATTTAGTTTTACATTAATAAACGACAATATGGTAATAATTTTGTAAAATTTTAACTTGATCGGAGATTGGGTGTCATTGAAATAAAGTGCACAAAATTTTTGCCAGACAGACAGTGAGTTGATATAAGCTTTTAAAACTATGAACCTCACGTGACCTTTGAATTCCATAAATTCTCAGAAAGACACAAAGCTAAAGGCACATTCCTTGTTCCATATACTAGGAAAAATGTGTACAAATGCTCCTTCTTCCCTAGTGCTATTCGAGCATGAAATGGGTTGCCTGAGCCAGAGAGGAAAACAATGGCTTGGCAGAATTTAAGTCATTGGTTAACATGCATGACTAGATGCATGACGCCTAGGACGTAATCATCTTTTTTTTGGAAGTAACCTCTGTATTATATAAAATAAGAAGAAGATAATTTTAAAAAAAATTAACTGCAGTCATAATTTAACAAAAAAAAAAGTTAAAAAAAATGGAAATAATAGATATATACTTATTTTACTTACATTTCACATTTTGATTTGTGTCTTCTTTTTACAAAATATTTATTCATATACTACTTATATACTAGTTTTCATTTGTGTTTCAAAGAATAAACTAACAGCTTGGATATTTATCCATAAGATACTCTTTATCCGTGTCTGAACAGCATAAAGTACCAGCTTGGATATTTATCCATAAGATACTCTTTATCCGTGTCTAAACAGCATAAAGTGCCAGCTTGGATATTTATCCATAAGATAGCCTTTATTTGTGTTTCCAAGACTGAACTAGCAGCCTGAAACTTCGAAGTGTAATAGTGACAGTTGTGTACTAGAGATTACCTCTCCCTGTTCTACGTTGTCTTGTTATGCTAACACCACAGGTCACCATGATTTACATGTCGTGGCACGGTGTGCCAACTATAAACTAGATCTAGTAGATCTCAATATTTTTGTATAGGCCTTATGTTCTAGTGACCTAAAAAATAAAGAAGATCTCCTTTAGATTTAGTGTGTGTGTTTTATCTTTTTTTGTAATAGTTTATAGCTTAAAGCATGCTCAGAGAGCTATGGTCCAATCTCATTTGTGGTCCAATGGGGAGAGGGGGGTATCTGGGAGAAGGTTTTCCGTGCTTCCTTTAGGCGCTCATAAACACAACTCTGCTCGAGTCGGGTGTTGAGCCTCAAGCGCAATAGATAGGTAGCCAAGCTCAAGCGTACTTAGCAACAAAACCCTTTCAGACATTGCGATCTATGTGGGGCAGAGGGTGTAAAGCTCATCTGTCTCTGTGGCCAATGGTCAACACATGTGGCCAGCACAACGATCAACTGCCTCAACGAATGCCATGTGCCCATAAAAGCAGGGCCGGTTCCAGAACTTTTGAGCTGGGAGGGGGAGGAGACAATGTTTTTCAATATCGATTCCTATTTATGTATATGTGTGTAACACTTGAAAAATAGAGAGGCCGATATTAAAAGTTAGATCTGTGTTCTTCTACCTTTCCCTTCTGACATCCCTTTCACAATAACATTTTGTTCTCTTCTGGTGGAACACTGTAAGCGACAAGTGATCTTTACTTATATTAGCTGTTCAAACGCTAATACCTTCAGATAGTTATTCATCCTAGTGAAAAGAAAATAAACAAAGGGCAGGGTCAAACTAAGTAACTAAAAGTTGGGGGGGGGGCGATACTGAAGTGAGAGGAACAATCGAGGCACAGGTGGAAAAATTAAATACTTCAGTATTTGGCGTGGTCTTCATAAGATTGTTTTGGTCAATTAAAAGACATTAAGACACGATAGTTTGACTCTCAAGCTTATAATTCTAAAAGAGAAAGTAAAAAGAGAGAGAGAGAGAGAGAGAGAGAGAGAGAAAGGGAGAGAAAGAGATGTTAGGGAATAGGAAGAAACAGGAAAGAAGATATCTAGTGAAAGCGAAGGAAAGTGAGAGAGAGAATGTGAGAGAGAGAAAGAGATTTTAGAAAGTGAGAAAGAATAAACATGAGGCGGAAATGAGAGAGAGAAAGAATATGAGAGAGAGAGAGAATGCGAGAGAGAGAAAGAGAGAGAAAGAGATTTAGAGTACCAGGTGAACGAGTCTCACTCGGTTGAAATATTTTTTAGGAAAGCATGAGAGATGATAACATTCTGAACTTATGGAAACTTTTGTAATGCCAAGTTGAGCAATCTTGAACCAACTAGCAATCCAATCCCAATCACTTTCTGTTAGTACAAAATGTCATTGCACATGGCGATATAAATAGAAAGTCTCTGAAGTGCCTATACAGTCCATAACAAAAAACATTGCTTAAACCGAGTCTTTTTACATTGCAAACTTAGCGTTTTTTGCAGTGCAGCTTCTCAGACGGTCACCTTCAGCCGTTGAACAGTGCAGTTCTTACATGACTTCTAGGAACATTTGTAATGCTTGGTATTATGTTAGGCCTTGATGCTAAACTCCCTATATTCATTTACACCAAATATTGCAAATCTCTGTAAAACAAGGTTAAGCCTAAACTTAAAACAATGTAAAATACAGCTAAAATTTGGGATCTGTAGCGTCATAGGTTCTGCCAGGCTGTAGCGTCATAGGTTCTGCCATGCTGTAGCGTCATAGGTTCTGCCAGGCTGTAGCGTCATAGGTTTTGCCATGCTGTAGCGTCATAGGTTCTGCCAGGCTGTAGCGTCATAGGTTCTGCCATGATGTAGCGTTGTGACAAGTCAAAAACTCGCTGTCAGAGTCACTCAAATTTATCACAGCATTAATTATTATTTTTCATTATTTATTTATTTTATTTTAATTATTTCCCCATCCAACCCCTAAATCATTCACCCGCCACACCTTTTCCGCTCCAGGCTAGACTTAGTTGACCACATTGGAGATAGTTAAGGCGCGTCCTTTCATTTATCTTCCCTTGACCGGGGCAAAGATACACATAGACTCTTTGATCTTATCAACAGGATGTCTGACAGCCGCAGTGGACACCACCTTGTGTGGAATGCAAGTCACCCCTCCCCCCCCCTTTTCCTATGTCTCTCTTTGATCTAGGAGACCACGAGGACAAACCCGCCCATTGACCTCTCCATGTGCTAATCCCATCTCTTGTCGGACTTCACCCACGTGTAAGATAATTCTAAGCCTAAGACATTTCCTGTGTCCGCCCACATTTTCCAGGCTTATATAAAGTAGACCCAAATGAAATCAGACTCTCTTTCATTCTCATTCAAGCTGAGCTATCGAGTCTGGACTATATCGTTTATTCTTACTCCTAGAGGAATACCTGGTGCCTCCCTCAGGTGTCTGCCTATTTACCTGCCTATTTGCCTACTGGCCTATCTATGTGCTTAGTGCTAATCAGCGCTGCACTTGCCTAGTTGCTACCAAGAATCACCTAGTGCCTATTCATTGGATCAACGATCTATTTACCTGCATCTGTGCTTAGTGCTATTCAGCACTGCACTTGCCTACTGAGATCTACCCAACTCTACCACTTGGCGCTATCGGCATTGCCCGCCTATTCGACAGTCCACCTGTCAAGCTATTAGGTGCGACGTCCCTATAGATTCAGATCTGTGTGAGACGTCATAGCTACGCCAACCCTCTGCAACTCACTGGACATATCCTGTCAATTACGCTGCCCACGGCAGATCAGCTCTGCCCGCAGTAACCTTGTGCCCACGGTAGCCGGCCACCCGCCCTACTGTGTCCACTACAGATATTAGATTTTGGGGATTGAGACTCCACAAGAACTATATCACCGGCGTCCCTCTATCCGCTAGAGCGCCACCACCAGCTGCAGAACCTCAAGCCAGGACACAGCCAGCTGCGACATCAACAGGACAACCAGCTAAGTCAGAGGACAAAGTGACATACTCTTATTAGGTGCAAGAGCGATGATTAAATCCATTATTATTTAGAGATAGAAGCAAACCCTCCCCCTTTTTATTCTTATATGTATATTTATGTAAATAAATATTCTTCATTTTTAACTTTTGTATCTATATTTCATTGCTTAGTCTCGTTGCGTGTCTGCTCCCGATATATATGCTGATAGGTTGGTGTGTGATAGCTTTAAAAATAATCATCCCCTAGACATTAAACGCGCCAAACACACATCACATTTCCCCACCTGTCACAAGCGTCATAGGTTCTGCCAGGCTGTAGCGTCATAGGTTCTGCCAGGCTGTAGCGTCATAGGTTCTGCCATGCTGTAGCGTCATAGGTTCTGCCAGGCTGTAGCGCTGTGTATTGCAAGCTGCCTTTGGGTCAGCAGCACCTGATTTGTCTTCAGTGTTTTCTCTTGAAGCTTTCCCTTTATTTGGGTACAGCCGCAAGGAGAGGGTTAATGAGAGAGAGATTGCGTTCAAGAGAAAAAAAGAAGAAAGTGAACGAAATGTGATTTTTGATTTTGATTTTTGATTTGAGGCACATCGGCACAATTTAGGCCATGTCGTGCCTGCAGTCCCTTAAGGACTACTCTCTCTCTAAACAACAAGGGCCAGATTCTATACAGTCATATCATTAAAATCAAGGTCTATTCACAGTTAAAATAGTAAAGGTAGTAAAAATTTAAATATTTGGTAAAAATCTAATGTAAATAGTGCATGTTCACAAATTCAGAAATCAGATCTTCGTAGATAGCCCCACTTCCCGAATAAAGCCCAGTACCTTCCCAGGGTCGACATTATTAAATAGTGTTTTTAGATTAGTGGCTCTAAAATATTTCGCCCTGACATCCTGGTATCTGGGACAATCAACGAGGATATGTTCCACGGTGAGGCGAGAGTCACAGTACTCGCAAAGTGGGGGCTCCTCTCTCTTCAGTACAAAAGAGTGCGTGATGTAGGTGTGGCCAATCCTAAGTCTGGACATGGTTGTGCTACCACGCCTTGTCAGACCCTTAGATGTGGGCCGCCACCTGACATCCGCCACAATCTACCTGAGTTTACTGTGAGTCTCAGCCTCCCATCGGTTCTGCCACTCTCGATAGGTGGCAGAGGCAATACTTTGTCTCAGGTCCGAGTAGGGAATTTGGGTTCCTGACACCGCATGATTTAGGGCTCTCTTTGCTTCTCTGTCTGCGGCTTCGTTTCCCTCAATGCCAACATGGGAGGGGACCCAGATGAAGGTGACATCCCTACGGTCGGCTGTTATTTGGTCCAAAAGCTTCAGGCTCTTATGTACCAATGGGATGTCAGTCTTCATCCGCCCCAAAGCTTGCAATGCAGATTTGGAGTCGGAGCAGATTATAAATTTACTCCTTTCTGATGCTTTTACGGCCATAAGTGCAAGCAATATTGCGTGCAATTCGGCCGTAAAGATGGAGCAGCCATCGGGGAGTCTACGGGAGATTGTTTTGTTCCGAAAGGAGCAGGCACACGCGACCTTTCCCTCCATTTTGGATCCGTCTGTGTAGATGGTGCCACAATCTCCGTAGCTCTCATGCAGTTCCCTAAAGTGGACTTGTAGTATGCTTGGGTCTGTATTTTCTTTTTTGAAATTAAGGAGGGATAAATTTAATTTGGGTTTATTCATTAGCCAAGGAGGATTCTGAGGGGTTTCTATTTTAGAGATTTGGTCAATGGGTGGGGTTAAATTTTGGATGGGTTCTCTCATTCGAAGGCCCAACGGCTGTATGACGTTAGGCCTTCGATTGTATAATTCTACCTCTGTGGGGTTAAATATGGAGTCAAAAGCAGGGTTTGTGGGGTTGGATTTTAGCTTGACTATATACTGCATTGCAAGCTTTTTCATTCTTATATCCATGGGGAGTTCTCCAGCCTCCACATTGAGACTTGGGATAGGTGATGTACGAAACGCGCCGAGACAGAGACGCAGGGCAGCATTTTGTATTGGTTCCAGTATTTTTAGGTACGACTTCCTTGCTGCTCCATATATTATGGATCCGTAGTCTAGCTTGGATCGAATTAGACTCCGTTAGAGCAGCAGCAAGGTATCTCTGTCAGCTCCCCAGTCCGTATGGCTGAGTACTCTTAGTATGTTTAATGACTTTTGGCATTTCTTCTTAAGTTCCTTAATGTGGGGGAGAAAATTAAATTTGGAATCTAAGGTGAGGCCTAAAAATTTTGTAGTTTTCACGACAGGGATCTTCTTTTTGTGTATAAATAGTTCAGGGTCTGGGTGGAGTCCCCTTAGATTACAAAAATGCATACTAACTGTTTTGGAGTCAGAGAATTTGAAACCATTATAGTTTGCCCAACCCTGAATTTTGTTTAAACATAACTGTAATTTCCTTTCTAAGGTGTTCATGTTTTTCCCATAAGTAAAAATGACAAAGTCATCAACATACAAAGAGCACTCTATGCCAGGGGACAGCGCATTTATGATGCTATTTATTTTAATGTTGAACAGGGTGACTGACAGAATGCTGCCCTGGGGTACACCCATTTCCTGGTCATGAGTGTCAGAAGCGGAGTTGCCCACTCGAACCTGAAATTTTCGATCTTTCAGAAATTCCTCCACAAAACGGGGGAGGTGTCCCTTAAGCCCCATAAGCGCCAGGTCACGTAGAATTCCATGTTTCCAGGTTGTGTCATAGGCCTTTTCTATATCGAAGAATACAGCTACTAGATGTTCTCTTCTGAGTAATGCATTTCTAATATAAGCTTCCAGCCTTACCAGGTGGTCAGTTGTTGTCCGCCCCTGCCGGAATCCGCACTGGTAGTTTGAGATCACTTTATTTCTTTCCAGGTACCAGACTAGCCTACTGTTAATCATTCTTTCCATGGTTTTGCAGATGCAGCTTGTTAGTGCTATTGGTCGATAGTTAGCTGGGTCAGAGCCGTCTCTTCCCGGTTTAGGTATCGGTATAACTGTGGCTTTCCTCCAGCTGTTAGGGAAAGCGCCTGTTTGCCACACACAGTTATAGACCCCTAGCAGGACTGCCAATGAGGGTTCGGGAAGGTGCTTGAGGAACTGGTAATGGATTTCGTCTTCTCCAGGCGCTGTGTCATGTGACTTGTCCAGCGATTCCCTCAGTTCCTCAAGCGAGAACGGTTTGTTGTAGTCTTCATTGTTCTCTGACCTGAAATCAATGGGGTGTCTTTCCTCCCTGGTTTTGACTTTTTGGAACTCTGGCGTGTAGTGTGCAGTGGATGATTTTTCTGCTATTGAGGATGCAAGGCAGTCAGCTATTTCTCTGGGGGACGTGACAGTTCGTCCTTGGTTTTTCAAATGCCCTATTGCATTTGATTCTTTCCCTTTGATTCGCCTTACTGCCTTCCAAACCGCTCTAGCAGAAGTTTTGGCATCCAGACTGCCGACAAAACTTCTCCAGGAATTCCTTTTGGCTGACCGTATGGTTTGTCTAGCCTTTGCTCTAGCTATCCTGAATAGCTTTAGGTTTTCCTGGGAAGGATTCTTTATAAATGCAGCCAGTCGTTTTTTCCTATCACCAATAGCACTTTTGCAAGATGTATCAAACCATGGTTTGCTAGGCCGTTTTGGATTTGCAGAGGTTAGGGGTACAACTTTCCTGGCTATACTTAGTAGCTTGCTAGCAAAGGTATCAGCTGGGTTCTGTTCATGGAGGATATTTTCTGTGATATCCTCAGAGCATCTTTTTTGGAATTGTTCCCAATCGGCCTTATTCAGTTTCCACCGCTGAGGTCGTCCCAATGAAGGGAGATTGTTAGTAATGATTATTGGGAAGTGATCACTTCCCCGTAGATCATTGCTAACTGACCATTTCAAATCGTCCAGAAGTCCGGGGACGCATACGGTGAGGTCAATGCATGTGAATGATCCAGTTCCTGGGTGCAAGTAGGTCGGTGATGCATCATTAAGTATGCATAAATCATGTTGGAGGAAAATATCCTCCAGCATACGACCTCTTGTGTCGGTATTGTTGGATCCCCACATGGTGTTATGGGCATTGAAATCCCCAAAGATTATATAAGGCCGGGGGAGTTGTTTCAATAGGTCCTCCATGTCTGTTCGGTTTAATGGAGCGCCTGGTGGTAGATACAGGCTGCAGCAAGTGATAACCTTGTGAAGGGTTATCCTAGCTGCTACGGCCTGTAGTGTGGTCTGTAGTTCTACCCTCTCATGGGGGATGCTATCCTTCACAAGGATACAGACTCCACCTGATGCTCTCTCTGCATCCTCAACATTCTTGCTATAAGCACGATAGCTTCGGAAGCTGATGCAATCTTTTAGAAATGTTTCCTGTAAGCAGACAGCTACAGGAGTCTCAGAGTCCATCAGTAGCTGCATTTCCTCGTAATTGGCCTTGAGGCCTCTACAATTCCACTGTACAATTCTGGAATCCATGGCTTATTCTAGATGACCTACTTGGAGCTATTTGGCCTTGGGAGGCCCCCGGAGGGGTTTCCCTTTATTCCAGTGACCTTGGTATTTTTATTCTTGGGTTTGGATGGAGAGGAGGACAACCCCCTTTTGGGGGAAGTCTTTCTCTCTGGAGAGGGGAGATCCCTCTGGTTAGAGCGGAGGTTATTTCCTCCTCTCTCACCTCGGGCATCCTCTCCGCTTTGATTTCTCCCCTTAGGGAGTTGGTCAACCTCTAACTCGGTAGAGGTTGGGGTGTCTGGCTGGGTTCTCTGAGGAGAACCTGTGTCAGACATGATGTCTCCGGGTTCTCCCGGAGTATTGGTTTTGACATGCTGCTCAGTCTCCATGCTCTCATCAGCGAGCACAGAGAACCTGTTCTTTAGCATGACAACAGGGCTTTCTTGTTTCTTCAGAGGTGTGTTCTTTGGCGGTGTTTTCTTCTGAGTTGGGGGAGGAGGAGGGGGTGGTGGGGTCAGTGTGTCCGTCTGTGTGGCTATGGATCTTCCTTTCTTAGCAACAGCCTGGGCGTAGGTCTTTGTCAAGCCGAATTGGCCCTTGGGTAGGGCCAGTACAGCCGATTTCGCCTGGCTAAAGGTACATCCGTTTCTTGCCTTGTACTCCTGCACGGCAACCTCCTGTTTCCACACAGGGCAGTCCTTGGAGTAGGCTGAGTGGCCAGCTTGACAGTTTGGGCATTTGAACTGGGCTGTGCAGCCCTTGTCCTCATGACCCTCTCCAGCAGATCTGGCACACACAGTGTTCCTCTTGCAGACTGCCGCGCCGTGTCCATAACCCTGGCACTTGAAGCACCTCATGGGGTTAGGTATGTAGGGCCTCACTGGAACTCGTAGGTATCCTGCCTTCACATACTCTGGCGGTGTCCTAGTTCCGAATGTGAGGATAATAGTGGCGTTTTTGACCTCCTCACCCTCCCTGCGCCTGGTAATGCGCCGGGCATGGGTGACTCCTTCAATGGCCTCCAATATTTCCTTCTCGGAACATTCCAGTAGGTCCCTAGAGCTGATTACACCTCTGCTGGTGTTCAGACTCTTGTGTGGCATGACTTCCACTTGGAGATCACAGAGTCTTCGGCATCTTAAAAGCCCATCAGAGTGTGTCTTGCTGTCTACTTCTACAAGGAGTTCCATTGATTTGTGTAGCTTAGACACACTCTTGGGCTCTCCCACTACTGACTTGAGTCCCTTATAGATAATAAAAGGGCTCAACTTTGTCAGGCTTTTTCCCTCCTCTGTGCACCTAACCACCAGAAATGATGGCCAGGTGGCACAGCTTTTTGGGACCTCCTCTTTTTTATCATCAATTCGACGTTTCTTGCCCAGACATAGGTCTGGGGCAAGTAGTTTTGTGTGTGTTTTTTTGTCCATATATATTTGGAGCACCTGTGCTCCCCACCCGCCATCGAGTCCAACAAGGGGACGGGCCATTCGGATGTCCAGAATGAGCCCGCCAGGGCTACACAGGTGCTATACTCAGTCAGCTGCTACATCGGACATGTGTCCGATACAGCAGCTCCCTGATTGACCCTCCAGCCACCGCCCTCCAGCATAGGTCGACGACCTATGCTGGTAGCTCGGCATGACCAGCCGGTTGACCCAGAGCGGGCCATCTGGGTCTCAGGTCTAGGGGAACTTGGAGCCAAAGTATTGTGTTGTTGTGGTTTATCCTCAGATAGCCACCACTCAAACACCAGGATCTCTTTATCCCCCCTTACCCGTCGCAGTCCACGGCAAACGGACTGGTCTAGGACGTAGTGAGAATTTAAAGTTAAGGAGACAGTGTGATGATCAATGAAGGCAGACTTAGGAAAAGAGGAGGCAGACACAATGATAGAAAAGAAGTAGGGCACTTTTGAGCTCCAAAAGTGCTAAGGAAAGAGGAGCGCAGTTTAACGTCATGTCTCGGGACGATCGAACGAAATGTAAGATAGAGTGTGTATGTATATGTGTGTGTGTGCTATATACAGGTAGTGAGTGGGGTGAGAAAGTTATATATGGAGAGAGAGAGAGAGTGAGAGGAAGACAGGCAGATTGACATGTGGAGGAAGAGAGAGGCAATTGAAAAGAGAAATTGAAAGGTTAAGATTGTTAGCATTATTTGGCACATTGACACATTTTAGGCAGAGTGGTGTATATTAGGCGGCAGTATTTTCACTAGAGAGATTGGAGAGTGCGGGAGAGAGAAAGGGGGAAAAAAGAGAGGGGGGGGAAAGGGGAGGAGACTGACAAAACCAACCACAATGGCGGTATATTTGTGAGACACCCGGCCAATTGTGCGTGGGCTGGAAACGTCTTCAGTTTGTTTTCGTTTAAATACTTGAGTCTTGGTCTCTGTTATTCTTGCTAGCAATAAATCGAATGACATCTACCTGCTTTCCCAGGGCCATTAATGTCATTAAATCATTCACAGTCAACTCACACTTACAGTCACTCTCTCTTAGGGTTGAAGACTTTTCAGTTGCATGTTTGTTGGTAAGAGTTTATACAAGTCGTCTCTTGTGTTGTCTTTCCAATAGCCCTTTGTCCTGGTCACCCGATCTATCACGAATCAAAGAAGATTAAGAAGGTATATACCTAATAATTAAGAAGTGGGAATTACAGACCAGATTTCTTTTTCTCTATTATATATTTTTTAAAAAGGAGTTTAAAAAACAACAAACTCTGACGCCGGTAAGATCTATATTAAAAATCCCACACGAACATGTAAGAACTAAAGATAGTTATGATATTATAACAGAAACTAGAAATCAGGTTATAAAGTCATGTGAAGAAGGGGATAGACAGGTGATAGAGAGAAATGAATGGACACGTTCCAGAGTGAATGAACATAGAAAAACGACGGAATTAGAGGTAGGACATAATGTTTTCGTCTTACTCAAGGGCTATTAGAATGGAAAGAAAACCTATAAATGACAGATCTTCAGCAGTACCACCCTTTGACTGATAATGCGAATCCTTCTGGTAATGTTGAGGGACACGAAGATGTCTGCAAGCATGTGCGAGGTCACGTGACGCCAACTTATCGTCTGATATCATAAAAGGGACTATTTTATTTGGTATCACATTTGGTCACATTTTAATTATTTTTTTTTTAACAACGATGCGTCACTGTCCAGAGAAATAGGACAACCGTCTCGCAAAGGCCAAATGTTTATAAAGCAATGGTTCTCACTACATTTTTGTATGGCTCCTAGACCGGGGTACGGGGCATTTAAGGCTCCTCGAACGCTTTCATCAAAGATGCCTACGCTGGCAAGACCACATTACAAATAACTCTGCTCTGGAGATGTGGACAATATAGAAGCACTAATTACCACTGGACAGCTGCGTTAAGTCGGATCATTTTTTGGTGAGCTTAAAGGAGAACGGCGTAACAGAGGTGCCTCTTGTAAGCGCTATAAATATCAAAATCAAGCACAATTTCGGTTTCACTGGCTTACAGAAAAGTAGCTGGTAGCAGAGTGCCTCTGAAAGAGACAGTTGAAGAGTTCTCACAAAGGCTGCGAGACACACATTTGAGACTCAAAGAAAAGCTCTTAATGAAGACAGGCGCTGAAGACTAGCGGAAAAATATGTAGGTCACAAATGGGTTTGCGTAGTCATGTGAAACACTGCACTCATCCTTAATCTTCAGAATCGTAGACATTGCCATTATTATAATATTATAAATATAAACCACAGTCGCTTTATTTCCAAGCTTAGCTTCTTTCAATTTTTGTTATTTTGACATTTTCGGTTTTCTTAACGTTAAAATGAACAATTATTTTTAAAATTAGTCGCTCATAAATAGGTAATTATCACAAAGGGATTAAGTCCATAGACGTTTTCTTAAAGTAAAAACTAGAAAAATAACAAATGATGACAGCGACTTAATGAAAAGAATTAAATAAATTATTATTACATACCAATTAAGCATTCAAGATACAGTTGATGCTCAGTGTGTTTGATTCAACTGCACTTCTAATATTAATTTTTTTTTGGACATGACCTCTAAATATCTCACTACCCCATTATTATTATTTTTTAAAAATAATATACTTTGTTAGTTTTGGGTACCGGATAATGGTACATTTCATCCTTTATTTATGTACTATATTATAATAATTTTAACAAATAAAGCATTAAAACATATTTAGCATTCAAATGCTTAAGTTTGTGTTTTTTAACGTTGTAACTTATCAATTTTATCTTAAAGATTGTTTTAAAAAAATATTTTTTATATAGCTTTCCTCCAAGGCTCACTTTCAGCTAGGCCCACTTCTGCATGGCCTTAGTTTGAGAAATAGAAATAATTATTTATAGAATAAATTTATTTAAAGCAGTGATAACGTTTTGGAGGTTAACGGGGTATAAGTGGTTGCATTATGACACGTGATAGTAACACGAAGAGGGGTGTGACCTATGTCAGTAGATCTACTTGTACTTCTAGAATCTAAATGTAAACTGTATTGAATTTACGTAAAAATATAAGCAACTTTAAATGTACTAAGTTATCCCATGATTACGGTAATACGACTACGCCATTTTGGCTCTAGACCTAGATATAGTCTCCAGTAAAATTTAAATTTATTTAATTTTTACTTTGAAAAATAATAACGTCTAAACTAGAGTTTTCCCCGAGCTAGTAATTCTTTTCTCAGCGATATACATCAACTTAAGACAGCATGGTCCAAAAAGGGCACTTTACCTTTTTTTTATTACATCAACTGTTAAATTTCTAGGAAAATTGTTACAGCCGTTTTTAAGATCAACAGTCCGCCCACCCACCCAGGTTCCATGAAGGAGTGACTTGAATAGAGGCATTGTAATATGTAGGGAGGGCTGTTCAGAATCACAATTTAGACGAATGATGGGCAGAATGCATACCTGCCCTCTAAACACTTATCTGAATATCCTGAATACCAACATGATACATGCCTTCTAAACATTTATCTGAATATCCTGAATACTAACAAACGTTTGAGCTGGTTGCGGTAATTCCCGCTAAGCCGTCTTCAACGAAAAGCGTAAGCCAAATTTAATTTTAAAATGCTTATGAGGGAAAACCTAAATTAAACTGGCTTTGGTATCATTGGCTTGAACAGAATTGTTGGATAGACCCACATATGACGTACAATATATAGAACAAAAAAATAAGTGCACACAAGACATGACGTAGAGCCTCAAAACAGAGTTAAATCTTTCTCTCCGTAATTATTTATCCACGTTTTGAAGGAATACTTCATTTTGCTTTTTACTATTTCACTCCCCTGTTATTAAGCTTCAATAACTTTGTCGTTAGCTATCAGAAAATGATTTCTTTGTTATAGAATTAAAGGGAAATACAAGCTCTTTTTATATAATACAAAGTAAAGCTTATAAAATTAAACATTAATTTAAATCAACCACGGTGCCATCAATGAGGAGAGAAGTTAATCAACTCTAATACCCATTTCAAATTTAATGGGGCATGAGGATCTAAGTCAAATTATGTTGTAAACAATCTACTCCATCATAAATTTAAGGTGAAAAAATACTTTTAAAATTTTATTCAGAAGATTAATTGATGCATACTTAGAGCAATAGATAATAACAAATAAAAAGTTAAAAATAAAACAACAGGATTAGCAAAATAAAAGTAGTGATTTTTTTTTAAATATTGTAAATTTAGTTTGAAAGGAAACAATGTCAAAGATCTGTGTTCACACATGTGCTTCCACCAACAGTAACTCCAAAACTTCCTCATAATAATTGTTTTACCTACAAGAATATAATAATAATAATAATAATAATAATAATAAGCCACGATAAACCATAATGAAATTAAAAGAGGACTTTCTTGGTAAATATAAGCAAAGAGTAAATAAAATCCTAAACACCAAACTGTCTGGCAATAACCAAATTTCGATGTTTACACCCTAAGTCCTCAACCATAAGGTTATACCTGCCCAGGAAGGATGGAGGTCGTGGATTGCAGAACATCTTCAAAATGTGTAAGTTGCAAGTTTTTAAAATACGATCAAAACTGCAAGCCTCCAGCAATGAACTAGTTTCCTTTCTACGCAAATATGACTTCGAAGCAACCGCTCTGAACCTACACAATGTTGATGTTAATGTCGGTTAGGACGACGTAGGGCCTGAGATTCGTTATGGCAAATTCAAGACTTTATTAGATGGGGAAAACATTGACAATGCTGTTTCCTTAACATAGCTCAAAGCAGGACATCTCTACCCTGAAACAGAAGGCTTTGTTACAACAATACAGGACAGAGTAATCAGGACAAAAAATTACGAGAAGCATATCCTAAAACTCAACGTTGTCGACAAATGCCAAAAAATGTAGAAATGTGGGTGACTCAATTGAACACATAATGGCAGGATGTTAAGCCCTATTAGAATCTGCCTACCTAGGTCGCCATAACCAAATTGCAAAAAATGCACAAACACCTGGCCTTGATACATAATTTAATCGATATTGATACTCCTCCTTATTACAATTACTCGCCACAAGAGGTTCTCGAGTGTTATGAAAATTATATGCTGTATCTGTTGTCGTTCTTATGTTTACATGTGATTGTAACTCGTCAGTAAGAATGTGCTCACAAAATGTGTGTTGTGTAGTCATTCGGTGTATTAAAGCCATTCTAAGCGGACATGGTTTTCGACTCTGTTATCATTATGTTCATAACATCGAGTCTACTGGTCATCTGCTGTACTGGGATAAGCCTTTTTTGACCTACAAAACGGTAGATTTTAATCACCCTAATCTGCTGTTAATTGATTTAAAAAAAAACGCCACAATTATTGATATTGTCATACTACTATCTCATAATTTAAGAAAAAAAAACTGAGTTGGAAAAACAACGAAAATATAGGAACATAGGGTTAGAGATTAAGGGCTTATGGAAGTTATCCAAAACAACAATATACCCCATTGTTATATCAACCGAAGGGATATTAACAACAGACCTCACAGATACCTTCAACATTCCTAATAACATTCTCGTTGCCTGTCAGAGGACGGTACTGCTGCAGACCTACCCCATCACCAGAAAATTCCTCAGTGGAAACTGATAAAGGGACTACAATATAATTTGTTTCTCTTTAACGAAACTCGACCCTGGCAGCGCCAGAGAATAAATACTCATTCATCTCTAACATAATAATAATAATAATAATAATAATAAGATAGATAGATAGATAGATAAATAGATAGATAGATAGATAGACATCGATGCAAACATTTATCTAAAACTAACCTGCAGTCTCTATTTATAGCTGTCAAGATTGGATACTGGCCTCGATTACAACGATTCGCAAAATCGTCATTACTAATTTCCCAAAGATGAATGCCACCAAGACCTTTTTGTTTAATGTAATCAACCTAGTGATGTAAACAATATATTGTCAATTTACTATATGCCTTGAACGTAAAAAAATCACCAATGTAAATACATTTCCTTTAATAAAATGAGAGTACCTGCTATTATGGATGTGCCACTTGCGGATCCAGAACTTTTGAGTGGGGGGGGGGGCGATTTTTTTCCAAACCCTAACCCTAATGCCCAGTAAACCCTAACCCTATGCATAAACGTGCATATATATATATATATATGAGAATTTTTAAAAAGCAGCATTTCTCAACCTTTGGTGAAAAACAAAACAACTGGGGCATCGCTATAAGGTTTTCAAGTGACAAAAGCGTTTTCTTGCTTTTTTTCACTGCAGAAAAGTATTCTCCTGACATTTACAGCTCAATATTCATCAATGGAGTTCGGGGCGAAGCCCCGCCGCCAAAAGCGTTTTCTTGCATTCTTCACTGTAGAAACGCATTATTTTGATATCTACAACTCATTATTTATCAATGGAGTTCGGGGCGAAGCCCCGACGACAAAAGTGTTTTCTTGCTTTTTTCGCTGCAGAAAAGTATTCTCCTGACATCTACAGCTCATTATCCATCAGTGGAGTTCGGGGCGAAGCCCCGCCGGCAAAAGCGTTTTCTTGCATTCTTCACTGTAGAAACGCATTCTCCTGACATCTACAACTCATTATTTATCAATGGAGTTCGGGGCGAAGCCCCGCCGCCAAAGAGTTTTCTTGCATACTTCACAGAAGAAAGGTATTCTCCTGACCTAAAACTCATTATTCATACTATTAAAAAAGGACCTTTTGAATAATGTTGTACTTATAATATTCTAATATGAATTTATAGGCCCTTAATACATTGCGAAAAATCCGATTTGTTCCTTGAAAAGGTAATATACCCCACATAGCCTATTTAGATTTTGGCTTTGAGGATCTCCGCCGAAAAAAAATTATTCGATAAATAATATTCAATAAAATCAAAGTATAAATTGTGAGTTATAGTCCCAAATTTATTTAACTAGAAAAATATCAGATTGAGTAAAGGTTAGAAAAAGGCGACTATGAAAAAATGATTTTGGTTTAGAACTCATCTCAATCGTGACTCTTATACTGAAAATTTTTGCTTGAATTCTAACTTTTCCAAAGCAAAGTCTTTCTTAAAATAGTTATGATAAATTCATGTGAAATTACATAAACTCTGTCTGGAAATGGGAGGGGCGGTAGAGTGAAAACGATTAATCCTCGCTCCTTTAATAATTTCTGCTAAAGATTGCATTTGACATTAAAGAATAGGGGTGTGGCGACTCGATGTAAGAATTTAATTTATAGTATATATAAATTATATTAGTGACAGATGTTTTTGTTTTGTAATTTCCTAACCGTAATACAAAAAGAAAAAGTATTGGTTTGTCCGATGGGGGAAAGGCGATTGCATGAATCGCCCCTCCCACCTGGTACAACCCTTTTTCATTAAAATTTTACTAATGATAAAATTTGAGATTAGAGTGTGGTACGACATAATATACAATGAGTTGAAATATCAATATGTAGTTTATAATATATAGATATTCAACTAATTTTGTTCACAAACTATGATTCTCCACAAAAATAGGACCGCCCCCCCCCCACTCAGAGGGCTAGAGTGGGGAGGGCAGTACATGCAATTTCCCCCTCCCCCAACCTCACCGAAACGGCCAAGATACAAGAAGGCGAGCGACATAATATAAATCACTATATTAATTCAACTAATTTTTTTCACAAACTATGATTTCTCCATTAAAGTAGGACCGCCCCCCCCCCGTCAAAAGGTTTAGGTGGGAAGGGCAGTAGAGATAAATTGGCAAACAGGGAACGACATAATACAAAGATCGGTTAAAATATCAATAACAAGTTTTAATCACATAGATATGTAATTGATTCTGTTAGCAAGCTGTGATTTCTACAAAGAAATTGGACCGCCCCCCCACTCGAAAGTTTATAGGGGAGGGGGGCGGGATCGATACCATCGCCCCCTCCCGACCCCACCAAATCGGCCAACATACTAGAGGGGGGGGCGAAATAATCTAAAAATAGGTTGAAATATAAATAATTAGTATATATTATTAACATAAGTAATGAATTCGTATACAAATTGTGTGAATTCTATACTAAAATTCGTCCGCCCCCCCCCTTCGGGGGAAGGGGGTCGGCCGAGTGGGGGGGGGGGCGATCGCCCCTACCGCCCCCCCCTGGATCCGCCAGTGGGATGTGCTGACGTAAAGTCGGGGGACCTTTTTTCTTTAATATGAATTGCTTGTTGTATAACTATTTAAAATTTCTTTTTTACAAGTACAATAGCAACAAATATTTTGAAGCCAATAAAGTTTAAATGATCCATAACAATGAGATCAGAGACCCGTGCTGCGCTGAGATTAAACCCCCTTCCCCATAACATAGAGTACAACCAAATAATTCTTAGGCCCATTAGTTGTAGTTTTTACATTTGCCTGCTTCATAACACCACCACCCCCCTCACACACAAACACAATATACAAACTATTTTTAATGAAACGCCTTTAGTCCAACATAACACATTTTGCCCTTTGTACATTGAGTCGAACAGCCAGCGTTACAATTACATCTCAAAACTTTGTTTGGTATCCACCAAAAGAAAGCTTCATTCCCAACCGCTCTCTTTTTTTTGTATTTCGCATCCCAGTTTTAAACAAGGCATATACCCTTGTTTGAATCAGCCGTTTAATCTGCACTGCACTGCACCCGATAATTATAGAATTACTGATTAATAATTAATTAAAGCTTTGTTTTTCCCGATGAATGTAATCATGATGCTACAGAAGTATCCAAGCTAAAAATGTAAAGCCATATTACATAGTCTTCGGGGCTTGCAAAGACCTTCCTTCAGGGAACAGTACCAGCAAAAAGAAGAACAGGCAGACAGAGTAAGCGATGGGAAAACTACATAAAAGAATGGACGGGCCTGCCATTTACCTGCCAGTAATTTGTTTTCTCTCCTTGAGCTTCGTTGTAATTTTTCATATGACGTCAAATTTTTCTTCTAAGACAAAGGCTAAGGTTGCTTTATTGATCCTTATGGGCATTTGTTGTGAATACAAGGACTCTTTTCTCATATACAGACAACACAACAGAAACACACACATTAATAGAACAGACACAACATAAAGAGTTCATTCAGCGACTACACACAGGCATCTTGGTCTTTTTTGTTTCCTGATCAAAGGGTGGCGTTGATATAGTCTGACGGAGTAAAGTACGAACGAGTTTTTGTACCGCTCTGTTCTTGTTTTGATTGACAGAAGTCGCCCACTTCGCGACGACCTGAAGTAGGCTAGTTTTGATGGAGCGGGTGGCTGTTGTCTTCCAAGATTTTTTCGATTTTTCTTAAACACTTTTGTTAAAAAAGTTCCTTTAAATATGGTAATGTTGTGCGTGTGATTTTTGATGCCCTTTTTATAATTTTTTCTAGGCGGCGAAACTGTTTAGATGAAGCGTTGCCTTGCCAACAAGTTATTCCGTATGTTAGAAGATTATGTATGGTCGCTCCGTAAAAATTATCTAGGATCTTCTTGTTTAGTTTCAAGCTATTGAGCTTATATATGAAAAATAGTCGCTGGGCTGTTTCTTTGTCAGAGTTTCAAGGTGGTCTTCCCCATGTGAGATTGGTCGTTTGATGCATTCACGCCCTATTGTTCGACAGAAGCAAGCTGTATCTTTTGAGTTCCTGAATTATCCATGCGCATATGTCACTGGACAGCCTAAGCGTTTGACTTAATAGATATTCTCGAAGAACTATTTAATCCCTGTTAGGGGTTTCAAGTTCCAGATTTAAGGTTTCAGATTCCAGATTTTTATAGTCAGTATTGGTGTTTTACTGTGATGTTGTGATTTTCGGTGCTACTCTGAACTTTGATTATCTTCGTCGTTGGTGAAAATTCGTCTTGGTTAGAAGATACTTGTGTTACCATAAACATTTTGTATATGAAGTGAACTGAATCTGATTACATAGTCTTTTTCAATGGCTCGCATCCATTGCCTTTCGAGACAAAAGGAGCCATATATATATATAATTCAGCAATCTCGAGGACTTTAGTGTTTGTTGGCAGGGCGAGACACAGTGATTACGAGCAGCTGCCTGGATCCAGTGTGTCTCTAGGCAGTGGCGTCACTAGGGTGGGTGTCACCCGGTGCGTTAAGATCAGGGTGTCACCCCCTAACCCCAGCGTTCCACTTATTCTTCCCAATAAAAAACTATCGTTGTTTAGTTCTTTTTTGAGCAATAAAACAGTTCGTTGATTACTGTTACACAACGTTAAAATGAGTCTCGATTGTATTTTTTTTTGTCTGACATATTGTTAATTATTACAAAGATAAACATCTCAAATTTTTAAATTACAAACAAATTAAACATCAACTGAACATGCTTTCCTAAGTAAACATTAAACAGCTCTTAGTGGAAACTTTTGAACATTATAGTCACATATAGTGGTAGTTTCCTGAGGACAACTAATGAAAAAAAAAACTTTTACGAAAAGTATATTGACCGGTACAAAAATCTGAAAAGAAACTATTTTTTTTAGCATTTAGAAGTTTACAATAACTTTATAAAATAAAAATTTAAATTTCCTTTTCACAATTTCAAATTTGAAAACTTATACATAACTTTAAACTCAATATAATTTCAATGGACAGTATTGATTGATTTGAAATTCGTTTTTCAAAAGTTATTATTAGTTGTTAATTAACTTTAGTTTTGCAAAGCTTCTTTTCACACGACGCCAAGTAAACATTTGGCAAGAAACAGTTGACGTCCTTCAAAACTTTGCTGCATTCTAGTATTCTAGTTTGAGTATTTCTGTTCACATATCTTGTTGTCTGGCCCAGTATAAAAGAGATAGATGCACTCAGTATTAACCTCTCGTTCTCTATTTGAATAGTGAATCCGGCGTCTCAAGATTTACTTTCCTGATACTTTCATATTGTTAAAACGTATTTTTCTGTTGCAATTACATGCTAGTTTGATTTCACAAAAGTTATCTCAGTAACATTTTGAGCTAACTTTTCACTTATTTCGTAGAGTCAATGTTAAAGTGCTCTAGCTTAGCCACCACTTTGCCAATAATTAACTCTTTAATTTGAAGGTACTCTTCTGTTTAGTTGACTTATTCCCCAGTACATCTGCCAACAACAAAGTCAAGAAAAGAAAGGTATACATGTATCACAGACAGCTGTCTTTGCGCTGCGCCTCTAGTGTTTGTATTTTCAGAGAGACGGCAAAGATTTTAGCGTTATACTTTCATCAAATCTTTCTTTCATGGGTCTTAACAGCAACACGATGTGCACACCAGCGAGTTGTTCCTATGACACTCTAGCATTCATTCAAATATCCCATCGATTGGTAACAGCGGCAAAGAAAGAAAAACCTTTTTCTAGAAAACCGAGAAAATGAATGTTAGAAGTATTTTCTGATTAAGAATTTTGACCACATAGCTTAAGTAAACGGTGCACACATCCATTCAAGTTTCTTTTCTGTTCTTCATTTATTACTGCCTGCACTTCTTCATGAATCTTTGACATTGTAGCTGCATGACCATGTCCTTGAACTCATCATATCCATACGTTAAGCCTATCTCTTTCCAGTCGTTTGAAATTATCAGAACTGATACCATCAGCTTTTGGTCCACTTCAAGAGGAATATCCCACAATATTTCAGTCATTTCAACATTACCATTGCTACTGTTAATCTATCTTACAACTTCAGAGACCTATGTTAGGTGTGCTGTATTACAAGATACAAGAGTACATTGCAGCATTTATGTCTCTGATCTCTGATAAGTATATTTCTTAAGTGGTTTGCTAAAACATTTATAAACTCTCTGAGTTTTGGTACAAGCTTATAAAGTTGGGTTTTTTTTGCCTTGCAATCGTGTAAGTTATTATTTCAGCAATGGGTCATATTTGGATAACATTTCTAAAACCCCAAGAAAAAAATTTCATTACTCAAAGAAAAGTCTTCTTCAATTCGCCACCTAATATATCTACCAAATTTTGTTTTACTAGAAACAATGCAATAGTTAACAATTTATAAGTGCAAGATGTTCCTCTGTTTTCCCATCTATATGTCAAGCATAGCGATGACTTAATTGTCAATTTTTGAAGCTTAAGTCCGGCTGTCAAAATATTCCAAATTTGAAAGCCTGATAAATGTTCTTCACTCTTCTCGCGAGTTTCTCATTGTGGGCATGCCCACTTTTTATCAAACAAGAAAATGTTGCTATTGATTTTTCTCCACTAAGAAAAATTTTATTCAACCATTCTTATCCTTTATGATCTTGCTACTGTCACAATTTAAAGTTGGCATTTTTTTAATTAATTTTTTTTTTGGAAAAGTGCATTTTTTTTCCATTTGGGAGTCACCCCCTATCGGGTGTCACCCGGTGCGGACCGCTCCCCCCGCAACCCCCCAGTGATGCCACTGTCTCTAGGCACTACGGGAATATTCTACATATATAATATATTTGGTGCGGCGGGGCAGCTTTATTTGTCCAATGCGTTTTATCATACATTTAAAAGTAATCAAATTAACCTTTTATTTAAATAATATATTATGTACTACACCATTTAATTAAAAGAAATAAATGTTATTTTTAAAAAATCAAACACTCAGCCGACAAAAATTATAGTTGAATGTGTCTGAATAAAAAAGTTGCAGTCTCAAACTAAATTAGCAAATAGGCTATTTAGAAGCACGTTTTTACCTTAACTTTAATACTATCTTCATCTTCGTAGTAATACAGAAAATTTCCCCGGAAATAGTAGTAAAAACCATCAACTCTTGGCCCAATCAGGTAAGGAGACTTGTCCTCTAATCTATGTACTGTATAGCCACTTCTCAGTATAGGGCATATCTACAGTAAAACAACAACAACAACAACAATTATTACATATAATTGAAAAGCCCACAGCCAAATGATCCCTGTACCAAAACATTCATATGGCCTTCCAATTCTAGTGTCTTTTTGAATTGGATCGGTCCTTAAATTTAAGTATTATCCCCCCCCCCCAACCAAACCGCCCGTGTCAATTCACAATATCTCAGTATTAATTAGCTTTCAATTTTTTTTCGAAATATTTGGTAGGCTTAATGACATAAATATACGAGCAGATACATATATATATGATCCCCGGTCACTTCATCGCCGGTCATTTCTAAATATGATTCTGTAGAATGCTTTTTGACACCTATATGTTGACCGGTCATTTCGTCCCCGGTCACTTCATCCCCGGTCATTTCAGCCCTTGGTCAATTCATCCCCTGGTCACTTCATCCCCCGGTCACTTCATCCCCGGCCATTTCATCCCAAATTAAATATTTTATATATAAATATGATTCTGTAGAATGCGTTTTGACATTTTATGATTTGTTACTAATGCGTTTATAGTGTTTCCTCTTCCACTTTGTTTTCTTAATGAGAAATCTTATATTATATTGTAAATCTGGTTGTGTACTTAGCTGGTGACCGGTCATTTCATCCCCGGTCACTTCATCCCCGGTCTTTTCATCCCCGGTCACTTCATCCCCGGTCACTTCATCCCCGGTCACTTCATCCCCGGTCTTTTCATCTCCGGGCACTTCATCCCCGGTCACTTCATCCCCGGTCACTTCATCCCCGGTCATTTCATCCCCTGGTCACTTCATCCCCCGGTCACTTCATCCCTCGGTCACTTCATCCCCGGTCATTTCATCCCCAATTAAATATTTTATTTATAAACGGGAGCAGGGGACATTTGAGACCAAAATAAAATCTGCTGCCGAGGACAGACGCAGACGCTAAAAGAAAATCTTAATCGATCACCGCGGACAATGGTGTATGTGGCAAAATATGTAGGTCACAGCTGCAATCCTCATTAATTTTCGGACTCGAAGACAAGCGTTATTATTATTATTATTTTGCTGGTGAATTATTACCATGTTTTCATACTTCGGTGTCTACTGTCCTGTACCAAAACAAAGGAAATGGTCATAACACAGTTTCTCTGCGCCTTCCTTGCTCACACTGAACAAGATATCTTGCCAGGGGCCAACGAGTTTGCATGCGCAAATGTTCTTTCACAAAAACAATTATTTTATCTGCTTGTCAAGTTAATTGTCAATTTTCTTATAGTGAGCAGATAAACTTGGCAACGTGTAAAAATTATTTTCATCTTTTTATGTTTGCAAATTTGAACTTTCATTTGGAAGGATCAGATTATTTCAGACACATCGAGCCATTTTACATTTGAACCATACAGTTATGCTTTTCATTACTTGCGATTCTTGTGGCAATGTCTTTCCTACTAATTTTTGTCGATGAATCACACAGTGAGCTCTGTTGATGACTCTGTACTAAACTTTGAAATGCTGACCTTCTTGGAAACTTGAAGAACCATCTGTGTTAATAAATTTAATATTTTTCAAAAAGATTTTTTTTTACATATCATTAAAATCATATCTTTCCCAGTGGTTTGCAAATGAGAAACTTGTCTTTAAAATCGCAATCTTTTTAAATACACATCTTTACTTTGAAGTACTGGGTATTTAGTCAAAAAAGCTCGGATTTTGAGTGTCGAAATGACTTTGCATTAATTTCGGCTACATAGATTCGGATCAAAGAAATCCATTACAAATAACGCACTGGTTGTTTTCAATTTCCGCTTGAACTATTGCAGTAAAAGCATATCGACATTATATTTTCTTTTCTTAACATTCTTATGTGCGAGAACGTCAAGGGGTGATCCATAACGACAACACACTTTCAATACCATGTACTAGTCAACGAAGGAGTATTATTAACTTCAACGGAATTGCTTTTCAATTTCATCACGACGTCACCATTGAAAAAATAGATATGATTCCACTAAAATGTAAGGTTGCGGTATGCATTAGTTTACATTAATTTAAACTGTCAAAAATAATTATTCTGTGACAATTGTAATGTTTCAGATCATTCTGTTTCAGTTGTCTTATTTTATCCTACAATAACAATAAAAAAATAACTTCCAACTGGAAAAAAACTTTGTACAATATCAAGTCTTACACGTTAAAATAGAAAACAATAATCCATATTTTCGATGGCAAAACGCCAATCGAGCCCCAAGGGGGTCGCGACCCACAGGTTGAGAACACCTGGTTTAAACCCTTAATATTGAGTAGGCACATCAGAGGCGAATTGGGTTTCAAAATCGGCCCTCGAATTGTGTTACATGTGATGGGACCCAGTTATATCTGTTCTCAAAAACATTGTGACGAGTTTAAACATTTCTAAAAAAAAATTATTACATGATTTTGAAACTACATGATACAATTAATAAATGAAGTACCAGGTGGCCGAGCCTCGCTCGATTAAATAATTTCTTAAAGAAGGTTATATACCCAAAGTCATATTGGGAATATTTTTGTAATTACGAAAATGAACGATCGGATAAAGACTACTGATCTGAAGAGTTGCTTTAGTTTTCTGTTAGTTCTAAATGTAATTGTACATGGCGATTAAAAATAAAGTCTCTTAAGTCCTCATACAGTCTGACCAACCACAGCTCACTTCCGTCTTATAGTTTTAAAATCTATCTTTTGCGTAAAACTATTGTAGGCCTACTATTATTGGCTTGGAAGAAAGTCTTTGCAGTGTAACTTCTCAGATGGTTACATTCAGACATTTAATTATGGAATTAGTATATATTCATTATGGTGTAGTACGAAACATCCATTGACGCAAATCTCTACGTTATAGGGTAAAACAGACACTTTGTGACAAAGTAAAATTGCGCATTTTTTCTTAATAGACTTAAATCATTGCATTAGTTTTTTAAAGAAACGTTTCCGTGGGGCACCTCTGTTACGCCAAACAATATGCTCGTTACCCATACGGGATACGTGCCGTGCTCAGCCTGACCGTTGGACTATAAGAAGTTCATACCGGCTTTTGCCATCCATCCATCCCAGTGGTGCTACAGCCCGTGGAGGGATATGGCCTGCTTTTACACATCCCTCCATTCAGATCTCACCTTGGCCTTCCATCTCCAAGCCCTAACCCCAAGCTTTTTACCGAGGTGTATAGTTAAATAAAAAGAGGCTGCAGAGTACGCAAACTCGTTGGCCCCTGGCTAGATATCATGTTCAGTGTGAGCAAGTAAGGCGTAGAGAACCTTTGTTTTGACCATTTCCTTTGTTTTGGTACAGGACAGTAGACACAAAGCACGAACACATGGTAATAATTCAACAGCAAAAAAAAAATAATAATAAGGCTTGTCTTCGATTCCGAAGATTAATGAGGATTGCAGTATTTCCCGTGGCTACGCAGCCCCAGCTGTTACCTACATATTTTGCCACATCCAGGGCAAGCATAACCATTGTCAACCGGTGGTCGATTAAGATTTTCTTTTCGCGTCTGCCTCTGTTCTCGGCAGCAGATTTTCTTTGGTCTTAAATGTGTATCCTGGTAATTCTTTAAGTCCGTCAGTAACGCTGGACAGAGTGGTATCCTGTATGGAAGACGAATCTCAGACGAACGCATGCCAAAGGCAGTCTTTTTTTGGTGAGCTAAAAAAGTGGACGACGTAATACCGAAACGCTTAAAAGACCAGTTTAGGCGCCAACTTGCTTTAACTGAAATAGAACAGCTGAAGATCACCAGCAAAATAAACAACAAAGTACAAGGTATCTACACCGCTCTAGGCAATTCAAGTGTTATCAATTTATAAAGCCTTCAAAACACAATAACTAATCATACATCGGCACATTTAATTTCAATACTTCTCTTTCATAGTTCAAATAATACATCAATCTACAGTAAGATGCACTGGCGGATCCAGGGGGGGGGGCGGTAGGGGCGATCTCCCCCCCCCCCGTAGTATAGAATTTACACAATTTGTATACGAATTTATTACTTATGATAATAATTTATACTAATTATTTATATTTCAACCTATTTTTAGATTATTTCGCCCCCCCCCCTCTAGAATGTTGGCCGATTTGGTGGGGTCGGAAGGGGGCGATGGTATCAATCCCGCCCCCCCCCCCATACACTTTCGAGTGGGGGGGGGCGGTCCAATTTATTTCTAGAAATCACAGCTTGCTAACAGAATCAATTAAATATCTATACGATTAAAACTTGTTATTGATATTTTAACCGATCTTTATACTATGTCGTTCCCTGTTTGCCGATTGGGTGGGGGGGGGGGGGCGAATACCTCTACTGCCTTTCCCACCTAAACCCTTTGAGTGGGGGGGGGGGGAGGCGGTCCTATTTTTATTGAGAATCATAGTTTGTGAACAAAATTAGTTGAGTCGCCCCACCCCTATTCTTTAATGCCAAATGCAATCTTTAGCAGAAATTATTAAAGGAGCGAGGATTAATCGTTTTAACTCTACCGCCCCTCCCATTTCCAGACAGAGTTTATGTAATTTCACATTAATTTATAATAATTATTTGAAGAAAGCTAGAATTCAAACGAAATTTTTCAGTATGAGTCACGATTGAGATGAGTTCTAAACCCAAACACTAATACATAGTCCCTTTTCCCAACCTTTACTCAATCTGATATTTTGCTAGTTAAATAAATTTGGGACTATAACTCACAATTTATACTTAAATATTATTGAATATTATTTATCGAATAATTATTTTTTCGGCGTCGATCCTCAAAGCCAAAATCTAAATATGTGGGTTATCTTATGTTTTCATGGAAAAAATCGGTTTTATTTGCAATGTATTAAGGGCCTATAAATTCATATTAGAATACTTTTCAAGTACAACATTATTCGAAAAGTCCTTTTTTAATAGTATGAATAATGAGCCTTTGGTCAGGAGAATGCGTTTCTTCTGTGAAGAATGCAAGGAAACGCTTTTGGCTTCGCCCCAAACTCCATTGATGAGTAATGAGCTGTAGATGTCAGGAGAATACGTTTCTGCAGTGAAGAATGCAAGAAAACGCTTTTGGTGTCGGGGCTTCGCCCCGAACTCCATTGATGAATAATGAGCTGTAGATGTCAGGAGAATGCGTTTCTGCATTGAAGAATGCAAGAAAACGCTTTTGCAACTAGGAAACCTTATAGCGCTGCACCAGTTGTTTTGTTTTTCGCCGGAGGTTGAGAAATGCTCCTTTTTTTATTCTCATAAATATATATATATATATATATATATATATATATATATATATGTATATATATATATATATATATATATATATATATGAAATATATATGTGTGTGTGTGCTGTGCGCACGTTTATGCATAGGGTTAGGGTTTACTTTTTTGGCGTCGGAACCCCACTGATGAATAATGAGCTGTAGATGACAGGAGAATGCGTTTCTGCATTGAAGAATGCAAGAAAACGCTTTTGGCGTCGGAGCTTCGCCCCGAACTCCATTGATGAATAATGAGCTGTAGATGACAGGAGAATGCGTCTGCATTGAAGAATGCAAGAAAACGCTTTTGGCGTCGGGCCTTGCCCCGAACTCCATTGATTAAGCTGTAGATGTCAGGAGAATACGTTTCTGCAGTGAAGAATGCAAGAAAACGCTTTTGGCGTGGGGCCTTGGCCCCGAACTCCATTGATGAAGCTGTAGATGTCAGGAGAATACGTTTCTGCAGTGAAGAATGCAAGAAAACGCTTTTGCAACTAGGAAACCTTATAGCGCTGCACCAGTTGTTTTGTTTTTCGCCGGAGGTTGAGAAATGCTCCTTTTTTTATTCTCATAAATATATATATATATATATATATATATATATATATGTATATATATATTATATATATGAAATATATATGTGTGTGTGTGCTGTGCGCACGTTTATGCATAGGGTTAGGGTTTACTGGGCGTTAGGGTTGGGTTTGGAAAAAAAATCGCCCCCCCCCCCACTCGAAAGTTCTGGATCCGCCAGTGGTAAGATGGTGTGCAAATGTTTAATTAGGTCTATTGATCCTTTAGAACTCGTTCTTGTTTGCAAAGAAATATTTTAGTGTACTGCGGTAAGCCTAGTGATGTAAGCAGCGTTTTTCCCCGTTCACGGAAAATTTTCATTCATAAAACATTCTAGCCAAAATTAATTTTTCGATAATGAGCCATTTTTAAACTTTTTTTACATTTTATTCATATTACAAGAAAAAGGTGTAAATGCTAGGAGAAAGAATTTCTAAAGCAGATAGCGCCAGAATACGCTCAGAGCCGGGGCCCGGCCCCAAAATCAGACTCCTTGCCGACTTGAGCGGAAACCCGCCGAATGCTCAATTCTACCTTTAGAAAGAACTTTATACAACGCTTAAAAATTATGCAGGCAACTTTATTTCCAAAAAAAAAAAAAAACAAAAAAAAAAACAAAAACAACGAATTGTTTTACATCGCAATCAAGGTCCCCAGGTTCTCAATAGGGGGAGGGGAGCTCAAACGAAAATTTCGTCATGTAGGGGGTCGCCATCCGGAAATGTTCTAGAAACACTGCCTTAATGTGTTTTATTTCAAGTAACTTTGTAAGTGACTTTTACTTAGGATTATTTATTTTAAATCAATTCAAGAAAAATACTCAGCGCTGAGTTGCTTCATTTTGTCATAGTGGTGTGTTGGATAAATTTGGAGGCACCTCCAAATTTGCGTATATCAGATGATTGTGGACACAATGCACATCTCTCCAAAATACAAGCGTGAAAAACATAATCAAAGTTTACTGAACGTTGATTATGTTTCACCGTCAATGGCTTCAGTATTTCGAGTCGCTTTATTCTGCAGGAAATGGTCCATGTCGTTTTTTTAAGGAATAAATAAATAAAGGCGACATCACAGGCTACAAAAGGAGTCAATGATTAGGGTCATATTAATTCTGAAAAGACACGAATACAGAAATATTTTTTTTTTAAATGCTCTTAAAAAAAAAAAAAAATAGATGCAACGCATTAAAGAATGCATGATTTTGAAAAGCAGCCTTGGCAATCCTTTATAGAATAAATTATTATCGGCAATGTCTCGCTTTTAAAGGATTCACAAATAGTTTATCTGACACACACACACACACAAAATGGGTATTTGTATCAATTAATAAAGGCAATTTCGAAATTTGAATGAAATAGAAAAAAACAACCACCTTAAAATGTATAAGCACATAAATACTTTCACAAAACATTAGATTGTACACCAGGTAGGTCTCATACCGAACAAATCACTAGATCTACTATTAGATTGTACACCAGATATGTCTCATACCGAACAAATCACTAGGCCTACTATTAGATTGTACACCAGATATGTCTCATACCGAACAAATCACTAGGCCTACTATTAGATTGTACACCAGATATGTCTCATACCGAACAAATCACTAGGCCTACTATTAGATTGTACACCAGATATGTCTCATACCGAACAAATCACTAGGCCTACTATTAGATTGTACACCAGATATGTCTCATACCGAACAAATCACTAGGCCTACTATTAGATTGTACACCAGATATGTCTCATACCGAACAAATCACTAGGCCTACTATTAGATTGTACACCAGATAGGTCTCATACCGAACAAATCACTAGGCCTACTATTAGATTGTACACCAGATATGTCTCATACCGAACAAATCACTAGGCCTACTATTAGATTGTACACCAGATATGTCTCATACCAAACAAATCACTAGGCCTACTATTAGATTGTACACCAGATATGTCTCATACCGAACAAATCACTAGGCCTACTATTAGATTGTACACCAGATATGTCTCATACCGAACAAATCACTAGGCCTACTATTAGATTGTACACCAGATATGTCTCATACCGAACAAATCACTAGGCCTACTATTAGATTGTACACCAGATAGGTCTCATACCGAACAAATCACTAGGCCTACTATTAGATTGTACACCAGATATGTCTCATACCGAACAAATCACTAGGCCTACTATTAGATTGTACACCAGATATGTCTCATACCAAACAAATCACTAGGCCTACTATTAGATTGTACACCAGATATGTCTCATACCGAACAAATCACTAGGCCTACTATTAAATTTTCGTTTGAGCTCCCCTCCCCCTATTGAGAACCTGGGGACCTTGATTGCGATGTAAAACAATTCGTTGTTTTTGTTTTTTTTTTGTTTTTTTTTTTTTTGGAAATAAAGTTGCCTGCATAATTTTTAAGCGTTGTATAAAGTTCTTTCTAAAGGTAGAATTGAGCATTCGGCGGGTTTCCGCTCAAGTCGGCAAGGAGTCTGATTTTGGGGCCGGGCCCCGGCTCTGAGCGTATTCTGGCGCTATCTGCTTTAGAAATTCTTTCTCCTAGCATTTACACCTTTTTCTTGTAATATGAATAAAATGTAAAAAAAGTTTAAAAATGGCTCATTATCGAAAAATTAATTTTGGCTAGAATGTTTTATGAATGAAAATTTTCCGTGAACGGGAAAAACGCTGCTTACATCACTAGGCTTACCGCAGTACACTAAAATATTTCTTTGCAAACAAGAACGAGTTCTAAAGGATCAATAGACCTAATTAAACATTTGCACACCATCTTACCACTGGCGGATCCAGAACTTTCGAGTGGGGGGGGGGGGCGATTTTTTTCCAAACCCAACCCTAACGCCCACTAGGCCTACTATTAGATTGTACACCAGATATGTCTCATACCAAACAAATCACTAGGCCTACTATTAGATTGTACACCAGATATGTCTCATACCGAACAAATCACTAGGCCTACTATTAGATTGTACACCAGATAGGTCTCATACCGAACAAATCACTAGGCCTACTATTAGATTGTACACCAGATATGTCTCATACCGAACAAATCACTAGGCCTACTATTAGATTGTACACCAGATATGTCTCATACCGAACAAATCACTAGGCCTACTATTAGATTGTACACCAGATATGTCTCATACCGAACAAATCACTAGGCCTACTATTAGATTGTACACCAGATATGTCTCATACCGAACAAATCACTAGGCCTACTATTAGATTGTACACCAGATAGGTCTCATACCGAACAAATCACTAGGCCTACTATTAGATTGTACACCAGATATGTCTCATACCGAACAAATCACTAGGCCTACTATTAGATTGTACACCAGATATGTCTCATACCAAACAAATCACTAGGCCTACTATTAGATTGTACACCAGATATGTCTCATACCGAACAAATCACTAGGCCTACTATTAGATTGTACACCAGATAGGTCTCATACCGAACAAATCACTAGGCCTACTATTAGATTGTACACCAGATATGTCTCATACCGAACAAATCACTAGGCCTACTATTAGATTGTACACCAGATATGTCTCATACTGAACTAATCACTAGGCCTACTATTAGATTGTACACCAGATCACTGGCGGATCCAGGGGGGGGCGGTAGGGGCGATCGCCCCCCCCACTCGGCCGACCCCCCCCCCCCCCCCCGAAGGGGGGGGGCGGACGAATTTTAGTATAGAAGTCACACAATTTGTATACGAATTTATTACTTATGTTAATAATATATACTAGTTATTTATATTTCAAACTATTTTTAGATTATTTCGCCCCCCCCCCTTCTAGTATGTTGGCCGATTAGGTGGGGTCGGGAGGGGGCGATAGCATCAATCCGCCCCCCCAACCATAAACTTTTGAGTGGGGGGGGGGCGGTCCAATTTATTTGTAGAAATCACAGCTTGCCAAAAGAATCAATTATGATTAAAACTTGTTATTGATATTTTAACCGATCTTTATATTATGTCGTTCCCCTGTTGTCCGATTGGTGTGTGTGTGTGGGGGGGGGGGGGGGGCGAAACCTCTACTGCCCTTCCCACCTAAACCCTTTGAGTGGGGGGGGGCGGTCCTACTTTTATGGAGAAATCATAGTTTGTGAGCAAGATTAGTTGCATTAATATATAAATTTGATATTATGTCGCTCTCCTTTAGGTATCTTGGCCGATTCGGTGGGGTAAGGGGGGGGGCGATTGCATGTACTGCCCTCCCCGCTCTAGCCCTCTGAGTGGAAGGGGGCGGTCATATTTTTATGGAGAAATCAAAGTTTGTGAATAAAAATAGTTGAATTTCTATATAATTGATATGTGAAACCATTTGTATATTATGTCGCACCACACTCTAATCTCAAATTTTATGATTAGTAAATATAAAAGGAAAAAGGTGGGAGGGGCGATACATGCCATCTCCTTTCCCTCATCGGACGAAGCAATAATTTTTCTTTTTGTATTATAGTTAAGAAATTACAAAATGTAAAAAAAAAAAAATCAGCCACTAATATAATTTATATATGCTATAAATTAAATTCTCGTATCGAGTGGCCCCACCCTTACTCTTTAATGCCAAATGCAATCATTAGCAGAAATTATAAAAAGGAGCGAGGATAAATCGTTTTCATTCTACCGCCCCTCCCATTTCCAGACAGAGTTTATGTGATTTCACATGAATTTATCATAATTATTTTAAGAAAGACTTTGCTTTGGAAAAGTTAGAATTCAAGCAAAAATTTTCAGTATAAGAGTCACGATTGAGATGAGTAGCCTTTTTTCCAACCTTTACTCAATCTAATATTTTTCTAGTTAAATTTGGGACTATAACTCACAATTTATGCTTGAATTTTATTGAATATTATTTATCGAATTTTTTTTTCGATCCTCAAAGCCTTAATCTAAATATGTGGGGTATCTGATCTTTTCAAGGAACAAATCGGTTTTATTTGCAATGTATTAAGGGCGTATACATTCAAATTAGAATATTTTTCAAGTACAATATTATTCAAAAGGTTCTTTTTAATAGGATGAATAATGAGGTTAAGGAGAATGCGTTTCTTCAGCGAAGAATGCATGAAAACGCTTTCTGCGTCGGGGCTACGCCCCGAAACTCACTGATGAATAGTGAGCTGTAGATGTCAGGAGCAGGCGTTTCTGCGGTGAAAAATGCAAGAAAACGCTTTTGGCGTCGGGGCTTCGCCCCGAACTCCACTGATTAAAATGAGCTGTAGATGTCAGGAGAATGCGTTTCTTCAGCGAAGAATGCATGAAAACGCTTTCTGCGTCGGGGCTACGCCCCGAAACTCATTGATGAATAGTGAGCTGTAGTTGTCAGGAGCAGGCGTTTCTTCAGTGAAGAATGCATGAAAACGCTTTATGCGTCGGGGCTACGCCCCGAAACTCACTGATGAATAGTGTGCTGTAGATGCAGGAGCAGGCGTTTCTGCAGTGAAAAATGCAAGAAAACGCTTTTTGGCGTCGGGGCTTCGCCCCGAACTCCACTGATTAATAATGAGCTGTAGATGTCAGGAGAATGCGTTTCTTCAGTGAAGAATGCATGAAAACGCTTTATGCGTCGGGGCTACGCCCCGAAACTCACTGATGAATAGTGTGCTGTAGATGTCAGGAGCAGGCGTTTCTGCAGTTAAAAATGCAAGAAAACGCTTTTTGGCGTCGGGGCTTCGCCCCGAACTCCACTGATGGATAAAGAGCTATAGATGTCAGGAGAATGCGTTTCTGCAGTGAAAAATGCAAGAAAATACTGAGAAATATTGCTTATTTATTCTTATATATATATATATATATATATATATATATATATATAAATATATATACATATATATATATATATGTGTGTGTGTGTGCTGTACGCACGTTTATGTATAGGGTTAGGGTTTACTGGGCGTTAGGGTTAGGGTTTGGAAAAAAATCGCCCCCCCCCCCCCCACTCCAAAGTTCTGGATCCGCTAGTGCACCAGATAGGTCTCATACCGAACAAATCACTAGGCCTACTATTAGATTGTACACCAGATATGTCTCATACTGAACTAATCACTAGGCCTACTATTAGATTGTACACCAGATATGTCTCATACCGAACAAATCACTAGGCCTACTATTAGATTGTACACCAGACAGGTCTCATACTGAACTAATCACTAGGCCTACTATTATTGCCTCTTTTTCTTATATATCTCATGTTGCAATACATGAACACTTTCTGGGGTTTTGCCCAATGACTGGTACAACTGGAGAAGGACTTTAGAACGTCGTAATAGAAAACAATACAAAGTTAAAATTGGAAATCAAACACCTTGAGGGCATGACAACTTGCGGGTATGAAAGGGAAATAAAGGAATAATCTACGAACATGGATTTAAATTACATTGCGGCTTTTGGTACAGTGTCCATCTCAGTCGTAATACATTTTTTTTGCAGAAAATAAAGGGGGGGGGGGGGCGGCATTTTTTAATTTCGCACGCAGGCCGCCACAATCCTCGCTGCGGCCCTGTGTATAACACTTGGAAGGGAGAGAACTCTTAATGTAAAAAAAAAAAAAATCCTGCTATCATATGGATTAACAGGTGCGGTGGCTGAGTCCCTGGGTTCGAATCCTGGTGAAAACTGGGATTTTTTTTTATTGTGGGTTCTTTAGGGCGCCTCTTAGTCTACTCAGCTACCTTAGGTACCTGGTATTAGTTGGGGATAATTAAAGAAACAGATGACCTCTATATCATCTGTCGACCGTCTTTCTCCATTCCTCTCTGTCGTTAGCCTTAATTAGAACCTCTTTCAATGTCAGGCCCGTACAATCTTTATGTTGTCTTCCCATCGCTTTCTCTGTCTCTGCCATTTCTTCTTTTTCCTGGTACTGTTCCCCGAAGACCTTGTAATTTGGCCATAGATTTTGAACTTACGTTTTTTACGATAGTTAGCAGAAAACATTACAATATTATAAAACCCAAAACTGCTTTGACCTTTTTTAAATTAAAATACTAGACATATTTTACCCTCGACCCGCGGGTCTTTACTTGCTTATCACTGTCGATATAGTCAGTGAGAGTGTTTTTGAAACATTTGAACGAAATAATAATGTAATAAATAAAGCGAATGTGTAAATGTAAAAATAGTATGAATGAAGCCATTAAATCAAAATAGCTTATCTACTTAAATCATTTTTTTCAAATTGAAACATTTGCTTATAGGCCTACATATATTTGATTAAAATTTGAAATGATTAGACTTAATTTTGTATGTTAAAGTATAAAGTAGATCTTGAGGTAGACATAGATCTAGATCTTGACTAATCTAGAGTTTAAAATGGGCTTTTATAGAGTTCATTCTGTGCTGCGTGAAGGCTTTGCTCTGCGCATGCGTGACCTTTTTCATTATATGCCTATCTCAACACGGCTACGCAGCTTTAGTGAACAGCGAACGAATGCATTAAAAATGCTTTAGAAAAACAAATTTGAATGTTAATTTGATTAAAATATGAAATGAATGGACTATAATTAGTATGTTCATGTGTTAAAGCATAAAACTATCTTTGCGAAAAGAAGTTTTATCATCTTAGAGTTCAATAAGAGTTTTAGACATAGGAATAGACTCAGTAGAGAGATGTGTTAATCAGTTAATGTGTAACCATATGGTAATGTCTAATGAAAGAATGTGCATCGGGATATCTAAATTCGCAGACATAAATAACGAATTAATGTAAAAATGCTTTTGAAACACAAATTTGAAGGTTAATTTTATTAAATAATGAAATCAATAAACTATATTTTGTATTTTCATGTGTCAAAAAAAAACCCTATAAGTGCAAAGTTTAGTTCTTAAAATTAGATCTAGATCTAAATCTTTTCTCATGTCAACATTGTAAAACATGGCCTAGATCCATAAAATTCTATAGCTGTAATAGAGTTGATCTTTTTTTTTTTGAGGGTCTTAAGTTTGTTTTAGGGCCACAATACATACACTACGGTCTAAGTTGGTACCCAAGGAACATTTCTGCCAAGTTTTATCAAGATTGGTCAAGCGGTTTTTATTTCTATACGGGGACATACATAAATACATACGCCAATCATTCTACTTTATATATTAGATAATAAGATAATTAGAATGCCATTAAAAGAAATGGTTCCGTACTTTGTAATTTTCAATTGTTGCAAATATTACAAATTGCTTGTTAAATTCTGCTTCAGGGTCGATTTCCCAGTAAGCACTGACGGTTGGAGTAATTGATATAATCAGTTTTTCTTTAGCACATCCTTTCGAAATGACATAATTGGTCATGTAATTCTGAAAATAAAGAAAATGTATGCATTAAAATCGGAGGCGCGGTGGCTGAGCAATAAAGCGCTTTGGTTCGAATCCTATTAAAGACTGGGATTTTTAATTTCGGGTTCTCTAGGGCGCCACTGAGTCCACTCAGACATAATGGGTACCTGACATTAGTTGGGGAAAAGTAAAGGCAGTTAATTGTTGTGCTGACCACATGATACCCTTCTCGTTAACTGTTAGCCATCCATAAAAATAGATGACCTTAACATCATCTACCATATATATCGCAAGGTATGAAAGGGAAAATTTACTTTTTTACTTGTAGATTATAGAATGCGATCTTTTGCGGAAATGCCAAAAATGAAATAAAAAGGTTGAATATAAAGCTTGCGTTTTTTCCGCGAATAGCGGCTTTTTTTTTTTTTGAAGGGCGAATCTGTGAAAACCATGTCTTAGCGAGCACGCAAGGGGTAGAAGTAACCTATGTACAAAATTTGTTTCAATCCTTACGGCAGTTGATGAGCTTAATATAGCTGGCAAGTACATACATTGATTTGAAGAGCTTAAAATTTGGTAAGCTTATTTCAAATCTTAGAAACAACGCTAATAACTGATTACCGGCCATAATAGGGGAAAATATGTGTTTTTGTGTGATCAGTTTATGTTTTAAAGAAAAAGTTTTGGTATGGGTAAAGCTACGTACATTGTAAACTTTAGACACTTGATCAAAAGGAATGAACTTATTTCATTGACCATTGATGAGAGATTGGTGATTCACCATTCCTCTTGTATGTAGGTCAAACCTTAATCAGGTGCATTTCATCATATCCTTTAGAATAGGATCGAGCTGATTCATAATTTGATATCAATTAGTTCATTACATACTTTTTAAGAAGCTTATATTAACTCCCTCTGTCTGTCTGTGTGTCTGTCTGGCCTAATGTTTGTACTCGTTTGTCACAGTCTCAGTTGACGTTGCTTGATTTAATGTTCACGTCATGTTAAGAGTTTAAAAGACACGTGGAATTCCTGATGTAGAAAACAGGAAGTAGAATGAATAAAGTTGACTTTGAGTTCAGTCAAGTCAGTCAAGGGGTATCCTTTGGACCGGATGGTCAAGAAATATATTTTGGTCCGGGACGGACAGTAGCGACTTAGAAGTATCTTTTAGGCAGTTGATGCCAGTGTTCTTTTTGAGACATGTATTATTATTCTGGATTATTCTGTCCAGTGTTACCCGCTGAGATGCGGACGTGATTTGTAATCTACTCTGGAGAGTTTAACGTATTGGATATTTTTTATCCCGCTGTTAGGCGGATAGGATTGTTTATTTCCTGACTTGTAGCACTAGCAAGAAGTGCAGTATTATTGTCAAATAAACTTTGTGGTATATATGTGCGTGTCGAGAGTACTCCAGAAAGCACGAACCCAGCATTCCACGACATTCGCATTCTTCAACATTACACCATTTCACCTTTTACAACGTTACAGCCAGTCTCGAATCAAGCTGAAATTGTGTACAATTATTATTATTATTTACACCCAGTCTCGAATCAAGCTGAAATTGTGTACAATTATTTCTCTTACCGAATAACACAAGAATCAATTTGAAAAAAGTATGAGCCAATTAACTACTGGTAATAAATTATTTTGTTTGGTGTCTCAAACAAGGGAAAGAAATAGTTCTTGGCTGAAGTGGTGAAAAAAGCTGAATTAGTCCCCTTTCCAAGGGAAAGGAATAGTACTTGATCCTTTATATTAGGTATATTGAACACGAACATGAGATAGAAACAACAGATAACTAACTATACAATCTCCCATGTTCATAGACACTCGCTAGGAAAGTGTTTACCGCGTTGGCTTGAGAATCCTGAGAAGGTTTTAGCCCACACGTTCAAATTCAGGTTGTTCCCTTTTTAAAAAAATAATTTTAAAGTGATCACCCAGATACCCCTTTATTTCTTCCCCTCCCCCCTTTTTAACTGGTCCAGACAAGTGATAGTATCATAGCGTATTGAGAACGCTAAAAGCATGAAATTTCGCTAAACAAAAACAATTGGTAAAAAATATTTCTAATTGCACAGATTTTTATTGTTAGTCTTGATCTATCGCAAATTTAATTACATGATCCAAACTAATGGATCTCATTGACCAATCGTAAACAAACAACATTTTGCCACGTGGTTCTCTCTATATATATATATATATTACGCAATCCATAAAGGCTGTCATGTGATACGTAATTTTCATTGTTTTATCAATATTATGACGTGGTTAAATGTTGTTTGTTTACTATTGGTGAATGAGGTCCATTGATACACTAAGTATATGCTTTTATTTTTTTAAAGTATTTTTTTTTATTTTGCTTTTGGTATTTGAGCTAAAAATATTGACAACTGCTTTGTTACCTGCAATTCTTACCAAAATAATGGAACATTTATGAGTTGAGGCTGAAAAACTCTGTCTTATTTTGATATTATCTGTTTTGCATAATTTTTTTTTATTTTCCAGGGGCATGGTTGCCAAGTATAAAAGCGCTTGGCTTCTAAACTGTGGAGTTCAGGGATTTAAATGTCGGTGAAGACTGGAAATTTTAAGTTTTGAGAATTTCCAGACGCCTGTGTCCATCCAAATCTAATATTACATTAGTTAATGAAAATATAGCGGTTGGACATTGTGCTGGCCACATGACATCCTCGTTAACCGTCGTCCATAGAAACAGATGACTTTTACATCATCTGCTTTATAGATCGCGAGGTCTAAAAGGGGACCATCCATACATCCCAGTGACACTACATCCCACACAGGGCTATGACCTGCTTCAACTCATCCCTCCATTCAGATCTCTCCGGGGCCTTTCGCATCCACGCCTTAACCTCAAGCTGTCTGCCTCCACATCATCAATCCATCACATTCGGGGTCTGCCTTTGGGTCGCCTGCCTTTTGGTTTAAAAGAAGTAAAATTAAAAAAAATAAACTTTTACTTACAATAGAAGAAGAATCTTCTGGGTATTTTCCAGATAATAAACTTTTACTTACAATAGAAGAAGAATCTTCTGGGTATTTTCCAGATAATATTAAACTTTTACTTACAATAGAAGAAGAATCTTCTGGGTATTTTCCAGATAATATTAAACTTTTACTTACAATAGAAGAAGAATCTTCTGGGTATTTTCCAGATAATAAACTTTTACTTATAATAGAAGAAGAATCTTCTGGGTATTTTCCAGATAATATTAAACTTTTACTTACAATAGAAGAAGAATCTTCTGGGTATTCGCCATATAACCGACTATGGTGAGCATGATACTTTTGTGGGCTGTTTGGACGAAGTGCTTGTGTCTCCAAAATGACCATGTCCACCTCTCTGAAATAAATATATAAATGACCATGTCCACCTCTCTGAGAACAGTGGCGTAGCAAAGGATTTGGGGCCTGTGCGGCTTGGCCTCTTTAGGGGTACTTGCATTTGGACATTCGACATCATAACATGAGATAATGTACTTAAGAAAAAATTAAGACTAATGTGTGAAATACATGCAACATGGTCACTAATTTACATAACTACAATAATAGCAAGATAACGTTGCATTGGCTTAATATTTAATGTAAAAATATTTCGGACACACATTTTGCCCCCCCCCTCAAGTAGAGGCCCGGAGGGCTTTCAAATTTGCCCCCCCCCCCCAATACCACTTTTCAATTAAAAAAAAGTAAAAGATTATATAAAAAATTAATCAATTAAATTTTAAGAAAATGGCTTCGACCAATTTCAGAACGCTAAATCTTGCAATATTTTGCATTTCTGCAGTGGCTTAGAAGTCAACAGCACACTAGGTGCGACAGATCTCCATGATGCCCTCCTTAACAAAAAATCGAAAGCGAAAAGACTTACGAAAAATAAAGTCTAGATATTATTAATAAAACAATTAAAAGAGTGCATAGCAACTAACAGTCCATTTGCTTCTGATCTAGAAGAAAAATGTTCATCTATACTAATTTCTATGATTTTCAAAAGTTATCCCTATTTTAATCAACTAGACGGCTCTCTATGTGTTTCTCCAGTGGGTTTCAATTAGGCATTTTAGAATAGAAACAGTGAATGCTTCACAAAATGACTAAAACTAAATAGAATCTTAGTGAAATGAAAATAAAAGAGTCTTGATGTATATATATATTGTTTATAAAATAAATCAATTTTTAGGTTACATTTCAAATACAATTGTTTTAGTTTGTTCATGTATGTAGCCTTTACCTAAAGGGGGAAAAGAAATTAAATACATACTGGACTGGAAAGTTTGATGCCTCTCAGCAATGAATGTAATTGAGTAACCCCTAATGAGCCAAGCAATAAAAAGAACCTGACGTATGTCTTTGGTCACATGTTGTTATGTCTTTAGTCACATTTTGTTATGTCTTTAGCCACAAGTTGTTATGTCTTTAGTTACATTTTGTTATGTCTTTAGCTACAAGTTGTTATGTCTTTAGTTACATTTTGTTATGTCTTAAGTCACATTTTATGTCTTTGGTCACATATTGTTATGTCTTTGGTCACATGTTGTTAAGTATTTGGTAACATGTTGTTATGTATTTGGTAACATGTTGTTATGTCTTTGGTCACATGCTGTTATGTCTTTGTTCACATGTTGTTATGTCTTTGGTCACATGTTGTTATGTCTTTGGACAATGTTATGCCTTTGGTCACATGCTGTTATATCTTGGCCACATGCTGTTATGTCTATGGTCACATGTTAATATGTCTTCGGTCACATGTTGTTATGCCTTTGGTCACATGCTGTTATATCTTGGCCACATGTTGTTATGTCTATGGTCACATGTTAGTATGTCTATGGTCACATGTTGTTATGTCTTTGGTCAAATGCTGTTACGTCTTTGTTCAAAATGTTATTATGTTTTCGGATAAATGCTTTTATGTCTTTTGATGCATGCTTTTGTCTTTTGACTAATACTGTACTAGTGTCTTAGGTCACATGCTATATGCCTTCGGACAAAAAAAAAGATTTATCTTTGAACACATACGTTTCATGTCTTAGACAAAGATTTACCGACATATTCCGTTAACATCAGAAAAAACATCAAGCCTCGTCACTTTGAATGTGTCATACAAAGATGCAAACAAAAGCAGCTTAGGTCTTCCTGTTCTGGCTGCCTCAGATCTAAATGCTGCTGCCAGTTCCTATACAAAAAAAAATCAAAAGTTTATTTTTTATTTTTTATTCTCTTATTATTATTTGAACAGTTTACTTAAATAATATGCAAACATGTCTGTCACCGAATATTTAAAACATTTTTTTTATTAAAGAGAAAACTTTTGAACAACATTTACGGCGGAACGCAATGCTGAACAATGTTCATATGTTGTGGTGAATGGAATGAACATTTTGGTTCAGGTCAATGGAGCCGTACAGAGAGAAATCAAAACATTTCATTGAAGGATCGTATTTAATCAAGTTTTTTTTTTGTTTTTAAAGAAAATTGAACTCAGTACTTTTCATTCGTCCCAGGGTGTTTTGATGTTAAATACCGGAAATAATGCCAAGCGTTCCCCTAGACTCTTTAGCTTCAAGAACCTTCAGCGTGATGATGTACGTTTGATGATGCTTGCATCGAGCCTCGAACTCATTAACAGTACAGCCAGCAGACGTATTGGGGCGAGAATTAAAAGCCTCGAACTCATTAACAGTACAGCCAGCAGACGTATTGGGGCGAGAATTAGAAGCATCGAACTCATTAACAGTACAGCCAGCAGACGTATAGGGGCGAGAATTAGAAGCATCGAACTCATTAACAGTACAGCCAGCAGACGTATTGGGGCGAGAATTAAAAGCCTCGAACTCATTAGCAGTACAGCCAGCAGACGTATTGGGGCGAGAATTAGAAGCCTCAAACTCATTAACAGTACAGCCAGCAGACGTATTGGGGCGAGAATTAGAAGCATCGAACTCATTAACAGTACAGCCAGCAGACGTATTGGAGCGAGAATTAGAAGCCTCGAACTCATTAGCAGTACAGCCACCAGACGTATTGGAACGAGAATTAGAGGATGAAGTAGAATCTTTTTTTTTTATTTTTGATTTTGATTTTAGGCACATCGGCACAATTTAGGCCATGTCGTGCCTGCAGTCCCTTAAGGACTACTCTCTCTCCAAACAACAAGGGCCAGATTCTATACAGTCATATCATAAAAATCAAGGTCTATTCACAGTTAAAATAGTAAAGGTAGTAAAAATTTAATTATTTGGTAAAAATCTAATGTAAATAGTACATGTCCACAAACTCATAAATCAGATCTTCGTAGATAGCACCACCTCCCGGATAAAGCCCAGTACCCTCCCAGGGTCGACATTATCAAATAGTGCTTTTAAATTAGTTGCTCTGAAATATTTCTCCCTGACATCCTGGTATCTGGGGCAATCAACGAGGATATGTTCCACGGTGAGGCGAGAGTCACAGTACTCACAAAGTGGGGGCTCCTCTCTCTTCAGCACAAAAGAGTGCTTGATGTAGGTGTGGCCAATCCTAAGTCTGGACATGGTCGTGCTACCATGCCTTGTCAGACCCTTAGATGTGGGCCGCCACCTGACATCCGCCACAATCTGCCTGAGTTTACTGTGAGTCTCAGCCTCCCATCGGTTCTGCCACTCTCGATAGGTGGTAGAGGCAATACTTTGTCTCAGGTCCGAGCAGGGAATTTGGGTTCCTGACACCGCATGATTTAGGGCTCTCTTTGCTTCTCTGTCTGCGGCTTCGTTTCCCTCAATGCCAACATGGGAGGGGACCCAGATGAAGGTGACATCCCTACGGTCGGCTGTTATTTGGTCCAACAGCTTCAGGCTCTTATGTACCAATGGGATGTCAGTCTTCATCCGCCCCAAAGCTTGCAATGCAGATTTGGAGTCGGAGCAGATTATAAATTTCCTCCTTTCTGATGCATTAACGGCCATAAGTGCAAGCGATATTGCATGCAATTCGGCCGTAAAGATGGAGCAGCCATCGGGGAGTCTACGGGAGATTGTTTTGTTCCGAAAGGAGCAGGCACATGCGACCTTTCTATCCATTTTGGATCCGTCTGTGTAGATGGTGCCACAATCTCCATAGCTCTCCTGCAGTTCCCTAAAGTGGACTTGTAGTATGCTTGGGTCTGTATTTTCTTTTTTGAAATTAAGGAGGGATAAATTTAATTTGGGTTTATTCATTAGCCAAGGAGGATTCTGAGGGGTTTCTATTTTAGAGATTTGGTCAATGGGTGGGGTTAAATTTTGGATGGGTTCTCTCATTCGAAGGCCCAACGGCCGTATGACGTTAGGCCTTCGATTGTATAATTCTGCCTCTGTGGGCTTAAATATGGAGTCGAAAGCAGGGTTCGTGGGGTTGGATTTTAGCTTGACTATATACTGCATTGCAAGCTTTTTCATTCTTATATCCATGGAAAGTTCTCCAGCCTCCACATGGAGACTTGGGATAGGTGATGTACGAAACGCGCCGAGACAGAGACGCAGGGCAGCATTTTGTATTGGTTCCAGTATTTTTAGGTACGACTTCCTTGCTGCTCCATATATTATGGATCCGTAGTCTAGCTTAGATCGAATCAGACTCCGATAAAGCAGCAGCAAGGTATCTCTGTCAGCTCCCCAGTCCGTATGGCTAAGTACTCTAAGTATGTTTAATGACTTTTGGCATTTCTTCTTAAGTTCCTTAATGTGGGGGAGAAAATTAAATTTGGAATCTAAGGTGAGGCCTAAAAATTTTGTAGTTTTCACGACAGGGATCTTCTTTTTGTGTATAAATAGTTCAGGGTCTGGGTGGAGTCCCCTTAGATTACAAAAATGCATACTAACTGTTTTGGAGTCTGAAAATTTGAAACCATTATCGTTTGCCCAACCCTGAATTTAGTTTAAACATAACTGTAATTTTCTAAGGTGTTCATGTTTTTCCCATAAGTAAAAATGACAAAGTCATCAACATACAAAGAGCACTCTATGCCAGGGGACAGCGCATTTATGATGCTATTTATTTTAATGTTGAACAGGGTGACTGACAGAATGCTGCCCTGGGGTACACCCATTTCCTGGTCATGAGTGTCAGAAGCGGAGTTGCCCACTCGAACCTGAAATTTTCGATCTTTCAGGAATTCCTCCACAAAACGGGGGAGGTGTCCCTTAAGTCCCATAAGCGCCAGGTCACGTAGAATGCCATGTTTCCAGGTTGTGTCATAGGCCTTTTCTATATCGAAGAATACAGCTACTAGATGTTCTCTTCTGAGTAATGCATTTCTAATATAAGCTTCCAGCCTTACCAGGTGATCAGTTGTTGTCCGCCCCTGCCGGAATCCGCACTGGTAGTTTGAGATCACTTTATTCCTTTCCAGGTTCCAGACCAGCCTACTGTTAATCATTCTTTCCATGGTTTTGCAGATGCAGCTTGTTAGTGCTATTGGTCGATAGTTAGCTGGGTCAGAGCCGTCTCTTCTCGGTTTAGCTATCGGTATAGCTGTGGCTTTCCTCCAGCTGTTTGGGAAAGCGCCTGTTTGCCACACATAGTTATAGACCCCTAGCAGAACTGCCAATGAGGGTTCGGGAAGGTGCTTGAGGAACTGGTAATGGATTTCGTCTTCTCCAGGCGCTGTGTCATGTGACTTGTCCAGCGATTCCCTCAGTTCCTCAAGCGAGAACGGTTTGTTGTAGTCTTCATTGTTCTCTGACCTGAAATCAATGGGGTGTCTTTCCTCCCTGGTTTTGACTTTTTGGAACTCTGGCGTGTAGTGTGCAGTGGATGATTTTTCTGCTATTGAGGATGCAAGGCAGTCAGCTATTTCTCTGGGGGACGTGACAGTTCGTCCTTGGTTTTTCAAATGCCCTATTGCATTTGATTCTTTCCCTTTGATTCGCCTTACTGCCTTCCAAACCGCTCTAGCAGAAGTTTTGGCATCCAGACTGCCGACAAAACTTCTCCAGGAATTCCTTTTGGCTGACCGTATGGTTTGTCTAGCCTTTGCTCTAGCTATCCTGAATAGCTTTAGGTTTTCCTGGGAAGGATTCTTTATAAATGCAGCCAGTCGTTTTTTCCTATCACCAATAGCACTTTTGCAAGATGTATCAAACCATGGTTTGCTAGGCCGTTTTGGATTTGCAGAGGTTAGGGGTACAACTTTCCTGGCTATACTTAGTAGCTTGCTAGCAAATGTATAAGCTGGGTTCTGTTCATGGAGGATATTTTCTGTTATATCCTCGGAGCATCTTTTTTGGAATTGTTCCCAATCGGCCTTATTCAGTTTCCACCGCTGAGGTCGTCCCAATGAAGGGAGATTGTTAGTAATGATGATTGGGAAGAGATCACTTCCCCGTAGATCATTGCTAACTGACCATTTAAAATCGTCCAGAAGTCCGGGGACGCATACGGTGAGGTCAATGCATGTGAGTGATCCAGTTCCTGGGTGCAAGTAGGTCGGTGATGCATCATTAAGTATGCATAAATCATGTTGGAGGAAGATATCCTCTAGCATACGACCTCTTGTGTCGGTATTGTTGGATCCCCACATGGTGTTATGGGCATTGAAATCCCCAAGGATTAAAAAAGGCCGGGGGAGTTGTTTCAATAGGTCCTCCATGTCTGTTCGGTTTAATGGAGCGCCTGGTGGTAGATACAGGCTGCAGCAAGTGATAACCTTGTGAAGGGTTATCCTAGCTGCTACGGCCTGTAGTGTGGTCTGTAGTTCTACCTACTCATGGGGGATGCTATCCTTCACAAGGATACAGACTCCACCTGATGCTCTCTCTGCATCCTCAACATTCTTGCTATAAGCACGATAGCTTCGGAAGCTGATGCAATCTTTCAGAAATGTTTCCTGTAAGCAGACAGCTACAGGAGTCTCAGAGTCCATCAGTAGCTGCATTTCCTCGTAATTGGCCTTGAGGCCTCTAAAATTCCACTGTACAATTCTGGAATCCATGGCTTATTCTAGATGACCTACTTGGAGCTATTTGGCCTTGGGAGGCCCCCGGAGGGGTTTCCCTCTATTCCAGTGACCTTGGTATTTTTATTCTTGGGTTTGGATGGAGAGGAGGACAACCCCCTTTTGGGGGAAGTCTTTCTCTCTGGAGAGGGGAGATCCCTCTGGTTAGAGCGGAGGTCATTTCCTCCTCTCTCACCTCGGGCATCCTCTCCGCTTTGATTTCTCCCCTTAGGGAGTTGGTCAGCCTCTAATTCGGTAGTGGTTGGGGTTTCTGGCTGGGTTCTCTGAGGAGAACCTGTGTCAGACATGATGCCTCCTGGTTCTCCCGGAGTATTGGTATGACATGCTGCTCAGTCTCCATGCTCTCATCAGCGAGCACAGAGAACCTGTTCTTTAGCATGACAACAGGGCTTTCTTGTTTCTTCAGAGGTGTGTTCTTTGGCGGTGTTTTCTTCTGAGTTGGAGGAGGAGGAGGGGGTGGTGGGGTCAATGTGTCCGTCTGTGTGGCTATGGATCTTCCTATCTTAGCAACAGCCTGGGCGTAGGTCTTTGTCAAGCCGAATTGGCATTTGGGTAGGGCCAGTACAGCCGATTTTGCCTGGCTAAAGGTACATCCGTTTCTTGCCTTGTACTCCTGCACGGCAACCTCCTGTTTCCACACAGGGCAGTCCTTGGAGTAGGCTGAGTGGCCAGCTTGACAGTTTGGCATTTGAACTGGGCTGTGCAGCCCTTGTCCTCATGACCCTCCCCAGCAAATCTGGCACACACAGTGTTCCTCTTGCAGACTGCCGCGCCGTGTCCATAACCCTGGCACTTGAAGCACCTCATGGGGTTAGGTATGTAGGGCCTCACTGGAACTCGTAGGTATCCTGCCTTCACATACTCTGGCGGTGTCCTAGTTCCGAATGTGAGGATAATAGTGGCGGTTTTGACCTCCTCACCATCCCTGCGCCTGGTAATGCGCTGGGCATGGGTGACTCCTTCAATGCCCTCCACTATTTCCTTCTCGGAACATTCCAGTAGGTCCCTAGAGCTGATTACACCTCTGCTAGTGTTCAGACTCTTGTGTGGCATGACTTCCACTTGGAGATCGCAGAGCCTTCTGCATCTTAAAAGCCCATCAGAGTGTGTCTTGCTGTCTACTTCTACAAGGAGTTCCATTGATTTGTGTAGCTTAGACACACTCGTGGGCTCTTCCACTACTGACTTGAGTCCCTTATAGATAATAAAAGGGCTCAACTTTGTCAGGCTTTTTCCCTCCTCTGTGCACCTAACCACCAGGAATGATGGCCAGATGGCACAGCTTTTTGGGACCTCCTCTTTTTTATCATCAATTCGACGTTTCTTGCCCAGACATAGGTCTGGGGCAAGTAGTTTTGTGTGTGTTTTTTTGTCCATATATATTTTGGTTAATTCGGCACCTGTGCTCCCCACCCGCCATCGAGTCCAAGAAGGGGACGGGCCATTCGGATGTCCAGAATGAGCCCGCCAGGGCTACACAGGTGTTATACTCAGTCAGCTGCTACATCGGACATGTGTCCGATACAGCAGCTCCCTGATTGACCCTCCAGCCACCGCCCTCCAGCATAGGTCGACGACCTATGCTGGTAGCTCGGCATGACCAGCCGGTTGACCCAGAGCGGGCCATCTGGGTCTCAGGTCTAGGGGAACTTGGAGCCAAAGTATTGTGTTGTTGTGGTTTATCCTCAGATAGCCACCACTTAAACACCAGGATCTCTTTATCCCCCCTTACCCGTCGCAGTCCACGGCAAACGGACTGGTCTAGGACGTAGTGAGAATTTAAAGTTAAGGAGACAGTGTGATGATCAATGAAGGCAGACTTAGGAAAAGAGGAGGCAGACACAATGATTGAAAAGAAGTAGGGCACTTTTGAGCTCCAAAAGTGCTAAGGAAAGAGGAGCGCAGTTTAACGTCATGTCTCGGGACGGTTAGAATCTTTAAGGCATGTTCTACCTAATACCGCCAAAAGTAAAAAAGTTCCCCTTTCAGACCTTGCGATATATAAGACAGATATAATTTATCTGTTTCTGTGACCCACGTTTGACACAACGACCTTTACTTTTCCCAACTAATGCCATGTGCCCATTAGAGCGTGGTGGACTAAGGGGCTCCCAAAAATCAAAATATTAAAAATCCTGGTTTTAACCAGGATTCGAACACGGGACCCACGCTTCGGAAGCCAAGCGCTTTACCACTCAGCCGACGCACCTTAAAAAATCCGACAAAACTCGGTAGAAATTTTAGCTTATCTGTCTACTAATTATCTATACACTGCTTTCTCAAACGAATTTTTGCACTCAGACTATTTTTAACAATACCCGTAACTGTGGCATCTGATGAAAGAAGCTTCTCACGCATCAGACTAATCAAGAATTACTTAGGGTCAACAATTCACAAAGATAGATTGAACAATTAGGCAATTCTTGCTATTGAGAAACAGAATTTCGATAATTTACTGTATGACTTTGCTACATGCAAGGCTCGTAAAGTTATTTTGATTGTGATTTTGTACATAGTAAAAATGAATAAATTCATGTCGAATTTATTTTCTAATACAAAACCTTAATTTTCACTTTATATCCTTATCCCTACCCAGACTGGGCCCCGAGCAATCCGTTTCGCATTAGGCCCCGGAAGTTTTAGGGTCGGCCCTGCATACATACATACTTTACGTACGTAACTACATACATACATATTCAGGTGCCGGTACTGAGTGATGGATTGCCTAACTTTTAACTACTAATTATTTTATAATAAACGTTAAAATGCAAGAAAAGTAACAATTTTTCCCCACATTGAAAAAGGTGTCGGTACGCCATAGCAGCGCGTACCGTAAGGCGTACAGTCACATAAAAAAGCACTGCTTATATACAAACCTTCAATATATGCTCGTTTTAGATTATAGGATATATTAATATTTGTGAATAACAGTTATTAAGTATATCAAGGCAGTGTAAATTATACATGTTTTCATTATCTTCATGAAATATAACATACACAAATGTAACTTACAGAAATATAACTTTAATATATATATATATACCTTACACGAATATAACTTACACAAATGTAACTTACACAAATATTACTTAAACAAATGTACTTAAACAAATATAACTTACGCAAATATAACTTTAATATATATATATATATATACCTTACACGAATATAACTTACACAAATGTAACTTACACAAATATTACTTAAACAAATGTACTTAAACAAATATAACTTACACAAATATTACTAACACATATGTAACTTACACGAATATAACTTAAACATATAAACCTTACACAAATATAACTTAAACACATATAAGTTACACTAATGTACTTAAACAAATATAACTTACACAAATATTACTAACACATATGTAACTTACACGAATATAACTTAAACATATAAACCTTACACAAATATAACTTAAACACATATAAGTTACATAATTCCAACATGCACAAATATAACGTAAAGACTAAGACTAAGATTAGGATGGCTTTATTGATCCTTATGGAAATTGTTGTGATTATAAGGACTCATTTCTCAGATAAATACAACACAACAGAAACATACACATAAATAGAGTACACACAACATAAAAAGTTCATTCAGCGACTACGCACAGGCATCTTGGTCCTTTTTATGTTTCCTGATCAAGGAGTGGCGTTTATATAGTCTGACCGAGTAAGGTACGAACGAGTTTTTGTATCACTCTGTCCTTGCCTTATCTCCCTTCCTTTTCCTCCTAGCCATTGACTACATAATGAGGAGAGCAATGAACCAGACTGCCTTTGGTATTCCATGGCATGAACAACTCCGATTGACGGACTTGGACTTTGCTGATGATGTTGCACTACTCGGGGCTACAAATAAATGCATTCAAGAAATGACGGAGAGCCTAGACAGAGAGGCACCCAAAATTGGCCTCCGCATAAACTTGGATAAAATTATGCGAGTGGGATATAAGGCAAAGGGTGTCCCCATCAGACTTGGCGAGTCAAAGCTTGAAGAGCTGGACAAGTTCACGTACCTTGGCAGCATCATAACAAATGATGGAGATGCTTACCATGATGTAGCATGTCGAATAGGAAAGGCAGGGAGCATTTTCCAAAGGCTGCAGCCTATTTGGACTAGCCAAGCCATTGGACTCGAGACAAAAATACACCTTCTCAACACAATCGTCATTCCAACTGCTACATATGCATGTGAGACGTGGAAGTCATCTGTCAAAATTGAGAAAACACTAAATGTGGCTCAACAGAGATGGCTGAGACGGATTTTGGGAGTCAGTTACACAGACCGGATCTCAAACAAGGAAATCCTATGCCGAACTGGGAGTCGAACACTTAGTGAGGTTGTGACTGAGCGTCGCATGAGGTTTGCGGGACATGTTCTACGTCAAAATGAATTACGCACACCAAGAGTTGCGATAACATGGAAGCCAAAACGAGGAAAGCGCAAACAGGGACGTCCTCGTATTACCTGGCGACACACCTTCATGGAGGACCTCAGAACAGTGGACACCAGATGGGAGGAGGCTTCAGACATTGCCAGTGACAGATCATTATGGAGACAGCTTGCCGCCCAATGCGCCGAACGGCGCGGGAGGACCTAAGTCTAAGTAAGTAAGTCCTTGCCTTGATTGACAGTAGTCGCCCACTTCGCGACGACCTGATGTAGTTATCATGGAGTGGGTGGCTATTATCTTCCAAGATTTTTCCGATTTTTCCATAGACATTTTCGTTTTGTTTTTATAACTTAAACACATATAACTTACACAGATATGACTTAGACAAATATAACTTGAACTAACATAACTTGAACAAACATAACTTAAACATAACATACCTGAAGAAAAAGGAGATACTCGCTCCTAAAATTGTCCAGAGGATTTATTATTTTTTCTCTTACTGTCACACCGTCGAAGTCTGAGGCACGCAATTCTGCCACAGCATTGTCAATAAAAATACGTCTTTTAGCGGGCGACTTGATCATTTCGTAAAAAGTATCGTCCAAATTATTTTGATAGTTTAACAGTTGCAACAGAATTTTAAGACCAGCATTCTTGAGATAGCTAAATCTCGGCATGCTAATTTAAGAAATAACAGAAATGTTTCATTAATGTTTTTTAAAATTTAATACATTAATTTTATTTCTTAAATAACATTACAAAAATTAATAAAATTTGGCTTGTCTCTTTTCCATTACACAGACTGCATAAAGAAACTGCAGTGAGACATTGTTATAGTTGCAGTTTTTGATCAATTCACCGATAGCCCATAGCTTAAGGATAAAATAACATACGTTAAAACTTATGAGGGGAGGGGGGGGGACGCTTTTTTTTTCCAAACCCTAACCCTAACGCCCAGTAAATTCTAACCCTATGTATAAACGCATATACACAGCATATATTTAAAAAAGTGTTTCTCAACCTTCAGCAAAAAAAAAAAAATTACAAAAAAAATATAAAAAAATCTCTTGACAGATAGGGGGTCTGCAACCCTTACCTATGTTTAGATCTAAAACTAGTAATTGAACATCAAAAAAAAAAGAGAACTCTTTATTATTATTTTGCAATTTTTAGATACATAATCTAGAAAGATCTAGGTAATCAATCTATTTAAATGTAAATAAGATAATTTAAATCAACATGCATTATTTCGATCTAGGATTTTTGAAACATTATCTCAATGGAAACAAACAGGAAATGTCTTTGTTTCATATATTTTCGTGAATATCCGAGAAATGCTTTTGCATTATTTCTAAACTTTGAAAACTAAAGATCATTACTTTTCTAAGACAGAAAAGATTGATTGGGGCGACCCCCCTTAGAGCATGAAAAAGAGTTTAGGTACATATATATATATATCTGTGAATCGATCAATGGCAGATGAGAATTTATTTCCGGTTTCCAGTCTAGTATAATGTATAAGTCTATGGTTAAAACAAATTAATCTATAAAAAATGTTGAAACAAATTACAATTCTCTCAGTTTCGGGTGATATATTATTCTGGGATATGCAAAACCTTGAGTATATGCAAAGCCGATGATTAAGTGTGAGCATAAAGAGCTTATTTTGGCATCTAAATTCCAAGGATAGAAGCTCGTTGTAGCAGAGGAAGAGGTATGAAAAAAACACATGCGGCTGCATCCACCTAAGAAAATGTAAGAAAAAAAAAACACATTAAAGGTTGACATATGAACAATAAATGAAGAATGTAAAAATAACTCACAAATAATTAGATGGTAAAACATTTTTACTGTTGTTTTTTTCTTTTAAGTCTTAGAACTGTTCATGCGAATAGAGAACTTTTAATTTGATAGAAATGTTAATTTCAAAACAATATTACAAAGAATGTCTGTGTTATCATACAAACTTAGAGGCGGCTCCGCCCCCATTCCAACAATGGTGGGCAAGTAATGATCAAGCCATTTTTCTGTTTTGATTGCCCAGGTTAATAATATGTTAAAAAAAGATTTCTAACTTGAAAAAAAAAAAAAAACTGAGCAGTCTAGTATCGAAAATGGCAAAAAGAAAATACATGTAATAGAGAACTGCTATTTCAGATAATAATGTAGCGTTTATTGCATTAGGCAAAGCGTGTCCGAATTTTTTTTTAAGTCAAAGGGTTGCATGTCTTAATTTTTTAGAATGTTATATAGATGTTATGAACATAATCAGGGCCGGTCTTAGGCCACTTCAACCTATGCGGCCGCAGTGGGCCCCCGCTTTCATAGGCCCCGCACGATGCTAATTCTAGGTGTAAATTATTATATTAAACCATATTAACTAATTATTAAAGAGTTCCTGGAATTCTCCTGAAATTATAATATATAACATAAAGTCATGAAAATCTCCTGAAATTATTATAATCTTCTAAAAACTGTTGCAAATCTCCTTAAAACAGACAAAATTGTCATTTTGGGATGTCATTCAATATGGAAAACGCCAATCCTACTCGCAATTAAAAAAACGAAACGGCATTGTTAGCTTTATTTAATAAAAATGTAATAATAAGGCGAATTTTAAGAAAACAAAAAGTTCTAATACTTAATGTACTTTAATAGTCACTGGCATACAAATATAGATCTAAATCTATCTCGACCTCTTAAAAAAAGCGATATTTTGCTAGCCGATAGTAACTCTAAAAGGCAGATCTGAATGTTTATCCACGTTTTATTGGACAACTATCTACTGTAGAAGGCTCGTCAAGTTAATTTTTGACAGTGATTTTGTACTAAGTAAACTATAAATAAAATGCAACGACGAATCTATTTTCTAATACAAAAAAAAATCTTAATTTTCACTTATTATCCTTATCTCAACCCAAATTAGGCCCCCCGCAATCCGTTTCGCGTAGGGCCCCGCAACCTGTAGGACCGGCCCTGAACATAATGATAACAGAGTAAAAAACCATGTCCACTTAGTATGGCTTTAATGCACTGAATGACTACACAACACACATTTCGTGAACACATTCTAACGGACGAGTTACAAGCACATGTAAACATAGGAACGAATACCGATATAGCATATAATTTTCAATATCAGGTGACCGAGCCTCGCTCGGATGAATAATTTGTGAAGGAAGGATATATACCCGAAGTCATTTTGGGAATATTGTTGTAATTACGAAAATGAACGATCGGGTAAAGACTCAATCCGAAGAGTTGATTTTTCGTTCTGTCAGTTCTCAATGTAATTGTACATGGCGATGTGAATAGAAAGTCCCCCCAACAGTAGGCCTATAGAAAACCACAAAGACTACTAATCTGAAGAGTTGCTTTAGTGTTCTGTTAGTTCTAAATGTAATTGCACACGCGATTAAATATAAAGTCCTCCTATAGTCTAGACCAACCACATCTCACATCCGTCTTATAGTTTTACAATCCATCTTTTGCGTAAAACTATTGTAGGCCTACTATTATTGGCTTGAAAGAAAGTCTTTGCAGTGTTACTTCTTAGATGGTTACGTTCAGAAATTTAATTATGGAATTAGTATACATTCATTATGGCTTTAGTACGAAACATCAAGTGACGCAAATCTCTACGTTATAGGGTAAAACAGGCACTTGCGACAAAGTAAAATGGCAATTTTTTTCTTAATAGACTTAAATCATTGCATTAGTTTTCTAAAGAAACGTTTCCGTGGGGCACCTCTGTTACGCCGAAAAAATATTCTTCGTCCCCCATACGAGATACATGCCCTGCCCAGACTGACTGTCGGATTATAAGAAGTTCATAACCGCTTTTGTCATCCATCCATCCATCCCAGTGGTGCTACAGCCCGTGGAGGGATATGGACTGCTTTTACAGATCTCTCCATTCAGATCTCTCCAGGGCCTTGCGTCAACACGCCCTAATTCCAAGCTTTTTACCGAGGTTTATAGATAAATCAAAAGAGGCTGCATCGTACGCAAACTCGTTGACCGCTAGATGGATATCATGTTTAGTGTGAGCAAGTAAGGCGCAGAGAAGCTGTGTTATGACCATTTCCTTTGTTTTGGTACAGGACAGTAGACAACGAAGCATGAACACATGGTACTAATTCACCAGCAAAATAATAATAATAATAAGGCTTGTCTTCGAGTCCGAAAATTAATGAGGATTGCAGATGTGACCTACATATTTTGCCACATACAGGGCAAGCATAACCATTGTCCGCGGTGATCGATTAAGATTTTCTTTTAGCGTCTGCGTCTGTCCTCGGCAGCAGATTTTATTTTGGTCTCAAATGTGTATCCGCGTCCTTTGTATAGATAGAATTCTTTAAGTCCGACAGTTACGCTGGACAGAGCAGTATCCTGTATGGGAGACGAATCTCAGACGAACGTATGCCAAAGGCAGTCTTTTTTTGGTGAGATAAAAAGTGGTCGACGTAACACCGTAACGCTTAAAAGACCAGTTTAGGCGCCAACTTGCCTTAGCTGACATAGAAGATAGCACAGAACGAGACAGCTGGAGGTCACCAGCAAAATAAACAACAATGTAAAAGGTATCTACACCACTCTACGCAATTAAAGAGTAAACAATTTATTAAGCACTTAAAACACAATAACTAATCATACATCGGCACATTTAATTTCATTACTTCTCTTTCATAGTTCAAATAATAAATCAATCTACAGTAAGATGGTGCGCAAATGTTTAATTAGGTCTATTGATCCTTTAGAACTCGTTCTTGTTTGCAAAGAAATATTTTAGTGTACTGCGGTAAGCCTAGTGACGTAAGCAGCGTTTTTCCCGTTTACGTCATGGAAAATTTTCATTCATAAAACATTCTAGCCAAAATTAATTTTTCGATAATGAGGCATTTTCAAACCGATATAACGGTCGACCTCGAGTTTTCCCGATGTGGCCAATGAGTTGAGAATTTTTTTCTCACTATTATGCACATACCGTGAACTTTTAAAGAAAATCGTTAGAGCCGTTTTCGAAATAAAATTTATATATATATAAATATATATACATACATACATACATACATACAAGAATTGCTCGCTTAAGAGTATAGGATAACATTCACCCCCAGTTCAAATGGTGCTTACTAGTATTACTAATAATGAAAGAATTAAGTAAACGCAGAATAATAATAGAGATTCAAGTAGACAAACAATGTAGAATAGCATGACATGCTCTAACGTATTGATATAACATGATCAATCAAATAGCTTATTGATATATAACACTATAGATCAGTGATGCCCAAAATACGGTTCCTTAGAATGTAAAGCCAAAGTGATAGCTTTCCATAAAGTCCCGTTAGTCTCTCTATTTGTTCGTTTCCTCTCGGGCTGTAAGGGGTCGTTCTTCTGGTCGCGATTCCTCTCTCGTGGGGGAAATGCTGCACCTCTGTAGACATAAACGAAGTTCCCCTGTCAGTGTGGAAGTACGCTGGAAATCCAAATAGGGCGAATAGTTCATTGAGACATTTAACGACCGTAGAGGAAGACATATCAGGACATGCAAATGCAAATCAAGAGAATTCATCTATAATGGTAAGTAGATATCTATTTCTTGAAACAGTAGGGAGAGGTCCCTTGAAATCCATACTAATTCTCTCAAAAGGTTGGGTCACTTTAATCAGCTCTCGGTCGGCTGTCGACACTGTCGGCACAAGTTTGACATTGTTCTATCACAGTTCTGATGTCATCACAGGAAAATGGAAGATTTTTAGTCCTTACGTAGTGCAATAGTCGAGTAACGCCCGGATGGCAAAGACTAGTGTGCAGCAATTTAAGGTCATTGCGAGTGATGGCAGATTGATATTTTCTGGTAATTGTATCAGCTACAGTCTTCTGCTTGCCTAGGTGTTCTAGTTCCCACCTCTAGATTTTTTTCATTCTTAATTTTTCCCCGTGAATATATATATATATATCTTGCCACCTTATTTTAAAGATCCGCCTTAGGCATCGTAGGTGGAAGACATTCAGCTTTTTTTCCTGCCATGAGTAGGTTGACCATGTTTCATTTCCGTACAGCAAGGTGCTCAACACACAGGTCCGGTAAACTAGGGCTTTAGTACTGATAGTCAGCAATATGTTGTCACAAACTCTTTTCTGCAACCGTGACATGGTGGCCATTGCCTTGGCTATCCTGTTGTTTATGTCTTTATCCAGTAGAGTGTTGTTGGATATGATGGAGCCAAGGTAACAAAAGTGATCAACAATTTCTAGTGGTTGGCCATTAATGCTTACTTGAGGTGTAGTGTTTGTGTTTTGGACAAGTAACTTCGTCTTGCTTTGACTGATGTTTAAGCCAAACTTCTGGCAAGCAGCAGATAGTTTGTCAACCAGGGACTGTAGAGGAATATCATAGTCAGCCATAATAGCTGCATCATCAGCATACAGGAGTTCCCTGATGAGTAGCTTCCTAACCTTGGTTTTTGCCCGTAGCCTTGATACATTAAATAGTTTTCCAGAGGATCTTGTATGGAGAAACACACCTTCGTTTATGTCGTTGTACGCATAATGCAGTAGACAGGAAAAGAATATGCCAAACAGAGTAGGTGCGAGCACACATTCCTGCTTGACACCACTGCGAACCTCAAAAGGTGCTGTTTGGGCTCCATTGAATTTGACAGTACATTTAGTTTCCTCGTGAAAGCACTCAATGAATTTCAGTAGTTTGGGAGGGCAACCTATTTTCCTCAGGAGTTTGAAAAGGCCAAGTTAACCAATGAGGAAGTGCTACAAAGAGCAGGGTGCCAGGACATCAGCTCTGTTATCAGCAGCAGACGCCTTGGCTGGCTTGGCCACGTTCGTAGAATGCCAGTAGGTCGTCTCCCACAGGTCATCCTGTATGGCGATCTAATAGAAGGCAGGAATGCCGCTGGTCGCCCACTTTTACGTTATACGGATGTATGCAAACGCGACATGAAGCTCTTCAAAATCGACACTGGCAACTGGGAAGAGGTGGCACTGGACAGATCCACATGGAGAGAGAGCATAAAGGAAGGGTCAATGATTGCAGATGTCATACACAACAGAAGCAGGAAGAAGGGTGAAAATGCAACTGCGCCTGGTGATTATATATGCCCAACCTGCGATCGCAGCTGTGTATCAAGGATTGGCCTCTTTAGTCACACAAGAAGTTACAAAGGGAAAAGATCGTCTCTCGAGACGTAAAATGCCACAGATATATATATATATATATATATATATATATATATATATATATATATATATATATATATATATATATATATATATATATATATATGTAAGTATGTATGTGTGTGTGTGTACAATGTACATAATTCGACTTTATTACATTCTGACCCTTTCGGAAGACGTTTATTGTGCCCTAGAAAAGGTTCTTCCTGGAGTAAGTCGAAAAATGTGTAGATTTCCCGCTCTTGCCAGCTCTCAGCGCTCCCCCCAGCGCGAGGCGGTGCCCCGCCGCCAAGCACTATTTCTATTATTGAAAACCAACAAATGCATATTCTGGGGTATCTACAGTGCATTATCATGCTATTAAAAAGTTTTATTTCAAAAACCTAATGTGCTATTCTTACTAACTTAAATCCTCCCGTGCCGCATTTGCCGGCAAGCTGTTTCCACAAAAAATCTGTCACTGGCAATGTCTGAAGCCTCTTCTCACTTGCTTTGAAGACCTCCATGAAAATGTGGCGCCAAGTTGTACTAGATGTCATCGCAACTCTTATTATGCGTAATTCATTTTGTTGGAGAACATGTCCCGCGAAACTCATGCGACTCTCTATCACATCCTTACTAAGGGGTCGACTCCCAGTTCGGCATAGGATTTACTTGATTTCGACCAGATCTTTATAACTGACTCGTAAAATCTGTCTTAGTCATCTTTGTTGAACCACTTTTAGTGTTTTTCGATTTCGGCAGATGACTAGTCACTGCACTTTATTAATGGAGCCCAGCCACTGGTAGAAATGTGTAACCTCGCTTGGCTATGCTCTTGGAATTAAGTGACTGTAGTTTGCTTTAGATTTTATATCGAAAAGAGAAGTTTTATCGTCAAAACCATTTGTTGAGGGGTTTTAAACTAAAAAATCTCTGGTGACTGAAGTTTGCCTAAGAATAATATTGAAGGGTTAGGATTTTCAACCACAAAACACTCTGTGGGGGATTTCAAACTCAAAACCATCTGGAAGGGTTCTAAACTAAAAAAAAAACTTTGGAGGAGGGAAATTTTTTACTCAAACCCCCCCCCCCCTTGGCTAGGCTACGCTCATAGAATTGTTAGTGTGTAATTTGCTTTTTTTTTTTTTTATTGAAGAGGTATTTTTCAGCATTAAACCCCTACGCTCATAGCATTTTGAGTGTGTTATTTTTTTTTTTTTTATATATTGAAGAGGTATTTGTTTAGCTTCAAACCCCACTGAAGGGTTGCTTAAACTCAAAACCCATTTTGCTACGCTCATAGCATTTTGAGTGCGTAATTTGCTTTTTTTTTATATTGAAGAGGTATTTTTTTTTAGCATCGAACCCCACTGAAAGGGGTTTAAACTAAAAACCCCGTTGGCTACTCTCATAGAATTTTGTGTGTGTCATTTGCTTTTTTTTTAATATTGAAGTGGTATTTTTCTAGCTGCAAACCTCGTTCGAGGGGGTTTTAAACACAAAAAAATCCTCTTGGCAACGTTCATAGATTCTGGTGACTGATGAATGGTTAGTCTTATATTGAAGAGCGGATTTTATCGTTAATTTTGGAGGGAGTTTTAAAATTAAAATCTTCCTTAGCTATGCTCTTGGAATATGGAGATTGTCGTTCGCATTTTTTTTTTGGTTTTGTTTTATAGAAGAGGGGGATTTAACTGCGAAACCCCCTGGTAGGGGGTTTTAAACTCAAAACACAATTGGCAGCGCTGGGGCAAGTAATGGTTTAGTATTAAAATCTGACATACAATATTAAAAATCAAAGCAAAAATCAGTCACTAAATTCCGATATCCCCCTGCGGGGGGTGGGGGATTTCCTTTTGGGGTGGGGTGTTGCGTTGTACCCCGAACTCTCCCCCACCCCGGCTAGGCCCATGTAACGCATACGCCAACTACAATGCCAACTACAATAAATACAACTCTACTTCAATTAGTATCATTTTAATACTTGTCAAATATTATTTTTACATTACTTGTAATAATAGGAAACAAACATATAGGCATACTGTTGTGACACGGTTCCTGTGTGGTCAACCGTGACACACGGTCAAGTGTTGGGTATCGAGAGTTAGTGGACTTGCGGGAAGTGACGAGTGTGTAAACAAGAAGAGAGGAAGTCAGCTAGTGAAGTAGGAGATCTGTATAAAATGTCTGCCGTGTATATATGTTAGGTTAAAATGTTACACAATTAAAAGACACTTTAAATGTAAAAGGACTTGTTTCTTCACACATACCTTGAGTTAAGTGCAGCCAGTTGAGTAATGCAAAAATGAAAAATGAAAAGTTCATCTAAAAGAAGAATTATATCACAAATTCAGCACTATAAAACTTCAAGATGCTGACGAAAATGTTACAATAATAACCATTGTATTTTGTATGAAAGTAAAAAAAAAAGAGTAAAATTTCCTTTCAGACCTTGCAGATGATGTAAAGGCTAACGAGGGTGTCATGTGGCCAGCACAACGACCAACCGCCTTTACTTTTCCCCAACTAATATCAAGTACCCATTAGAGCTGGGTGACTCTGTGGCGGCAAAGATCCCGAAGTTAAAAATCCCAGTCTTCACCAGGATTGTAACCCGGGACCTCCGGTTCGGAAGCCAAGCGCTTTACCGCTCAGCCACCGCACCTCTGTTTGAAAGTACATCAGAAGTTAATTATACACACAGTAACAGGCTTAGTATCTGGTGCAACTACAATCTCTGTACACCACCAGCATGTGAAGCCTAGTTGCCATTGCATGGCGCTTAAGTGCTCCCTTTTAGGACTAACAGGGCCATCAGGCGTCAATTCGCAAGCTTCGTGCATCGTTCCGAGCACTCAAGTAGAGCACACTGGTCATCTACTGCCCCCCCCCCCCCCCCCACCAACCAGCTCCAGTTGTCTGAACCTTGCTCTGCCAATGGAATTACCTTGAGACTGATGCAGCGCCAATCTCCTTCACTTTAATAAATTTTCTTTGCGCAAGCCACATTCTCATCTCCCATCTTCATCTTAAAGCGAGGATTGGACTTTACAGTCATCTTCTAGTTCATAAGAAATGAAAAATGTGCTCATCTTTGACGACAAGGTAGCTATATAACAGAGCTATATATTTCATAATTATTTTAGTAGTTTTTCTCCTCAGCTTTGATGGATGAAGAACCAATACATACATAGCGTTAATTAATTTCTGTGCAAATGACGCTAAAATTCTCTGTCTCTGGTTAGGAAGTTTTCTTTGTTGCAATATTTTTGTCTAACTTAGTTAAACGTGTTACATCTCGCTTGCCATTTTTGCTAATCTTTTCAAAAGACATATCCGTTCAGATTAAAATTCTCGGACTATCAAGAGTCAACTTTATGTCATGAGAATGAGTGTTTCATTTGAGTGTTGAGCGGTGAGGCAGACAGTAGTTCTGTAAAAGTACTTGTGAGCAGGGGCGGAATGGCTATATAGGCAACTGGGAAAATGCCAGATGGACCGTGCCTAAATGGTCTTTGGGGCTGCCTTATTTGGCCAGCACAAGGACCAACCGCCTTTACTTTTCCCCAACTAAGGTCAGTTACCAATTGGAGCTGGGTAGACTCAGAGGCGCCCAAAGATCCCAAAATTTAAAATCTTTCCTTACCAGGATTCGAACCCGGATTCCCCGGTTCGGAAGCCAAGCCCTTTACCACTCAGCCACCGAGTCTCCTTTTCCTGGCTGGTGATATGCGGTAGAATGTTTACCTCGGATCAAGCTGACATTCTGCACAATTATTTCTTTTACCTGCCATCATATTGATTTAGATTAATATAAAAAAAAACAACAACTAGTTAATTAACTTTTGCTAATTGATTCCTTTGTTTGGACAAGGGAAAGAATATGTACCTGACTAAAGTGGTACTATAAGCTGAATTAGTCCCCTTTATAGTTCACTGTTTTCAAGTGAGTTTCAAACAAACACTAGATAACTTTAAAATCTTCTACTTTTTCATACGCGTTTCGCTAGTAGAGGGGTTACAACTAGGCTTGATGAGGCTTTGGCCATGAGTTTGAATTCAGGTTGTTCCCCCTTTTAAAAAAAAAATGTTTTTTAAAAGTATTACGGTACAATTTTCACTGATCTCTTACGGCCTGCGGGCCAACTCCGGTCACTGAAAAGGTTTAATCCGGCCCGCAACACGTTTTGAAATAATAATTGAATAAGTACAAATTTCATTCACAATGTAAGAACTCAAGTTTTTAATGCAAGGTGAACCAATGGGCTAAAATTACAAATTGTATTTCTATGATTGAATCAAAGTTGTCTCAGTAGAAGAGTTTCCTAAAATAAAATGTGGTGTATGTCTTAGGACGCCCCGACCATGATGGAGCGCAAGCATCTTTGGTTAAAGCTATCAATTAGACTAAGTTGCTTTCTGTATAGTGTCCATGTCTTAGAACCATATAGAAGAGTTGAAATAACCACCGTCTGGTAGACAATTTATTCCGCCAAACTCTCGCCTGAAGGCGTCCAAAAGTGCTACTGGCCCTGGCCAGACAGTTCACTTCTCTTGAAAGTGAGGCGTCATTTGATACTGTACTACCCAGATATGTGAAGTGGTCTACCACGTTATGGGGCTGTCCGTTTATTGTGATCTTTGGGGCCGAGTAGGTTTAATTGGATGACTTCTTGAACATGACTTCTGTTATCTCGAGGTTAATAGATAAACCGAAAGAGTCGAAAGCGTATGCGAATTCGTTTACAGCTTTCTGGAGATCATGTTCATTGTGAGCCAGCATAGGCATAGAGAAGCTCCGTTATAACCATCTTCTTTGTTTTTGTATGGGACAGTAGTCGTCAAAAATTGAACGCATTGCCATCTGAAAAAAACCTGATGTAGATGCCTTCGTGCAATCACTGCCTCATTTGACCCTGATTTACTCCAAAGAAGATAACGAATAGAGTAGGAGCAAGTACACAACCCTGCTTCAGCCATTTTCTATTGGGAAGTGATCAGAAAGGGCATCATTGTGTCTGATCTGGCCTTTTTGTCCCATGTGGAACTGCTTGAGAATGGATAGGAATGTAGGTGGGCATCCCAGCCTGGCCGAAATCCTCCACAAACCATCTCGACTGACCGTGTCGAAAGCCTTTGTGAGGTTCACAATAGCAGCGTATAAGTTAAGGTTCTGTTCTTTGGATTTTTCTTGAAATTGTTGCAGAACAAACATCATGTCTGGTGTACCTCTACCGGCTCTGAAGCCACATTGGCTCTCAGATAAAACCTCGCCCACTAAAGAGTGGGTTAGTCGGTCGAGCAATACTCAAGCAAAGATCTTTTCTGCTACTGACTGAAGTCTAATGCCTCGAAAGTTGGAAAAAAACACAAAGTAACTGGCTCTGATGGAATTTCGGCTGAAATATTTAAAATGGGTAGTGTAGCCCTAACCGAGAGGCTAACAGATTTGTTCGCTCTATGCTGGGAGAAGTGCGTGGTCCCACCTGAGCTTCATGATTCCGTAATCATATCCCTATACAAAAAAGGTGACAAGTCTTTTTATAATAATTACCTACTTTTAAGACATAATATCACTACAAATATTTAAATGTAATATCTTTAAATCTCTGTGAGAAAAATCATTTATAAATGTGTTTACTATACATAGAGTAGGCAACATACAAAGAAGTATTTACCTTAGTAAGTGTGATGTTGCTAGTTCAGGCTGTCTTGAAGTCAACCAATTACTCTGCAATCGTTTGGGTGTAATTGTTCGGGTGTATTACGTGTAGTTGACCAACAACACAAACAAGAACTGGCACATCAATTGTAACAGGTGAAGAGATGTAGTCAACGATGATGAACAAGTTAATATATATTTATTATGATAAAAGGCCACAGTAGAAGTCTCTGTCACTAAACACGTCGTTACCCTGGAGTGTTCTAACGCTAACTGATTTTCCGGTCTCTAACCCAACATATCCCAAACGTCACTAGTCCCGTTCAATATGCGTCTACTATGGTGCGTCGCTAAATAACTAAAATAACTAACCTATATAAATAAGGTGTCTAACAGATTCCTCCCCCCCTTGAAAAAAAAATATGTCAATATTTTTCCACTACTGTCAAGTCTTACAAGGGCGTTTTCAATTTAAGGGGAAGACAACAAACATAAAATCTTGACATCTTCATCTTGACTTCTTCATCTTGACATTTTCATCTTGACTTGACAGTTCTTCATATTCAATGTCAATGTTCATAACAGTTCATAACATTCCAGAATCATCCTCCTTAGTACACAGTTCATCATAGAGGAAAATGTGGCATCCTATGGGCATGTCCTACACATCTCAAATGTTCTTCACTGGCAGTAATCTGATAAAATACAATATTTCAAAAAACAATTACAAACTTTATTTACACATTCAATACATTTTTTTTTCTTACCACCCTTTTATACGCTTTTGTCCATTTTTCTTTTATACTCACCCTTTTCCATAGAACTAACTTTCGTCAATGATATATGAAATGATTCACACAAAAAAAAATATCCATACTTACTTTTAAATGCTTAACATCAACTTTACTTATCTCCCTTTTCATAACATATAAATGGTGTCAATATATTAATATATATTACATACTCAATATAATCATAGTTTATTTACAGAAGTATTTCATTTCAATGTCATTCTAGACAATAGATCAGCTACAATATTCACAGATCCACTAATAGCTTTCACTTCAAATTTATATTCCTGTAGTGCTAAGAACCATCTATAAACACGACTGTTTTTCATGCTCTTTTGCTGTATATATTGAATAGGTTTATGATCAGTTAATAATATGAATTTCCTTCCTATTAAATAGCTCTCTAGCTTAGTAATTACCCATATTACAGCTAAGGCTTCTCTTTCAATGACACTATATTTTTTTTTTTCTGCCTCTGACAATTTTCTGCTTACATATAATATAGGATGTAAGTTATCATAGTTCTGCATTAAACAACCACCAATAGCATTACCAGATGCATCAGTTGTGACATAAAATATTTTGTCTTTATCAGGTAGTCTTAATATTAGTTCATGACTAAAAACATCTTTAATTCTGTCAATAGCTTTCACACATTCCTCATTACAAACTACTTTTTGAGGTTTTCCTTTTTTAAGTAAGTCATTTAATGGATTCACTATTTCTGCTAAGTTTTTTATAAACTTTCTGTAATAATTTACTATTCCCAATATACTTTTAGTTTGTCTTTTTGTTGTAGGTATTTCAATATTAAGTACTTTCTTTATGTTATCTTCAATAGGGCTAATCATGTTGTTATTTACTTTATGTCCTAAGAAAATTATTTCCTCCAATCCTATTTCTACTTTTTCTGCTTGAATTGTAAGTCCACTTTCTTTTATTATTTTGAACACTTCTTTTACATCTACCAAATGTTCCTCCCAACTATTATTAAAAATACATATGTCATCTAAATAGCAAATAACATTTTCTTTGTTTCCAATTATCATGTTCATCATTCTATTAAATGTGGCAGGTGCATTTACTAATCCAAAACTCATATAATTCCATTGAAAAATACCATATGGTGTTACAAATGCTGTGTAAGGTTTTGCATTTTCTGTTAAAGGTATTTGCCAATAACCTTTAGTTAAATCTAATTTAGTAAAAAATTTTGCTCCATTTAATTTATGTAAAATATCCTCTATATTTGGCATTGGATATGGGTCAAATTCTGTGATGTTGTTAAGTTTCCTATAATCAATACATAACCTTATATCTCCATTCTTCTTTTTGGCTATCACAATTGGTGAAGCATAAGGAGATGTTGATGGTTCAATTATACCTGATTCTAGTAAATTGTCTATTTCTTTCTTTACTTTGTCTTGTAAATGTAGCGGTATTCTATATGGCTTAAGCTTGATAGGTTTTGTGTCTGTTACTTTAATGTCATGTTTAATAATATTAGTTTTTCCTGGTATACTGGAAAAAATTTCTTTGTATTCCTGTATTATTTTAGTTATATCTTTTGACATTTCCTTAGTTAAATTATTAAGATTAATCTTTTGCCAAGTTTGATTCTCTTTTGTTTCTATTACAGGTATTTCCTTAATATCATTTTCATTATGATTTTCATTTGTTATTATCATCAAGCATTCTTCTCTTTCTGAAAATTTATTTTCTATTTCCTCCTGAATGTTTTGTATCAACTCATCTTCTCTATCATGATACAGTTTCAAATTATTTATGTGATATGTTTTAATTTTCCCATTTATTTCAATTTGATAATTCACATCACTAATTTGTTTTATCACCTTAAATGGACCTTTCCATTGTTTACCAATTTTATTTTTCAGGTCATTTATCAATATTAATACATTGTTTCCTACTTCTAGTGTTATCAATTGTCTTTTCTTATTTATATTCTCATGAGCACTTTGTTTGTACTTCTTATTGTTGTTATATGCTTGAGTCCATATTTCTTTCAATTCTGTTGTGATTGTTGTTTCACTGTCATTATTTAATTTATTCTCATTGCCTATTAGATTTTCTTTAAAAACATCTAATTCATCTCTGGGTTTTCTTCCATGTATTATTTCATATGGTGAAAATTGTGTTGCTTCATGGATGTTGTTTCTATGAGCAAATAGTACATAGTTAATGTAATGATCCCACTTGTTCTGATTATTCTGAATTATTTTTGTTAGTGATCTTTTTAATGATCCACCATATCGTTCACATAAACCGTTACTCTCCGGGTGGTAAACCGAAGAGTATATGTGTTGTATATTGTATTGTTTAGTCCATTTCTTAAATTGTTCTGACTTAAACTGAGATCCCTGATCACTCAATATAATTTTAGGTATACCATGTCTTGTAATTACTTTTTGAGTTATGGCATTAATGATATTTTCTGCACTTGTATTTGATAATGGGATTGCCTCTGGGTATCTACTAAACATGTCTATTACTGTTAGAATGTATTTGTTATTATTTTCAGTTTGAATTAAAGGACCTATTAAATCAATAGATACTTTCTGAAATGGTGCTGTAGGTTCATCCATTTCTTGAATAGGTGCTTTATTCACTAGGCTTTTGTTAGATCTCTTTTGACATATGTCACATGAGTTTATGTATTTGTTGATTGTTGCTTTCATTTTGGGCCAAAATACTTGTTTTGACAAATTCCTATAACATTTCTTTACTCCCCTATGTGCTGCTAAATTATTATCATGTGTCATGATTAAAACATCTTTCCAATATTTCTGTGGTAAGACAAGTTGTTTTATTTTCTTGTTATCATTACTTGTTTGTCTAAATAATATTTTATTCTCTATACAAAATTTCTCCATTGGATTATTATTGTTTTTATCTAGTATTCTTGAATATATTTTCCCAATAATATTGTCATTCATTTGTTCTAATGCAAATGTGGGTGTTGTTTCTTTTTCACTTTGAGATATTTGTGTTTCAAGACTATTTTGTGTTTCATTTTCTATCTCTCTTTCCTTAACATCTGTATTTTCTATTTGTATTACATTACTGGTTTCTTCTTCTTTATCATTACTTATTACATTTATTGTATTTTCCTGTTTCTCATCTTGTTTATTCATTGATCTTGTTATTACCATACTTGTTATATTTTGTGTTTCTATGTTTTCATGATTTTGTCTTATGTTTTTGTATTTGTTTTGCCAGTCTTCTAATTCTTTTCTTGAACATTCTTTAACTCCTTTTATGTTTCCTACTAACATATCATATCTCATTTCTGGTATTGCAATGCCATCACAATAACCAGTGAAAAATGGAGTTTCAATGTACACCCTTATAGCTTTAAATTCCCTTACGGTGCCATCTGCTAATTCTACTTTCCTAGTAAACCCTTTATACCAATGAGGTTTGACAAATTTAGTTTTTACTGCCAAAGTGTTACAACCTGAATCTCTGATTAATTCCACTGGAATTCTATCTACAAACCCTGGGTACACTGCAAAATTGTTCCTATTTCCTTCCATGAAATATACCCTATCTGTACCTTTATTTTTGTATTCCCTACTGTAACTCCTATTTCTGTAATTTTCCCTGTCATTCCTATCTCTACTCCTATATCTACTGTTATTTTGTTCATTGTATCTATTTCTACTTCCAGACCTACTATTCCCTCTTCTACAGTTAGCTGCTATATGACCTTTTCCTTGACATTTAAAACAGGTTATTTCACTATATTTTCTATTTCCACTATTTGATCTGTTTCTATTTCTACTTCTATCAACATTTTCTTTGGTGTATCCTATTAAATCTACTTTGCTCTTATCCCTATCAGAAAATGGTTTATTTGGATAGGCATTTTTGTATACTCTCATTATTTCTGTTATTTCATCTATAGTTTTTGGGTTTCTTTCTCTAATAAAAGATTGTAACTGAGGATCACATTTATTTACAAAGTTGTCCACTAGAATAAAATTTTTTAATCCTTCATAAGAGTTATTCACTTTTTCTAATTTTACCCACTTATTGAAGAAATCCTTTTCCATATTAATGGTAGTTTGGGGTTCTATTTCTAATGATGGTATATTGTCAAAGTATTTCTTTCTAAAAGTTGTAGCATTATGACCATATGCATTTAATAACTCTCTTTTTAAAACCTGATAGCTATCATCAATATGATGGTCATGATTTTGGCATATTGTTAGAGCTTGACCATGAACAAAGTCTATCAGTATTTCAGACCATTCTTCTTCAGGCATATTAAATGTAGACATTTTTGCCTCATATCTTTTCAGGAAATCACCAATGTCATCCTTCTGTTCATCAAAACTTTGTATCTTTCTCTTTAGCCATGTCTGTGAATTAGGGTTGTCTCTTTGAGTGGTATAATTATTTGAGTTATTTGTGTTATTTCTTTGTTCAGTTTGGGCTCTGGCTTGTGCTGCGTCCAATCTCATCTTCTCCATTTTAGCTTCATGCTCTCTCTGCCTTTCTTGGTCTTCTTTTTGCTTTTCATATTCTTCCTTTCTGATCCTTTCTTGCCTCTCTATCTCTTGTCTTTGATGTTCTTCTTGTCTTTCTATCTCTTCTTTTTCCCTTCTTATTTTATCTTGACGTTCCATTTCTTCCCTCACAACTTGCTGTACATAAGCGGCTAAATCCTTTCCTTTTAACTCCATGGCCTTTCCATCCTGCATAGCGGTTTCCTTAACCTCCTTAAGGTCCACATATGATGATGTAGCCATTGTGTTTTATATTTTATATATATTTTTACTTAGCCTATATTGGTTATGGCTATACTTTAAAAGTTTTTACACACTTTTATACAAGTTTTAAGTGTTATGTCTCTATCTATAGATTTAGTAAATGTGTAAATCTAGTCTGAGTTATTATGGTTATATTCAGATCTGTATATTAGGTCCAGTATTACACACAAATTTAAATCTAGTATATTATAGTATGTATAATATTACCATTTAGATCTAGTTATCAAGAGCACTATGACTATTAGATCTAGTATGACCAACTATGATCGATTTTAAAATCTGGTATGACTGAAATGTCTAGAGTAAATTCAAAGACTGTCTAGAGTCCAGATCTAGAGTATATTATGGTTCTATTTCACCATACGAAACAAATATGTGTATACAGTGTCAAATATATCTTCAACAAGATATATATATCTAGAATGTACTACCTTCATTCATCTTCAACTTAATAATATTTCAAAGTAGAGTCTAGATAATCAAATTGTACCAAAGAGATGTACAACAATTTGCAGATCTAAATTTAGCCAGACGATAGTGTTTGACTACATAGCCAGTTTCGGCATTATTCTCATGGCAAAATCATATTTGATTTTAACCGCTCAAACTAAAATTATTTTAGTCTGATTCACAGTAAAAGAATCCTACCCGCACTTTCTATCATTAAGTGAAAAAAAAATACAGATCTAATTAAATTAATAAAAATAAATAATTTAAAATAATATAAACAAATGAAATAATTAAAATGAGACTATCGCTATGGGTTGGGATGTGACAATATGGCACACAATGATAACGTCACGAAGTAACCAGGCAACAACGGATATGACGTTTATACAAACAAAACAAATTACAATCCTAAACGTATAATATAGCTTTTCATCTAAATTACGTCTTCTACCCCGACGGGTTTTAAGGCGCACCACCTGATTTTACTCAGGCTAACGTACCAAATTTAGACAAAATCTATTTCTAAGGGCAATCTAAACATACACTAATAAGAAAAATGGCACTTAGCTTTTGATAAGAAAGATCCCTTTGTTCGGACTCCCGAATATGCTAGATCACAACAAATTCCACTGCCTCTCTTCCAGTTCTGACTCTGCTCTCCGGTGCTACCAGTATCCCACGTAATGCCACAGATGTCCTGATATGCCACAGCAAAATGTTCTAGTTTCTTCGACGACTGTTGATGACCGTATGTGTAGTTCCGACGACTTTGTGTACACAGTTACTGACGAATAGGTTAACGGTTCTTCTGGCGATGACTTGACTTGTGTAGACGACTACTGACAAATAACAGTCTCTTGACGGCAACTTGATCTGGACGACTGACGAATAACGAATTTCTTGACGATGACTTGATCTGGGCTGACGAATAACGGCTTTCTTGACGATGACTTGATCTGGGCTGACGAATAACGGTTCTCTAAAATAGTTCACTGCTTCTGCTGCTACTCTGGTAGTACGACGAAGTTTGCTGTTGTACTCTGCTTCATTAGACCAAACTGTCCAATGCAGACTAGGTGAAACTAAGGTCACCTCCGACGACGTTCCGTTACACGATTAACGGTTTTCAACGAAATTAAGTGGATGTAGCTGTTTCCACAACTTCACTGCTAACAAGTCTAGGTATGGTCTAGACCGACGAATACTAGATATATCAATGTTCAGTAATGATAAAGATTACTTCACTAACCTTCCAAAGGTTAAACACAGTGACCGTTATAAACGTGGCAAGCAACCGGTTCAATGAGCAAACTGCTCCACAAGAATCTCTCCAAGGGTAAGACGACAGAGCGATTTCGATTTAGTTAGCTACCAAACTTGTAGTACTCACAATACTTCTGACAGCGGGCAAACTGTCCTTCTCGAAACTGACGAGGTAAAACTTGATACTCAATGTGGCTCCTATGACGAAGAAAAAATATGTCCAACAGGTTCACTAACGATCTCTCACCCGTTATGAATGAACGGTTTCTCTGGTTGTAGGTCGGTTCAGCATATGAAGATCAGGCGTTGCGATGATTACGGTCCTGACGAAGGTCACCCTGAGTTAACGGCTCGTTGAACGTGCGATCAAACAGGCGACGACTGTATGTAGATCCAGAACAAAGTCACTCTGCGATGCTGCTGTGTTCAGCCGTACTCCGATGAAATCTTATAACTTCGAGTGCACGACCCTCACCTGAGTAAACGTTCTGCTTCGAGGTCCGGTTCGATGTTCGTCGGGCTTCGAGGTTCGGGCTTCGAGGTTCGGGCTTCGGGCGTCGGGGGTCGCCACTGTGATGTTGCTAGTTCAGGCTGTCTTGAAGTCAACCAATTACTCTGCAATCGTTTGGGTGTAATTGTTCGGGTGTATTACGTGTAGTTGACCAACAACACAAACAAGAACTGGCACATCAATTGTAACAGGTGAAGAGATGTAGTCAACGATGATGAACAAGTTAATATATATTTATTATGATAAAAGGCCACAGTAGAAGTCTCTGTCACTAAACACGTCGTTACCCTGGAGTGTTCTAACGCTAACTGATTTTCCGGTCTCTAACCCAACATATCCCAAACGTCACTAGTCCCGTTCAATATGCGTCTACTATGGTGCGTCGCTAAATAACTAAAATAACTAACCTATATAAATAAGGTGTCTAACATAAGATAGGACTTATTTTCATGTACAGCTGTTTTGTTATTTCTGATCATTTTTTTATAAGAGAGAGAGAGAGAGAGAGAGAGAGAGGAGAGATTTAATCGAATTTAAATTAAAATCAATAATTAATTATTACAATCAACTATTGTTAAAAAAGATTAACATAAGGAAGATGTCATTATTTTTGCGTCTAATATTGTGGGAGATATTTATTGTTCTTAATTAAAACACAGCTGGTGATGCTTTTTTAAATAGATTAGTGTACGATTGAATAGACCTGGCCACCTTCATTGTCAGTCAATCTTTTTCTATAACGAGTAAGTAGAGAATGGTTTAAAATTTTAGTAATCTAGATGTACTGATAACTACACTCAACTACCTTATTACTTGATTTTGTTTTAGCAAATCACAAGGTTAGTCCCACTTGGATCGGCTCAAGACAATAGCTCACACCATGGGCGTAGCCGGGGGGGGGGTTTGGGGTTCGTAAGTCATTAATTGATTTTTTGCTTTGATTTTGTTTATTTTGGGTGACATTTTAATATTATACCATCACTTGCCCCAGCGCAGCCAAGGGGTTTTGAGTTTAAAATCCCCTCCCCCCGCGCTGGGGGAGCTCCAAGCGCTCCCCCAGACCCCATTGCTGTCAATGGCAGGGATTCTTCAATTTTTCCACTAACTCCAGGAAGAAACATTGTAGGGCATAATAAACATCTTTCGAAAGAATGAAGGGTCAGAATGTAATAAAGATCATGTACACACACATACATACATACTATTAATTTTTTTCTCGGGGGGGGGGGGAAGGGGCGGGGGGGGGAGATTCGAAAAAAAATCCTGGCTACGCCCATGGCTCACACCATTCAGATTGAAGTCTCAGTCTCATCATCATAGGATACTCAGTTTTTTTTCTCGTTACCAGCAAAAAATCCCCTTGTTTAGTCAACTGTAGCGGTGCAGTTTTAAATCATTTTATGCATAATTTAATAGCTACAGAAAAAAAAATTCGATGAAAACAAAACTAAGTTATTTAAAATTGTAAACGTTGACCCAAATGGAAAAGAAAGAATTTACCATCACTTCTCGATATCTGAGCTTAATGCTCTTGATTGATATCTAAAGACTACATATAAATAAATATAAAGAAAAGGCATATCATTATTATAAAGTACAAAGTAAGGCATATGTAGGCTATGTATGTATGTATGTGCCGAATAGAAATCCAAACCGTTTGACCAATCTTGATAAAACTTGGCGGAAATTTCCTTCATTACTAACTTAGACCGTAGTGTATGTATTGTAGCACTAAAACAAACTTAAGACCCTCAAAAAAAAATTTGACCATTTCTATGAAAGTATGTTATTTTATGAATCTAGGCTGTGTTTACTATGTTGACATGAGAAACGATTTAGATCTAGATCTAATTCTAAGAACTACACTTTGCACATATAGTTGTTGTTTTTTTGACACATGAAAATACAAAATATAGTCTATTAATTTCATTATTTAATAAAATTAACCTTCAAATTTGTGTTTCAATAGCATTTTTACATACCTACGTTTTTTATACCTGTGAATTTAGAATTCCTGACGTACATTCTTTCATTCGACATTACCCGATAGGTTACACATCTCTCTATTCCTAGGCCCGTCCCGAGACATGACGTTAAACTGCGCTCCTCTTTCCTTAGCACTTTTGGAGCTCAAAAGTGCCCTACTTCTTTTCTATCATTGTGTCTGCCTCCTCTTTTCCTAAGTCTGCCTTCATTGATCATCACACTGTCTCCTTAACTTTATATTCTCACCACGTCCTAGACCAGTCCGTTTGCCGTGGACTGCGACGGGTAAGGGGGGATAAAGAGATCCTGGTGTTTGAGTGGTGGCTATCTGAGGATAAACCACAACAACACAATACTTTGGCTCCAAGTTCCCCTAGACCTGAGACCCAGATGGCCCGCTCTGGGTCAACCGGCTGGTCATGCCGAGCTACCAGCATAGGTCGTCGACCTATGCTGGAGGGCGGTGGCTGGAGGGTCAATCAGGGAGCTGCTGTATCGGACACATGTCCGATGTAGCAGCTGACTGAGTATAGCACCTGTGTAGCCCTGGCGGGCTCATTCTGGACATCCGAATGGCCCGTCCCCTTGTTGGACTCGATGGCGGGTGGGGAGCACAGGTGCCGAATTAACCAAAATATATATGGACAAAAAAACACACACAAAACTACTTGCCCCAGACCTATGTCTGGGCAAGAAACGTCGAATTGACGATAAAAAAGAGGAGGTCCCAAAAAGCTGTGCCACCTGGCCATCATTTCTGGTGGTTAGATGCACAGAGGAGGGAAAAAGCCTGACAAAGTTGAGCCCTTTTATTATCTATAAGGGACTCAAGTCAGTAGTGGGAGAGCCCAAGAGTGTGTCTAAGCTACACAAAACAATGGAACTCCTTGTAGAAGTAGACAGCAAGACACACTCTGATGGGCTTTTAAGATGCAGAAGACTCTGTGATCTCCAAGTGGAAGTCATGCCACACAAGAGTCTGAACACCAGCAGAGGTGTAATCAGCTCTAGGGACCTACTGGAATGTTCCGAGAAGGAAATAGTGGAGGGCATTGAAGGAGTCACCCATGCCCGGCGCATTACCAGGCGCAGGGAGGGTGAGGAGGTCAAAACCGCCACTATTATCCTCACATTCGGAACTAGGACACCGCCAGAGTATGTGAAGCCAGGATACCTACGAGTTCCAGTGAGGCCCTACATACCTAACCCCATGAGGTGCTTCAAGTGCCAGGGTTATGGACACGGCGCGGCAGTCTGCAAGAGGAACACTGTGTGTGCCAGATGTGCTGGAGAGGGTCATGAGGACAAGGGCTGCACAGCCCAGTTCAAATGCCCAAACTGTCAAGCTGGCCACTCAGCCTACTCCAAGGACTGCCCTGTGTGAAAACAGGAGGTTGCCGTGCAGGAGTACAAGGCAAGAAACGGATGTACCTTTAGCCAGGCGAAATCGGCTGTACTGGCCCTACCCAAGGGCCAATTCGGCTTGACAAAGACCTACGCCCAGGCTGTTGCTAAGAAAGGAAGATCCATAGCCACACAGACGAACACATTGACCCCACCACCCCCTCCTCCTCCCCCAACTCAGAAGAAAACACCGCCAAAGAACACACCCCTGAAGAAACAAGAAAGCCCTGTTGTCATGCTAAAGAACAGGTTCTCTGTGCTCGCTGATGAGAGCATGGAGACTGAGCAGCATGTCAAAACCAATACTCCGGGAGAACCCGGAGACATCATGTCTGACACAGGTTCTCCTCAGAGAACCCAGCCAGACACCCCAACCTCTACAGAGTTAGAGGTTGACCAACTCCCTAAGGGGAGAAATCAAAGCGGAGAGGATGCCCGAGGTGAGAGAGGAGGAAATAACCTCCGCTCTAGCCAGAGGGATCTCCCTTCTCCAGAGAGAAAGACTTCCCCCAAAAGGGGGTTGTCCTCCTCTCCATCCAAACCCAGGAATAAAAATACCAAGGTCACTGGAATAAAGGGAAACCCCTCCGGGGGCCTCCCAAGGCCAAATAGCTCCAAGTAGGTCATCTAGAATAAGCCATGGATTCCAGAATTGTACAGTGGAATTGTAGAGGTCTCAAGGCCAATTACGAGGAAATGCAGCTACTGATGGACTCTGAGACTCCTGTAGCTGTCTGCTTACAGGAAACATTTCTGAAAGATTGCATCAGCTTCCGAAGCTACCGTGCTTACACCAAGAATGTTGAGGATGCAGAGAGAGCATCAGGTGGAGTCTGTATCCTTGTGAAGGATAGCATCCCCCATGAGAGGGTAGAACTACAGGCCACACTACAGGCCGTAGCAGCTAGGATAACCCTTCACAAGGTTATCACTTTCTGCAGCCTGTATCTACCACCAGGCGCTCCATTAAACCGAACAGACATGGAGGACCTATTGAAACAACTCCCCCGGCATTATTTAATCCTTGGGGATTTCAATGCCCATAACACCATGTGGGGATCCAACAATACCGACACAAGAGGTCGTATGCTGGAGGATATCTTCCTCCAACATGATTTATGCATACTTAATGATGCATCACCGACCTACTTGCACCCAGGAACTGGATCATTCACATGCATTGACCTCACCGTATGCGTCCCCGGACTTCTGGACGATTTTAAATGGTCAGTTAGCAATAATCTACGGGGAAGTGATCACTTCCCAATCATCATTACTAACAATCTCCCTTCATTGGGACGACCTCAGCGGTGGAAACTGAATAAGGCCGATTGGGAACAATTCAAAAAAGATGCTCTGAGGATATCACAGAAAATATCCTCCATGAACAGAACCCAGCTGATACCTTTGCTAGCAAGCTACTAAGTATAGCCAGGAAAGTTGTACCCCTAACCTCTGCAAATCCAAAACGGCCTAGCAAACCATGGTTTGATACAGCTTGCAAAAGTGCTATTGGTGATAGGAAAAAACGACTGGCTGCATTTATAAAGAATCCTTCCCAGGAAAACCTAAAGCTATTCAGGATAGCTAGAGCAAAGGCTAGACAAACCATACGGTCAGCCAAAAGGAATTCCTGGAGAAGTTTTGTCGGCAGTCTGGATGCCAAAACTTCTGCTAGAGCGGTTTGGAAGGCAGTAAGGCGAATCATAGGGAAAGAATCAAATGCAATAGGGCATTTGAAAAACCAAGGACGAACTGTCACATCCTCCAGAGAAATAGCTGACTGCCTTGCATCCTCAATAGCAGAAAAATCATCCACTGCACACTACACGCCAGAGTTCCAAAAAGTCAAAACCAGGGAGGAAAGACACCCCATTGATTTCAGGTCAGAGAACAATGAAGACTACAACAAACCGTTCTCGCTTGAGGAACTGAGGGAATCGCTGGACAAGTCACATGACACAGCGCCTGGAGAAGACGAAATCCATTACCAGTTCCTCAAGCACCTTCCCGAACCCTCATTGGCAGTCCTGCTAGGGGTCTATAACTGTGTGTGGCAAACAGGCGCTTTCCCAAACAGCTGGAGGAAAGCCACAGTTATACCGATACCTAAACCGGGAAGAGACGGCTCTGACCCAGCTAACTATCGACCAATACCACTAACAAGCTGCATCTGCAAAACCATGGAAAGAATGATTAACAGTAGGCTAGTCTGGTACCTGGAAAGGAATAAAGTGATCTCAAACTACCAGTGCGGATTCCGGCAGGGGCGGACAACAACTGACCACCTGGTAAGGCTGGAAGCTTATATTAGAAATGCATTACTCAGAAGAGAACATCTAGTAGCTGTATTCTTCGATATAGAAAAGGCCTATGACACAACCTGGAAACATGGCATTCTACGTGACCTGGCGCTTATGGGGCTTAAGGGACACGTCCCCCGTTTCGTGGAGGAATTTCTGAAAGATCGAAAATTTCAGGTTCGAGTGGGCAACTCCGCTTCTGACACTCATGACCAGGAAATGGGTGTACCCCAGGGCAGCATTCTGTCAGTCACCCTGTTCAACATTAAAATAAATAGCATCATAAATGCGCTGTCCCCTGGCATAGAGTGCTTTTTGTATGTTGATGACTTTGTCATTCTTACTTATGGGAAAAACATGAACACCTTAGAAAGAAAATTACAGTTATGTTTAAACAAAATTCAGGGTTAGGTAAACTATAATGGTTTCAAATTCTCAGACTCCAAAACAGTTAGTATGCACTTTTGTAATCTAAGGGGACTCCACCCAGACCCTGAACTATTTATACACAAAAAGAAGATCCCTGTCGTGAAAACTACAAAATTTTTAGGCCTCAACTTAGATTCCAAATTTAATTTTCTCCCCCACATTAAGGAACTTAAGAAGAAATGCCAAAAGTCATTAAACATACTAAGAGTACTCAGCCATACGGACTGGGGAGCTGACAGAGATACCTTGCTGCTGCTCTATCGGAGTCTAATTCGATCCAAGCTAGACTACGGATCCATAATATATGGAGCAGCAAGGAAGTCGTACCTAAAAATACTAGAACCAATACAAAATGCTGCCCTGCGTCTCTGTCTCGACGCGTTTCGTACATCACCTATCCCAAGTCTCCATGTGGAGGCTGGAGAACTCCCCACGGATATAAGAATGAAAAAGCTTGCAATGCAGTATATAGTCAAGCTAAAATCCAACCCCACGAACCCTGCTTTTGACTCCATATTTAACCCCACAGAGGTAGAATTATACAATCGAAGGCCTAACGTCATACAGCCGTTGGGCCTTCGAATGAGAGAACCCATCCAAAATTTAACCCCACCCATTGACCAAATCTCTAAAATAGAAACCCCTCAGAATCCTCCTTGGCTAATGAATAAACCCAAATTAAATTTATCCCTCCTTAATTTCAAAAAAGAAAATACAGACCCAAGCATACTACAAGTCCACTTTAGGGAACTGCATGAGAGCTACGGAGATTGTGGCACCATCTACACAGACGGATCCAAAATGGATGGAAAGGTCGCGTGTGCCTGCTCCTTTCGGAACAAAACAATCTCCCGTAGACTCCCCGATGGCTGCTCCATCTTTACGGCCGAATTGCACGCAATATTGCTTGCACTTATGGCCGTAAAAGCATCAGAAAGGAGTAAATTTATAATCTGCTCCGACTCCAAATCTGCATTGCAAGCTTTGGGGCGGATGAAGACTGACATCCCATTGGTACATAAGAGCCTGAAGCTGTTGGACCAAATAACAGCCGACCGTAGGGATGTCACCTTCATCTGGGTCCCCTCCCATGTTGGCATTGAGGGAAACGAAGCCGCAGACAGAGAAGCAAAGAGAGCCCTAAATCATGCGGTGTCAGGAACCCAAATTCCCTACTCGGACCTGAGACAAAGTATTGCCTCTGCCACCTATCGAGAGTGGCAGAACCGATGGGAGGCTGAGACTCACAGTAAACTCAGGCAGATTGTGGCGGATGTCAGGTGGCGGCCCACATCTAAGGGTCTGACAAGGCGTGGTAGCACAACCATGTCCAGACTTAGGATTGGCCACACCTACATCACGCACTCTTTTGTACTGAAGAGAGAGGAGCCCCCACTTTGTGAGTACTGTGACTCTCGCCTCACCGTGGAACATATCCTCGTTGATTGCCCCAGATACCAGGATGTCAGGGCGAAATATTTTAGAGCCACTTATCTAAAAACACTATTTAATAATGTCGACCCTGGGAAGGTACTGGGCTTTATTCAGGAAGTGGGGCTATCTACGAAGATCTGATTTCTGAATTTGTGAACTTGCACTATTTACATTAGATTTTTACCAAATATTTAAATTTTTACTACCTTTACTATTTTAACTGTGAATAGACCTTGATTTTAATTATATGACTGTATAGAATCTGGCCCTTGTTGTTTAGAGAGAGAGTAGTCCTTAAGGGACTGCAGGCACGACATGGCCTAAATTGTGCCGATGTGCCTCAAATCAAAAATTAAATCAAATCAATCTATTCCTAGGTCTAAAACGCTAATTCAACTCTAAGTTGATATAACTTTTCTTCGCAAAGATAGTTTTATACTTAAACACATGAACATACTAATTATAGTCCATTCATTTCATATTTTAATCAAATTAACATTCAAATTTGTTTTTCTAAAGTATTTTTACATGAGTGCAAATCTATTCTTAATAGCGCGTGAATTCAGGTCAATTAGCTATTTTTAGCTCCATTTATAATATTTTTTATTCATGAATTAATGCATTCGCTTTAATTATAACATTATTATTTTCTTTAATTGTTTCTATATGCACTATATCAGTGACTACATCAGCAATACGCAAGTTAAGACCCGCGGGCAGCGGGTAATATCTGTCTAGTTTTACATAAAAGACAAACGTATTTTTCTAACTTGAAGACTCTCACAAGACAGAAAGAGAACAAGAGTGCATTAATCGTGTCGTTGATTTGGACTCAATCATTTAATAAGCGGCAGATATATCTGAACAATATCCGCCCAAAAAGTCTTATTTCAACCCAATAAGAATGACTAATCTTCGTTTCAAATAGAGTACTATATTTGATGATTTACCACACAAAAAAAAACAACCAAAGTAAGGAGACAGACATGACTTTTAAATATGGCTATTCTGCATATTGAGAACATATAGTAAAAGACATTAACTTGAATGAAGGTTTTTAATAAGCCTAAGTACAAAATCATGAAAAGTAAACTTTTTATTTGTAAAAAGTGTAATTATTTCTGGTACCTTATACATATTACGTATATTAAAAGGTTTTTCAATGCCTCTATTCAGCTCGTACCTTCATGTGAAAATCTTCTGGGTGAAACCTGGACACGGACCTCGAAAACGGCTCTATCGATTTTAATAGAAATTGGATGTATATCGTTGAAAAAAAGAATTACTAGCTCTTTTTTCACGCTGAGGAAATTCTAGTTATAATTTTTCAAAGCATAAAAAGAAATATATTTCAATTAGGCTATAGAACTAGAAAATAATTATCCTCACCCCACCAAATCGGCCAATATACAAGAGGGTGGGGGGCGAAATAATCTAACAATTGGTTGAAATGTAAATAATTAGTATATACTATTAACATAAAAAAAAATTGAAGGGGGGGGGGGAAGGTCGGTCGAGTGTAGCACAGCCCCACCCCTGGATCCGCCATTGACTGGAGAGTGATAATAATGTCCTACCAATAATTAGTTATTAAGAGCAAAAAAAAAATGATCAATTTTTTTTTTTTTTTTTAAATATTTTTTAATGCGTTTCAAGTTGATTTTTAAATACTTTTTAAGTATTTTACGAAAGTGTTCTTTATTTCATTCATTCAAACCGCAATACTATAAAACTTTTCCCCTAAAAGCTCTTTAAAAGTCCAAATAGAATACTGTTTTAAACGATATCACAGCTAAAAATGAACTTACAATTAAATATACACACTAACTTTTGATAAAATATATTTTTTTTCATTCAACAAAATTAACAAAAAAGTTTTAAACGAGAATTTTTAGCGGGGAGGGAGTGAGTGTAGGGGGGAAAGTGGACCAGGGGTGACAACATGAGCCAACTACACCATGTGAACCAACCGAATGTGTTGGAGGTATTTCTCGCAAAGTATCATAAGGTTTAGGAATTGTTTTATTGTGCTTATTCTTCTACCCTAATTTTCGTCTGCTGTCGGTTTTAGCGGTTTAATGTAATTTTTAACAGGCTTTTGCTGGGATGGCTTTCGAGGCTGAGAGTTTTTCAACTGTGGCCAAATAGCCATTCTTTCCCCAAATATATACATAAAGTGTCAACATCGTTAGAACCATTTTCAATATTCGTGTCCACCAGGGTTCCATCCACCCACTCAGAGATTTCCACGAAGTTGCGACTTTAATGGAGGTATTATAATAATATAATAAGGCAACAAATAAGAAATGTGCACGCTGAATAGAGGAATTGTTAAAAAAGAAAAACATTATCACAATTATAGTAACAGTGTATATGAAGTATAAAATTAAGTTAAATGGGCAAGTCCAGAATAGTTTAGCTTTTTATAACCCTATCATTCATTTAAGAACCAACTCCTTTAAATAACACATTGTATCACTTGTTACAGAGTTCATTATCCATGACTATCTGATCATGATGTGGTTCAAATTAATAGCTAAATGTATTTTAAAAAAAAAGAGTAGAAATTAATGTAAATCTAACAAGAAAAATATTACGATGGGATAAATGCTACCTGATGTCATGAACATAGAATCCAAATATTGTAATATAAATATTACGGTATCCCTATGAAGATCGCATGAACTGTTTAGCTACATAGGCTATCACATAATAAGCAATAAAAAGGTAGTAATAAAAATGTAAGCAATTCTAGTAATAATCAACAATATTTAAAACCACACAGAAAATGTATGCTTGATTAGATAGCAAATATACAGAACTTCAAGACTTTATTCAAATATGTAGACTAGTCATTACTGATCTGGTACAGGTACATTTCAATTCTATAAGCCAAAAATCAACTTTTTTAGTACAAGATCATAACGTCTCGGTTTCTACTAATTGTCATCTTCATGACTACACAGTCATAGTTAATAAGATATCTTCATCAAATAAACCTACTAAAACAGTTATATCCAAGTACCTGAAAACCCTAGCCATAAACTTTAAAAGTATTAACAACAAATCAGCAGACTTTTTATTAGCAAGTGAGAAGCCAGACTTAATTTCAGGGACAGAAACTTGGCTAAACCCTGAAATTTATAATGCAGAAATTTTCAATAGTAATTATGAAATTTTAAGAAAAGATAGTAATAATAATAATGACAATCTTTATTGTCCGTAAGGAAATTTGTCTTACAATTTGTGCAATACACCAAAATAAAACATTGTAACTTTTAAAACAAAATTAACATTCACACCTGACTCACTAATAATTTACATATGTGAAAAGTTTAAATCTGATTGTTTCTATTTAATGATTTGATTGTCAGGGGAACAAGAGATACGACATATAACCAAGGAAGAGTTCTTTTAACAATAAAAAAAAACATTAGTAGCAGAGGAAATTACTTTACCAAACTCAAATAATATAGAAGCAACATTTTGTAAAATTAACGCCGTCTCAACATCCCTAATAATAGGTAGCTTCTACAGACCACCAAATTCTAGCTTAGAGTATATGCAGGAATTATGCAATGCAATCAACTTACATTACTTAAAGATTATGGATGACTTCGACCTCCCCGATATTAATTGGAAGTCATTAACAATAGACTACCATCAAAACCTTAAGAATATTTGTTAACTATTCATAGAAACAATACACAAATTAAATTTAGATATATTGTTAAAAACAAACAACTTGACAGAAAGACAGGGAAAGAACGAATAAATAAAGTAATATCTGAAAACAACAATACAAACTTATGGTCATACATTTTAAAAAAATGGAAACAACAGAAGTATTACCATTAAAAGACGAAGATAACTTACCACATAACGATAATGCTAACATTCTCAATAAATATTTGGCATTAGCATTCTTAGCCCCAGGAGACAAAGACATGTTAATAAATTTAAACCAAGTAGAAAACATAAGAGATATAAATGTACAAGAAAAGGGAATCCAAAAACTATCAGTTAGCATAAAATCAAATAAAGCTTCTAGATCTGATGATATTTCAGGCTTCACTAAATAAGGGCAGGGTACCTGGGGACTGGAGGGAAGCTAATGCAACTCGCCTATTTAAAAAAGGAGAAAAATCTGATCCAGGGAACTACAGACCAGTACAACTTGCCAGCATTACATGTAAAATACTAGAACACATAATATGTGGCAATATCATAAACCACTTAGACCAACATAATGTCCTTTAAAATGTAGGTCATGTGAAATTCAAATAATAAGATTAATTGATGATTTTTCAAAGTTAGATAATGGTGAAATGATGCAATTTCATTAGACTTCTAAGACATTCGACTCACCACCATAGCCCGCTTTAAAAATGAGATACTTTGCATTAATGGCTAATTACATCAATGGATTCAGGATTTTATAATAGGAATGACTCCAAATCAACACCAACAATAATAAACTCAGGTGTACCTAAAGGAACAGTCTTAGGCCCACTACTGATTCTAATTTACATAAATGAACTAACAAATTGTATTAGTTCAGGAATAAAAGTCAGATTATATGCAGACGATTGCAATGATATATAGAACAATAAAAACAACAAAAGATTCTGAAATTTTGCATAAAGAATAAGACGAATTACAGAAATGGGAATCAAATTGAAAAATGCCAGTTATTAAGAGTAACAAAAGCTAAACTAAATAAAAACTACTTACTTTATTCATAGTAAACCAGTCACACAGACTAAAAACTCTAAATATCCTGGCATAATAATAAACTAAAAGTTATATTGATGAAATTATTTGTAAAAAATCAAGTAAAAAATTAGCGTTTATTAAAAGAAATTTTTACAAATCAATCAAAAACATAAAACTAAAATGCTATTTAACCTTTCTTAAGCAAATATATGCATCCTCGGTTTGGGATCAATCAACTCAAGAAAACATAAAGAAACTAGAACAAACTCAAAATAGAGAAGTGAGATTTATAACAAACGGATATTCCATTTTGATTAGAGTAACAGCATTAGTAAAATCACTAAACTTAGAAACAATGCAGGACAGAAGAATAACAAGTAAAGTAGTTATATTACATAAAACACTAAATCTTATTTTATCGTTGTATGTGTCATTATGATATTGTCCAGGACTTGGGTACATTTAGCATGAAAATGAGTCTTTGACAGCGGCGTAGCTATGGATTTGGAACTTAACCTATTTAGAGGCCCCTGCATTTTGACATTCGACATCATGACATGAGGTAATGACGTAATATTGAATGTAAATACAATTTCTGACACTCTTTTTTTTTTTTTTGGGGGGGGGGTCTACCCATTTAAGTGGAGGCCTGTGTGATTTTCGCTTTTGGACCCCCTACTCCATCCCTAGCTACACCACTGTGTATGGGAGATTGAAAAAAAAAATTAAAATAGAATCACGTTCAAGGGCCAGGACTGAATACACTCTTGTAACTCTCTGGGTGAACTATTTTGAGCCATTTCCCTCAATGAAACACTACATTGCAAAAACATAGACTTTTAACAATCAAATCTACGCTCATTACGTTTGCGTTAAAATTCTTATTCTGTAACTTCCACCACGGTGTTACTGCTTGTGCTAGCCATGTCAATGTTGGTTTCTCTTTCATTCACATATCGTACTGTGTCATTGCCAGCTATGGAAATGCTGGTTTCATTAGCTCTGGTATCATCGGGGCTATTGTTGGAAGGTGTGTTATCTAAGGAAAAGGCAAAAAAAAAAAAAATAATAATTTATAAATACTGTTGTAAATGAAATTTAACCATTAAAAATATATGAAAATTGGTTATGATATAAGAAAAATTATTTTATAAACAAATGTATACATACGTACTCAAATTGTTATTCTAAAAAATTCACCCCTTCCCGAATCCGCCAGTGGATCTACATTTAGATCAACATAATAACATCTTATCGCGATCCTAGCATGCATAATCTAATAAGAATGAGAAATTAATAGTTTTATAAATTAAACAAGCTAGGTATTTGAAATAATGATTACTATTCTATATCTATGCTCCATTTTTAGCCTATATCTGTAGAAGTTACTGTCGCTAACTAATGGTGTAGAGCCATACTATTTAAAGCGTATTAGATCTAGACTTGCGGCTAAGCTGAATGTGCTTATACAAATCTTTAAAAAAAAAATGTTTCCATGTTTATTTTAGTTAACTAATAAATGGAAAAATATTTAATAATGAGTCGTTAATAGTTTTTTGTTTGTTACCTTACGTAAAAAAAAATCCAATATTGGAACACTAATGAAGAAATTCTTTTATCAAGCAAGTGCATGGGCGTAGCCAGGGGGGGGGTTTGGGGTTCAAACCCCCCCCCCGAAATGAAATCCCCCCCCCGAAGGGGGGGAGTCGGAATTTAGTGACTGATTTTTTGCTTTGATTTTGTTTATTTTAGGTGAGATTTAATACTAAACCATCACTTGCCCCAGCACAACCAAAAGGGTTTTGAGTTTAAAACCCCCTACCAGGGGGTTTTGAGTTTAAAACCCCTACCAGGAGGTTTCGAGTTTAAAAACCCCTACTGGGGGGGGGGGGGTTCGAGTTTAAAACCCCTACCAGAGGGGTACGAGTTTAAAAAAAACCTACTAGGGGTTTTGAGTTTAAAACCCCCTACCAGGGGTTTTGAGTTTTAAACCCCCTACCTGGGGTTTTTGCAGTTAACTCCCCCTCTTCTATAAAACAAAACAAAAAAAAAATGCAAACGAAAATCCCCTAATTCCAAGAGCACAGTTAAGGAAGATTTTGATTTTAAAACCCCGTCTAAAATTTACGATAAACCCCCTCTTTAATATAAAAAAAAAAGCAGCTAATTACTCACTCAAAATGTTATGAGCGTGGCTAAATTGTTTTGACTCAGTTTTGAGTTTAAACCCCACTTCAGCGGGGTTTGAAGGTAAAAAATATCTCTTTAATAATAATAAAAAAGCAAATTATACACTAAAAATGTTATGAGTGTAGTCAAAGGGGTTTTGAGTTTAAACTCCCCTCCAGTGGGGTTTGAGGATAAATTTAAATACATCTTCAGTGTAAGAAAAAAAAGCAAATTACGCACTCAAAATGCTATGAACGTTGCCGAAAGGGGTTTTGAGTTTAAACTCCCATTCAGAGGGGTTTGGTGCTAAAAATACATCTTCAATATAAAAAAAAGCAAATTACACACTAAAATTATTTGAGCGTAGCCAACCCATCGGGGGTTTTGAGTTTAAACACATCTTCTACAGATGGCTTTTTTTTTAAAGTTTAAAACCCCTCCAGATGGTTTTGAGTTTAAGATCCCCCTACAGAGCATTTTGAGGTGGAAAACCTCCACAGAAGATTTTGACGTTAAAACTTCTCTTTTCGATATAAAATCTAAAGCAAACTACAGTCACTTAATTCCAAGAGCGTATTCAAGAGAGGTTACACATTTTTACCAGTGGCAGGGCTCCAGTAATAAACTGCAGTGAATAGTCATCTACCGAAATCGAAAAACACTAAATGTAGCTCAACAAAAATGGCAAAGACAGATTTTAGGAGTCAGTTATAGAGATCGGGTCTAAATCAAGGAAATCCTAGGCCGAAATGGGAGTCGACCCCTTAGTAAGATTGTGAGAGAACGACGCATGAGGTTTGCGGGACATGTTCTCCGACAAAATGAATTAAGCATAAGAAGAGTTGCAATGATATCCTAGTACAACTTGACGCCACTCATTCATGGAGGTCCTCATAGTAGGTGGGAAGAGGCTTCAGACATTACCAGTGACAGATTTTAATGGAAACAGCTTGACGTCAAATGCTCCGAACGGCGTAGGAGGGTCTAAGTCAGTAAGAATATCACATTAGAATTTTGAAATAAAACTTTTTAATAGCAGGAAAATGCAGTGTAGATACCTCAGAATATGCATTTTGTTGGCTTTCAATACCAGAAATAGTGCTTGGCGGCGGGGCTTCGCCCCGCGCTGGAGGAGCTCCTAGTGCTCCCCCAGACCCCTTTGCTAGTAATGGCGGGATGTCTACAATTTTATGAAAACAGCTTGATGGCAAATGCGCCGAACGACGAGGGAGGGTCTAAGTCAGTAAGAATAACTTATTAGGTTTTTGAAATAGAACTTTTTAATAGCAGGAAAATGCACTGTAGATACCTCAGAATATGCATTTTGTTGGTTTTCAATATCAGAAATAGTGCTTGGCGTCGGGGCTTCGCCCCGCGCTGGAGGAGCTCCTAGTGCTCCCCCAGACCCCTTTGCTAGTAATGTCCGAGAATCTACAATTTTTCCACTAACTCATGGAAGAACCTATTCTAGGGCACAATAAACATCTTCCGAAAGAATGAAGTGTCAAAATGTAATAAAGATTTTGTACGCACACACATAAATAGATAAAAAAAAATTTTCGCCGGGGGGGGGGGGGGGGGGACGGGGGGGGGGGAATTCACCCCCCCCCCCCAAACACCCCCCCCCCCCGAAAAAAAATCCTGGCTACGCCCATGAGCAAGTGTTTCACCTAAAATAAGGACTCACTTCCCCTGCTTTTAAATTTAGAAATTATGGTTTTATTAAAAGAAAAACGGCTTACAAATCTGATTTTAAAAACAAAACAGTTTGTTTCCAGAACATAAAAAGTAGACGTTGCACCACACACTGCACACCATCGTAAAAAAAAAACACGAGTTTTTTAATATGTTTTATATTTTTATTTTTAGAACAACACGTGACAGATGGACGGACGGATATACAGACAGTCCTCACAAAACTAATGGTAGCTAATCCCTTTTCGAAGGTTGCTAAAAATTTAAATAAAATTAATATTGAAAAGCGTTTAATAACTAAAACGTTTGTGCAAGCAAAATGTTTCTTCTTAATTCTCTTAAACGTGCAAACTTCTTTATAACTTCTCCAAGGAACATAACTTGATTTTTTTTTGTAATCAAATGGGCTTACTTACCCGAGTTTGATGCTCTGTGTTCATTGGTTAACACGTTTTCTCTTGAAAATTGAATAGGCTCTAAATATTCATGAATCGAATAATTAATCGATTCATAATGTGTAGATTCATTTTCTATTGTGTTTACTGTAAGCCTACTAGGTGCTTGTTGTCTGTTTTGTTCTCCATTTGGCAAAGGCATTGGAGGCCTACTTTGGTTTATTGTAAGTATTTGTCTTTTTTTCATTTTAAAGCAAAGTATAATTATAACCAATGCCAAAATAAGAATGACTACAGAAGCGCCGACGGAAACTCCGATGATCACTTCGCTAGCAGGTTGGTCAGCAGGTTTGTCAGCAGGTTTTTCTGCAACAGGCTCTTGCTTAGAGCAAAAGGAGACACAACTGAACAAATTTCTAATCGTCTCCGAAAATACTTTTATTGAAACAGTTTTAGTTCCAGACCATAGAAGATTCACAGTTCCTATGGTGCACGTATTTGCTTTTGCTACCAATGCTACGTTACTACACCTTTCATTCTGAGAAGAGCATTCTGGTATTCTAGATATAGCTTTTAGTCTGTAACAGGTAAAACCTTCTGCATCATGAAAACAAAAGTATGTGTTGTCATAATGGTAAGACACGTTGACATCTTGTATTATTTCTTGGATGACACTCATACCGTTCACTGGTATTTTGCACAAAGTGTTTATATTCGTACAAATACAACTATGGAATCTGTAAAGAAAGACAAAGTTAATCAAGATTACAAAAGGTTTAACAAAACTTATAAGCGGCCCATCATCCACAGATAAAGAAAGCAATACAGATAAGAAAGCTTTGTCGCTATTTCCAGCAAGAAATAGCTGATGCTTGATGTTCGGACAAACTACAACAACAAGTCTACATTTTCCTAAACAATTTACAAAATGAATGTAATTTCTTTTTGGATGAAGTGCATCTTTTTGGTTAAGCGTCTGTGGTTTAATCTTTAAATTGACTCGAGTCATACACACTTGGCTATATACTGAGTCATTCGAGTCATACACTCTTGGATCTCAACTTAGTCATTCGAGTCACACACTGTTGACTCTCAACTGAGTAATTCGAGTCATACACTCTTGGATTTCAACTGAGTCTTTCGAGTCATACACTCTTTTCTTTCAACTTGGTCATTTGAGTCCTACACTCTTGGCATTCAACCGATTCATATACACTTGCTTTTTAAGTGAGTCATTCGAGACAAAGATTCTGGTCTCACAACTGAGTCATTCCAGTCATACACTCTTGTCTCTCACTTAAGTCAATCTATTCATACACTCTTGCCACTTCACTGAGTCATTTATTTTTTACTCTTTACTGAGTCATCCAAGTCATACAATATTACCTATCAACTGAATCATTAAAGTCAAACACTCTTACCTTTTAACTGAGTCATTTGAGTCATATACTCTTGCATTTCATCTCAAACTTTTGAGTCTCCATCTGAACCTTTTGAGTCATACACTTTTGATTCTTAACTGAGTCATTAAATATTGCCACTTAACTGAGTCATACAATCTTGTCTTCTAACTGAGTCATACATTCTTGCCTTTTAACTGAGTCATACAATCTTGCCTTTTAACTGAGTCATACATTCTTGCCTTTTAACTGAGTCATACAATCTTGCCTTTTAACTGAGTCATACAATCTTGCCTCTTAACTGAATCCTAACTTTTGACTCTTAGTTATTCGAGTCACACAATCTTGCCTTTTAACTGAGTCATACAATCTTGCCTTTTAACTGAGTCATACAATCTTGCCTCTTAACTGAATCCTAACTTTTGACTCTTAGTTATTCGAGTCACACAATCTTGCCTTTTAACTGAGTCATACAATCTTGCCTTTTAACTGAGTCATACAATCTTACCTTTTAACTGAGTCATACAATCTTGCCTCTTAACTGAATAATAACTCTTGCCTCTTAGTTATTCGAGTCACACAATCTTGCCTTTTAACTGAGTCATACAATCTTGCCTTTTAACTGAATCATAACTCTTGCCTCTTAATTTTTGGAGTCATACAATCTTGTCTCTTAACTGAGTCATTCTCTAAACAAAAATAATACAACCGTAACCAGAAACATGTGTACTTCAGTCTAGTTCATAGAATCATAATTATTTAAATGTAATAATTAATTAAGAGATTTCACGTGCTATAACATTGTATGAACAATATTCAAGGTCAGAGAATTGAAGAAGTCAGAGAGAGAGAGAGAGAGAGAGAGAGAAAGATACAGTCGTAGAGAAAGTCAATTAAAAGATGAAGTTATAATTTGAGAAAGGACTGTGTGACCGAGGTGCTCCCCGTAAGCGCTAAAAACATCAGCTCAGGAGCCATTTTGCCCTCTTTGGCATAGAGGAAAATAGTTGGCAGCAGATGGCTTTTGAAAGAGACAGTTGGAGAGCTCTCACAAAAGCCTCGGGAGCGAAATTTTATACCCAAGCAAAGCCTTTATTGAAGACAGAGGCAGTAGATAGAAAACGTAGACCGCTGGTGGACAAAAGCTTTGTTTGCACGAGATGCAGGTATGCCAAAGGCAGTCTTTTTTTGGTGAACTAAAAAGTGGTCGACGAAACAGAGGCGCCCCACTGTAACGCTTCAAAGACCAGCTTAGGCGTCAACTTTCCTTGGCTGACATAGAAGAGAGCACCTGGCTGCATGCGGCGTCGGAACGACACAACTGGAGGTCACTCACAAAGGCCGCAGGATACACATTTGAGACCAAAAGAAAATCTGCTGCCGAGGACAAACGCAGAAGGCGAAAAGAAAATCTAAATCGACCACCTGCGGACAATGGTTATGCTTGCCCTGGAGTGGCAAAATATGTAGGTCACAGGGGGGGCTGCGAACCCACGGGAAATACTGCATTCTTCACTGATCTTCGGACTTGAAGACAAGTCTTATTATTTATTAGTTTGTGTTAGAGAAAGTTAAGTTGGATATTGAAGATATTATACTATTCATGTTCATATTTTGTTCTATGTTTTTGTGGACCATATTGTTGTTGATGTTTATTCTTTCACACCTACAAGAGTGTATCTTCTGTATGTACAAATAACTGTTTGTACGTAGCATCCGGATAGTGTTTATATTGTTGCAAGAGTTAATTAGGGGTAGAGCGCATGACTTCCAAACCAGAGGGATCTCAACTTGGGTTCGAATCCTGTTTAAGACTGAGATTTTGAATTTCAGGATTTTTAGGACGCCCCTGATACAACCCAATTTTCATGAGTACCAGACATATATTTGAAAAAATAAAGGCGATCGGTCGTTGTGCTGTCCTTTTACACCCTAGTAAATCATTGACCATAGAAACAGATGACTTTTACACCATCTACCCTATAGATTGCAAGTATTGAAAGGGGTGATATTTGCAGTATTGGCTCGGTTACAGTTATTTTGACGGACTTTAGCTAGTGGTTGTTTAAGACTCTGCTTATAGACCTGGAACGCCCAAAAATTTAAAATAAAATAAATTGTGTTTAATATAAGACCAGGGAAGTGAAATATTTGGAGTAGATACATTCATTCACGAAGGCCGCGGGATACACATTTGAGACCAAAAGAAAATGTGCTGCCGAGGACAAACGCAGACGGAGAAAAGATGTGGCAAAATATGTAGGTCACAGCTGGGGCTGCGCAGCCACGGGAAATACTGCATTCCTCACTAATCTTCGGACTCGAAGACAAGCTTATCATTACAATGGTTAATAGAAGGCAGGAAAGTCGCTGGCTCACCCCTGATGTATGCAAAGGCGACAAGAATCTCTCTGAAATAGACTCTAACAGCTGGGAAACAGAGACACAGATCCAATTGTAGAGCAAGCATAAAGGAAAGGTCCTGAATTGCAGATGGCTTACACACAAAGAATAGAAAGAAGGGTGAAAGTGCCACTGCACCCGGTGATTACAGATGCACAACCATGTGACCACAGCTGTGTATCAAGGATTGATACGAGAAGTTGCAAAGGGAAAAGACGAAAATTGACACGGACAATGTTTGAACACCAAAATGGTATTCTTTGATTAAGTCTCAGAGGTTTGCTCTTAAATTAAGAGAAGAACATCATGCAACATAGCCTGAAGTATCGCCAAATCTTTAGTATGAAATTCATCTTTCTAATTATATTCTCCCAGGTGGGATTTATTTCACTTATGGGTGATTATTATATAATACGTTTTGTTTTCATTGTTAAGATTTGCTACAAAACTTAGATCAACTCACTCTGTCTAGTAAAAAGTTTGTACACGCCATTTCTCCTAAACCCAATCTCAGATCAAGCTGAAATTTTGCACAATTTTACCTGACAATACAAGAAATAATAAAACGAAATTAATCAATTAGTTAATTTACTATTGATAATTAATTATTTTGCTTGGTATATCGAACAACGGGAAAAAATTTTACTAGACTGATGATGTGGTATAAGTTGAATGAGTCCCATTGATTGTTTGTAGAAATAAAAGTCTGTAATAACTATAAAACCTATTTTCATAAGCTTCTCTCTGGCACAGTGCTTGCCGTATTTAGGGCCGCTCACTTTTTTATATTTTTATTACAAACCCATTTAAAAAGCGATCACCCAGATACAAGCAGACACAAAAACATGTATGTTATCACCCCAACCGAATCATTAAATACAATGTAACAAATATAAACGTTTCACATGCAAATTTTGAGTCTAGTGTGAATGTGTATTCTAAAGGTCTTCTAAAGGTCATGTTTTGTTTGGTATAATGCACAATATGTAAGGCAAATTACCTTATGGATAATGAAGATAATTATTATTGTGTTAGAAACGAACGACTATTCATTCTCTGGCGCTGTCAGGGTCGAGTTTCACTAAAGAAAAACAAAATTCACTGTATTCCCTTTATCAGTGTCCACTGAGGAATTTTCTGATGATGTGGCAGGTCTGCAGCAGTACCGCCCTCTGACAGGCAACGATAGTCTTCTTAGGAATGTTAAGGGTCAGTTGTCATTATCCCATTGGTTGATATAATAATAATTATTATTATTATAATCCCTTCATGATCCTCCCTACCCGGGTACTATATGTGATCAACCGTCACACACGGTCAAGTGTTGGGTACCGGAGAGTTAGGGGACTTGTGGGAAGTCAGGAGTGTGTTGTAAACAAGAAGGAAGTCATCTAGTGGAGTGGTTCTGTATATAATGTTAGCCTTGTATACAGGGGCGTAACAAGGTTTTTTTTCAGATGGGGGAGGGAGGGTTTGGGAGGGGGATTTTTTCTCTCCCCCCCCCCGGTAAAAATAAATTTTATATATATAAAATAAAAGTATTTTTTTAACAAATTCAAAGCCCATTTAGCTACGCTCATAGAATTTGGTGTGAGTAGTTTGCTTTAGAATAATATTGAAGAGAGGGTTTTCAACCTGAAAAGCCTCTGAAGGGAGGATTCTAAAACCATCTGGAGGGTTTTTTAAAATAAAGCCCTCTGGAGGAGGGGGGTTTAAACTCATAATCTTCTTGGCATAGCTACGCTCAAAGAATTTTAGTGCATAATTTATTTTTTATTGTAGTATTTTTTAGCATCGAACCCTGCAGAAGGAGGGGGGGGTGTTAAAGTCAAAACCCCTTTGGCATCGCTCATAGCATTTTGAGTGCGTAATTTGCATTTTTTTTATGACTGAAGATGTATTTCTTAGCTTCAAACCCCGCTGAATGGGCTGTTTAAACTCAAAACCCCTTTGTCTACTTTCATAGTATTTTTGAGTGTGTACTTTGCTTTGTTATACTGAAGAGGGGGGGGGGGTATCGTAAATTTTGGAGTGGGTTTTAAAATCTAAATCTTCCTTATCTATGCTCTTGGAACTTGGGGATTGTCGTTTGCATTGGTTTTTTTTTTGTTTTATTGAAGAGGGGGGTTTAACTTCAAAACCCACTGGTAGGGGGTTTAAATTTAAAACCCCCTTGGCTTTGCTGTGGCAAAATATGGTTTAGTATTAAAATCTCACCTAAAATAAACAAAATCAAAGCAAAAAATGAGTCACTTAATTCCGACTCGAGGGGGGGGGGTTACGCCAATGCTTGTATATATGTTACGTTGAAATGCTTCACAATTAAAGGCACTTTAGACTTAAAGGGACGTGTTTCTTCACATACTTCCTTCATGATCCTCCCTACCCCTTTCACATCTAGAGTCCAAACAAGTGATGGGATCAGAGCGTAGTGAGACAAGTGATGGGATCAGAGCGTAGTGAGACAAGTGATGGGATCAGAGCGTAGTGAGACAAGTGATGGGATCAGAGCGTAGTGAGACAAGTGATGGGATCATAGCGTAGTGAGACAAGTGATGGGATCAGAGCGTAGTGAGACAAGTGATGGGATCAGAGCGTAGTGAGACAAGTGATGGGATCAGAGCGTAGTGAGACAAGTGATGGGATCAGAGCGTAGTGAGACAAGTGATGGGATCAGAGCGTAGTGAGACAAGTGATGGGATCAGAGCGTAGTGAGACAAGTGATGGGATCAGAGCGTAGTGAGACAAGTGATGGGATCATAGCGTAGTGAGACAAGTGATGGGATCAGAGCGTAGTGAGACAAGTGATGGGATCATAGCGTAGTGAGACAAGTGATGGGATCAGAGCGTAGTGAGACAAGTGATGGGATCATAGCGTAGTGAGACAAGTGATGGGATCAGAGCGTAGTGAGACAAGTGATGGGATCAGAGCGTAGTGAGACAAGTGATGGGATCATAGCGTAGTGAGACAAGTGATGGGATCATAGCGTAGTGAGACAAGTGATGGGATCAGAGCGTAGTGAGACAAGTGATGGGATCAGAGCGTAGTGAGACAAGTGATGGGATCAGAGCGTAGTGAGACAAGTGATGGGATCAGAGCGTAGTGAGACAAGTGATGGGATCAGAGCGTAGTGAGACAAGTGATGGGATCATAGCGTAGTGAGACAAGTGATGGGATCAGAGCGTAGTGAGACAAGTGATGGGATCAGAGCGTAGTGAGACAAGTGATGGGATCAGAGCGTAGTGAGACAAGTGATGGGATCAGAGCGTAGTGAGACAAGTGATGGGATCAGAGCGTAGTGAGACAAGTGATGGGATCAGAGCGTAGTGAGACAAGTGATGGGATCAGAGCGTAGTGAGACAAGTAATGTAATTTCAATGTTACTCAAAATCATACCCAATTAGTTTTAAATTTATCTCATTTTGTTTTTGTAAATGTACAAGGTATCTATAATTTAAGCGCTATACCCCATTATATATTTACCTTCTACTTTATTTACCTCCTACGATATTTACCACCTACTATATAAACACTTACTGTCGTATGAGTGGTTCGTCCAGTATGACCGCATTAGTATCGCCTCCTTCGGTAATCTCCATAATGAGATCTGCTCCTTCACATGCTGTTATTGCAGTCCAAATCAAGATTAATTCTTTTATCATCATCCTCTCGGTTGATCAAGATACATTCCCCCTGTAAAAATATTACAGTAAACGTTTATTACAGACTAGTAGGCGCTGTGGCTGAGTGGTAAAGCACTTGGCTTCCGAACTGATGGGTCCCGTGATCGAATCCTGGTGAAGACTGGGATTTTTAATTTCCGAATCTTTAGGGCATTTCTGACATTTCTATAAGAAAAGTAAAGGTGGTTAGCCACAGAACACCGTGGTTATCCGTGGGCCACAGAATTAGTTTACATTATCTTCTGTATGATATGTTTTCTTAATATCATTCAAAACATAAATGCAATACAAACGTTCAAAAATTTAAAAAATTCCGGTCGCTTATAATATGCAAAAATTGTAGAGCAGAAAAAAATTAATTGAAAAAGAATATAAAGTAAATTAAAAAAAAAAAAAAAGATACATCAGGATAATTAAATACCACAAACATATTATACATAATGCTAATCTATCCTTAGTTTCGTACATTTTCTAAATAAAAACAAAGTTAGTTAATTACGACTAATTGATTTACCAAATGTTTGATTTGATCTTTTTTTTTCATTAATTCATGTGTTTATTCATGAGATTATATGCAAAACTTGATAGCAAACGGATGGGTAGAAATGGTCTAAAATCGATCGCTAACATCTAAACACAAGAGTAAAAGCCAAAGTGAGGTAGTATAAGCGTTTTAATAGGGAGTTGTAATAATGAAAAAAGATCAAATCAAACAGTTTGACCAAACACGAAAACGACAGGATTTGTATTGGATAATTGATGTATTCTTATTAACCGATTTTACTTCATTGAGAAACCCGGTTCATTAGATCCTTCCTTAGCTAAATCCGTAAAACCCACCTTGAAAATTGCCCTCGATTGATTCACTTACCTATATTGCATGCTAGTCAGACACAACTACTGTTTGTTTCCTGTTCAATTCAAAGTCTCATGGATGAAACGTGTAGAAGACCTAAAAGCCTTGTCTCATTTCTGGCTTTTGTTATACTGAACTCATCTGCATTTGGTCTTCTATCTAAAGAGATATAGATCTGTAAAGAAAGAAAATGTAATCCGCTTAATACCATATAATAAATTATTGAGCATCATTATATGGATATCTCATTTACAAATGAGATCAAAACTGAGGCTGTCCATATTAGTACGATGTGAATTATATTTCCCCTCCTTAACGTAGAAAGACCCTCAATACAAATGTAGTCTTATTATGGGTAAGGCAACATTTCCAAAGTCTGGCTCCACTTCTTTACACACACACACACTTCACTTTAAAATTATAATTCTTTCTTTAGTGGAGAGAGCTGGGAGGGTAGCCGCCCCTAGCTCCTGTGCGTAGGGACGTCTAAATCGGTAACTAAAAACTACATGCGCTGCGTGGTGACTGAGTGGTAAAATGCTTAGCTTCCGAGTTGAGGGGCTTCGAGTTCGAATCTCGACTCAAGCATGGATTTTCAGCTTCGTTATTTTAGGATGCCATAGATTTCACTCAACTATAAAGGGATTTGACATTAGTTGGGTAAGGTAAATACTGTCGTTGTGACATGGCACCCTCGTTAACCGTCGTTCATAGTAACAGATGACCTTTAAATCACCGGCAAGGTGTGAAAGAGATGCAAACACTTTATAAAATATTAACTTATTTAAGCTATTTAATATCTTCGATGAGACAGGGGTGTTTGTTCGACTGACTTAACTTTGTTTTTCTTCGTTTAAGTCATGGAAACGCTAAGAACTAGTCAGAGCTGCCACCACAATTTTAAAATGAGTTTACTCCTCTTTTGGAATTTACAGTAGAACATCAACAAATCAGTGGCATTGAACTCATGTTATCTCTCATCGAGACCAAACGTTGATGGTCTTTAGATATCTAGACAGTGTTTCTAGTAAAATAATGCTTTAACCAAGGAATGGTTTTACGGATTTTATGCTAAAGATGCATCTCTCAATATCAGACAAAAAATTCTTATCTTATTTTCATTAATAAACTGTAGATCAAACTAGCATAATGATACTGCCTTGGTGTCAGACAACATACCAAATTTCAACACAGAAATAAAGAAAAAAAAGCGTTTGTAATAAGTCAACAATTAATGTTTAAATTTAGGAGTAGTTACTGAAGCCAAATAAGGTTTAATCGTTGGAACATTTTTTTTATATTCGAACACACAAGCTTCTCTTTCTCACAGTCAACATCAAGATTGATTGTTTTTCCAGTAAGAAAAGCGCAGACCTGTATCACTGACATCAATTGTTTCAAAATATTTAGAAAAACTAGTTAAAATGTTTTTTAATCAATGGCATTTCAAATAAGTTAGACCCATTATAATTCTCATACTAAAAGGAACAAAGTGAAAATGATGCTTTACTAAACATTTTAAATTCTATTTACAAACACCTAGATTCACACAGCACTTATGCAAGAATGTTGTTTAGTGATTTCTCATCCGCTTTCAACACAATCCAAATCATAGCCTTATTGAAACAATGGTAGCAATGAAGATTTATATCTATATATATATAATATAATATACATAATTCAATGGGCTAATGAATTCTTGACACTGAGACCTCAGAGAGTTAGAGTTAACAGCACAGTATCTAACATACGTATTGTTAATACAAAAAGGGACGTAACATTGCTATTGTGTTACATTCTATATACCAATAATTTTCAAGCAGGTCGTCCTTTTGTTCCTTAACAAAGTTTTCAGCTGACGTGCGCCTCTTCTTGCCCTGCTTTCAGAGAGCGCGGACGTTAAATTGTTATTTAAGAGAAAAAAAAACGAGATTAAAAAATACTGTCATGGCAATTTAATTTTTTAATACTGAATGTCAAAAAAAAAAAAATGATTATCAACTACAGAAAGGAAAAGAAAAAAAAATGTTTCAGTAGCTTGAGAGAGAGCATAGAAATAGTTCAAAGCTTTAAGTACCTTGGAACTGTGTTAGACAATACATTAAATTTTATGGAAAACACAGATTACATCAGCATAAAAAGTAACAGAGATTAAAGCTACTTAGAAAAATGTCCTCCTTTAATGTTAGCGAATGGACATTGTTAATGTTTTACCAAGCTTACATCTGTTGTAGTTTAAGTTTCTGGTATGACAATCTAAACATAAAATACAAATAAACGTTATAAAATTGTAAATGCTGCAAGTAAAATATTAGGCAACAAACAAAACGCAACTTGGTCACCTATTTGATAAAAACATGACTAAGAAAGTTATAAAGATTTAAAGCATAAAATAATCACCCTCCTCTTCATGATTTGAACATTTGACCATCACTAGGAAGATCTAAGACATCGATCACAAACAACAAATAGACACAAAAACTCTTTTGTTTCTTTGGCAACGTACTTGAACTCGTGTACTTTCTTCTAAGGCAAAGGCCAGACAGCGAGAAAGTTTTGAGCAAGTGGATATGCGTTATTAACCAAAGTAAATTCCTTATTTGTTCCCCTTCGTACTGTTCTCACAAGATCAAATATTAGGTCACATCTGCATTTAAAGTGCATTTAAGAATGGTGGCTGTTATCAAAATTTGAAAACAGCAGAGCTCACATTCAGTCATCGCTTGGAGAAAACTAGAAATTAGTCTGAGTGTTAAGAGCACCATTCGCAGCAATGCTCTAGATTTATTTTTTTAAAGGACAAAATGGAAAGAGACTCTTGGATATCTTTTATATTTATTTTCTCTCAAATCACAATCTGGCAATCATGGGCACCACGAACAGGTGGAAGAAAAATTGAAAGAAAAAAGATGAATTAAAATTATTGAAGTTAGTGAAATTACTTTGTAAACAAACTAACACAAATAGAAACGCATTTATTGTAATTTCAAATAGTGTTATGACACGATTAGAAATTAGGCACGAAAAGTTATTTGTTTCCTAAAAAGGGAAAGGATTTGACTTAGAGACAATCACGTGACTAGTAAAAACAAAACGAGGTTTTTAGGAAGGATAGCTTGAGGACACTCAACGTTTCCCTTCATAATTATTAAACTTGTAATCGACATCATTCATCGTTGAGAACCTTTGTATTGTTGGCCTTTCGCCTTGTGTTCTTACGTTGAGTATCACCTCCATTTCAAACCTAAAACATCAAGAAGGCGCCCAACAATTGACATGAAAAAAAATCATAGAGCAAGTAAAACAAGCCAAATAATTCTCGATTATTTTCGATAGTACACCTGACATCTCAAAGCTGGATTCAACTTCCAGAATTTTACGGTAATGGATAATGACGCAGTACTAGTTCTTGAGTCTTTCGTTGACTTTATCGACCACAAGACAATCACGCCGCTGATTTTAGTATGACTTAGAAATACCATCAGAAAAAAGATACAAGACACCGATTGCAAAGACAAACAGACACAAACACTCTTATGTTCCCCTGGCAATCAAATCATTAAATAAGAACAATCTGGTATAAACTTTTTCACATGTAAATTATGAGTGAGTCTGGTGTGAATGTACACTTTATCTTATATAATACAGACGTTACTTCAAAAAAGAAGACGATTACGTCCTACGCGTGATGCATTTAGTCATGCATATTTACCAATGACTTAAATTCTGCCAAGTCACTGGTTTTCCTGGCTAGCTCAGGCAACCCATTCCATGCTCTAATAGCACTAGGGAAGAAGGAGTATTTGTACAAATTTGTCTTAGCATATGGGACGAGGAATGTGCCTTTTATCTTTGTGTCTTTCTGAGTATTTTATTAAATTTTGTTTTTGTATTTGAAGATTATGGTTCAGTGTTTTATGTATGATTGCTACTTTACTTTTGATCCTTCTGTCCTGGAGGCTTTCTAAATTTAGTGATTTTACTAAAGGTGTTACTCTAGTCAAATGTGAATATTCGTTTGTTATGAATCTCACTGCTCTATTTTGTATCTGTTCCAGTTTCTTAATGTTTTCTTGAGTTGAAGGGTCCCAAACGGAGGATGCATATTCTATTATTGGCCTAACCAAGGTTAAATAACATTTTAGTTTTATGTTCTTATATGATTTATAGAAATTTCTTTTAATAAATCCTAATGCTTTGTTTGATTTTTTTGTAGTTTCATCAATATGTGGATTCCATGACAATTATTCATTTATTATAACACCTAGGTATTTTGCGTTTTTAGTCTGTGTTACTGGTTTGCCATGAATAAGATAAGTGGAATTAATTTGTTTTAGTTTTTTTGTTACTCTTAACAACTGACATTTTTCTGGGTGGAAAGACATGCTCCAATTTGATTCCCATTTCTGTAATTCATCTAATTCTCTTTGTAAAATATCTGTGTCTTGTGTTGTTTTTATTGTTCTATATATTATGCAATCGTCTGCAAATAATCTGTCTTTTGTTCCTGAACTAATGCAATTTGGTAAATCATTTATGTAAATTAAAAATAGTAGTGGACCCAAGACTGTTCCTTGAGGTACACCTGTGTTCACTATTATCGGTGTTGATTTAGAGCCATTTATTATTAAAGTTTGTTCTCTCCCTATCAGAAAATCTTTAATCCACTGATGCAGTGGACCATTAATGCCGAAATATTTTAATTTTTTAAGCAAACTATGGTGGTGAACTTTGTCAAAAGCCTTAGAAAAATCTAGTAAAATAGCAATCTATTTGTTCACTATTATCTTTGGTTTCTTATAGTTATAGTGTTTTTTGTTTGGTGTAATGCACAAATTGTAAGACACATTTACATACGGACAATAAGATTATTATTATTATTATTATTATTATTATTATGTTAGAAATGAACGAGTAGTCATTCTCTGGCGCTGCCAGGGTCGAGTTTCGCTAAAGAGAAACAAAATTCATCGTAGTCCCTTTAACAGTTTCCACTGAGGAATTTTCTGGTGATGTGGCAGGTCTGCAGCAGTACCGCCCTCTGACAGGCAACGAAGATGTTCCTAGGAATGTTAAGGGCCTTGAAGGTGTCTGTGAGGTCAGTTGTTATTATCCCCTCGGTTGATATAACAATGGGGTATATTGTTATTTTGGACAATTTCCATAGACGCTTAATCTCCAAGCCTAGGTTCCCATATTTTCTTTGTTTTTCTATCTCAGTTTTTCTTAAATTATGAGACAGTGGTACGGCGATATCGATAATGGTAGCGGTTTTTTCTTTTTTATTATTATTATTATTATTAAATAATGGACCGCATAGGTCAAGGCTTTAATGTTGCTGCTGTCATGAAAGGTCAACACTACGTTGTCCCAAAGCGTATTCTAGAAGTCAATACTAAGCAGAATTCTTTGCCTTCTATAACCAGTCTCTAAATTTGGAATGAATTCTATCTGCTAAGGCTGAACATGAAACGGTTACATTTTTTCGATACACTCTACCGTTTACACATCTTTGTTTTTAACTCGCGCAACTGTGCTGTCCTCATCAAAAGAACAGGACCACCTTTAAGCGCTTGGATAAGACCTTTTAGAGTACCAGAAATATAGAAACGATGGAGACATTGACAAGTACAGATGTGCACAATTGTTGTGAAATCTTTTAACTTTTTCATTTACCTTGGGGCTCCTGTATTAACTGAATTAAATTACAAACAAATCTAGTTTCAAACACAAGCATTGTCCATTCAAAACTGCACACTCAAACTGAAAATATTCTTAACATCGCTGCAGCCAGTAATGTGTTTTGTTAGTTCTGCTCAGATCTGGAAATTGGTGCATTACCTTAAGAAAAAGACGCCAGTTTAAAAAAGAGAAGAGAAATGTATTCTTTATTGGACCGGATTGTTTAAATCATCACAGAATTAGAGAACCTCATGATGTGGCTTTAACGGTTTATTAAAATTTCTTAAGAAGCCTTGAAATTTTCTATACGAAACAACCTAACGAGCTCTTGAGTTTTATATTTTAAAAAATATCGGCTTCATCGATCAGTTTCGAATATTGTCATTTTGATTCGCATGTTTCTGACGATTTTGTTTACATACCAGAGAAGTTTTTTCAAACTAAAGTTGATCAAGATGTATTTGATATCAACGATGACAAATTCACAACTCACTAATGTGAAAATGTTGTTCATTGAACAAAAAATGGTGAGAAAAAAAATGATGTCAATAAAATTATTTATAATTTTGCCAACAACAAAAGCACATAACATTAATTTGTAGTATTTTTGTGTAGAATTGATTTTTGAGGTTAGCAATATTTATGCAATGAATACACGCTATTTTGGGGAAAAAACTTTTCCCTGTTATATTGCTCTTTTTTTTAGGTCATCACAAGAAGCTGACGCACCGGGCATCAAATACACAAGCTACGCCTCTGGCGTCATGTTAGAAAGTTGTTCAAAATTGAAGTTTTTACGAACTTTTAATCAAGAACCATTTGAGATCCACAACGAGACAGCCCTGAATTTCAAATAAGGCAACACTGTCTCTAGAAAACGAAATAGAAAAAGATATTTACCGTAAGGCTTAAAGTTATTTATTGTAAAATGTTTGTCTGTAAAATGTTTTACATGTTTCGGATGTTCCTTCAGAGTTGAAGATAGTTTACTTCCTAGTCCGAAATTCCAGCAGGACGACGGGGGATGGGAGCGGGCAGGATTTGAACCCTCGACAAATCCGAACGACAGTCCAGCGAGCAAACCGCACGACCAGGCATCCATCCATTATTAGTTTGCAAGTTTGAGATCCTGAAAAAGGAAACTTTTAATTTGTTCTTTTTAAGCTTTTGTACGCTTTTAAATGTTACATTTATTTACATACCTTTGTACGTTTTTTGTACCCTTTATATTTTTCGTAAGGATGCATGGTTTCATTTGTCGCCTTACAAAACAAACAGTATAATATTAAACCGTGTAAGTTATGAACTATTCAAAGTCTACAAAAATAAGCGTGTTCAGTTGATGTTTAATCTGTTTAAGACTAAGACTGCTTTATTGATCCTTATGGAAATTTGTTGTGATTACAAGGACTCTTTTCTCATATAAAGACAACACAACAGAAACACACACATAAATACGAAGACACAGCATAGAAAGTTCATTCAGCGACTACACACAGGCATCTTGGTCCTATTCATGTTTCCTGATCAACGAGTGGCGTTGTTATAGTCTAACCGAGTGAGGTACGAACGAGTTTTTGTATCGCTCTGTTCTTGTTTTGATTGACAATAGTCGCCCACTTCGCGAAGACCTGACATAGTTCTGATGGAGCGGGTGGCCGTTGTCTTCCAAGATTATTTCGATTTTCCTTAGACACTTTTGTTCAAAAAGTTCCTTTAAATGTGGTAATGATGTGAGTGTAATTTTCGATGCCCTTTTTATGATGGTTTCTAGACGTCGCAACAGGTTGGATGAAGCGTTGCCTTGCCAACAAGTTATTCCGTATGTTAGCAGATTTTGTATAGTCCGCCGTAAAAAAGTATTTAGGATCTTCTTATTTAGTTTAAAGTTATTGAGTTTGTAAAGAAAAAAGTCGCTGGGCTGTTTTCTTTGTTTTCTAATGTTTTAAATCTTACATTTTATATATTCAGTAAATTTCGATAAAATGTCTTAAAATGTCTTAATGGAATCGACATTAGTTTTACAGTTGTGTAGCAGCAATCAACGAATGTAGGTAATCAGATTTTTTATTGGCAAGATTTGTGGGTAAAGTTAATCTGGTGTGGGTGACAGGCTGAGCTGACCTCACCGGGTTACACTCACCTAGTGACTCCACTGGTAATAAATCTATTAAGAAAGAACTCTTTTAATTTATATAATAAAAGATTATCCACGTTTGAGGCCTCCCCGACTTCAACATGTTATTTTTGTTTCACGGCGACAGTCTCCTAAAGTTACCAGGAAGGGTAAAGGATGCCCATTTCCTCTTGTTCCAAAACGCCATACTAATTCCCTTGTTCCGTTGGATGGAAGGACGCCTATTTCCTCTTGTTCCAAAACGTCATACTAATTCCCTTGTTCCGTTGGATGGAAGGACGCTACTTTCTCTCCCACGTCTTATTCATTATTCTATTCATTACGTTTTTGTCCCGAGCTAAATAGTATGTAATAGCGTGAAGATGGCAGTGCACAGGACAGACTTATCGATACTATGCAAATTACATCCGTGTTTGAGGAGTCACATAAATACTGCGCTATTCTTTTATCTTTCTAGTCAAAAAGGCAATGCCTAATAAAGAGTGGTGTTGTCTGAGGAAGCCAGAGGTGAGACTCGCACTGAGTGACTTCCGACAGGGGAGTGAAATCCAAATGAGATTTTTTTTTTACAATAGAAGACATATCTCTTTCATGAATCGACGGTAACTATAAATTAGTGAAACTATAGCAATTGGTCAAGACAGACAAACAGATTAAGTTGAGGTTCTGGATTCTAATTTGTTAGGAAGTCAAGTGGTGTACCCACACAGTCACACATCCCACATTCACGGTCCAAAACTAGTTATGTATGGGTAGCACTATAATAATATAGGCCGTGCCAATTAAAAGGATGCATAAAGGGGCGGAAGGGAGTCCATAGACAAAGTAGACAACATATCAACTAGTTCAACATAGCAAAGCATGCTAACAGTCAAAGACTTGGGTTCAAATCTTAAAAGTATTGGTTATGAGGCATCTCGGAATATTCAGTGTAGATTGAGAAAAAAAATCAGGAAATAAATAAACGGGCGTAGCCAGTAGTAAAAGCCAGTAGTTTATATTTCATTGAACAGTGTATGAGTGATACTGTTATAACAGCAATCAACAAAATACTTGAAGGGCTAGACAGTATTTGAATTCTATTCGTACATTTAGAATCTTGCTCTATATTCTATGTTTGCAGTTTGGAATAATGCAAGTTGGTATAGCCTATGTTGCATGCGGCTTCAGAACGAGACAGCTGGGGGTCACTTACAAAGGCTGCGGGATACACATTTGAGACAAAAGGAAAATCCGCTGCCGAGGACAGGCGAAAAGATATCTAAATCGACCACCAGCGAACAACGGTTATGCCTGCTTCAGTTGTGGCAAAATATGTAGGTCACAGCTGGGGCTGCATAATACTTCTTTACTTTGATGTTTCGTAATGGTTGACTTTCATTTTTGGATGCCAGAAAATAAATTAATTCAATTTGAAATTAAGGACTATGAAGTGAAGTGACAGGTATGAAACAGTTCTCAGTGTTCCATGTTCAATTAAAAAATGATTTGCTTGTAGTGGATCAGGTTAAGATACAAGTCTAAGTTTAGATAAAAGGTTTAGAACATTTTGCATCGGTGTAGCCAGTATTTTTTCGGGTGGGGGGGCTTTCCCTGATAAATATATATATATCGTATGGCATGCTTTTTTCTAGAGCTGAAGCGCAGCCCATGTTGTTTTTACTGTACATAGCTTTCTTGGTCACCATGACTCTCCACGTTATGAGGTCTAGGGCTATGTCTTCCCAATGTTCACCCAAGCGTCTCGGGTTTGAATCTCAGTGACGGCTTTTAAATTTCGGCATTTTTAGGACGCCACTGAATCCATTCATCTTTAATGGGTACCTGACTTTAGTTGGGGAAAGTAAAGGCGGTTGATCATTGTGCTGGCCACATGACATCCTGCGCGTTAACCTTTGGCCACAGAAACACTTGACCTTAACATCATCTGCCCTATAGAAACGGGAACTTTTTTTTATATAAAGAGGCAAGAGGCTAAATCGGAGAGTAAATATTTCGGTCCTTAGAGACTGTGGAATGATCGAGTATATTTATTTATTTATTTATTGTTGTCTTTTTTTACCCACCGAGCTCAAATCAAGCGCCGGGATACGAGGGTCTGCTCTGTAGGTGAGAGCTTTCAGAAATGTCCAGGCTCTCATTTTTTCCTGTTGGGATGAGCCATGGTCGTTCTGTGGCTTAGGGAGGCCAGAAAAGTTTGTGTGTGTGTGTGTGTGTGTGTGTGTGTGTGGAGGGGTTATTCATTAAAATACCTGTTAAAAATTCCGTGAAATTTGTAACTATTCATTTCTTTTTAGTGCATAAAACAATAAGAAGTATTATACCACTGGAAACAAGAAAGACATGAAATATTATATAATTTCTTTCTCACTGTGAATATATTTCAGATAGATCTAGTCGTATTGTGCCGTGTCGTCAATGTTCTTTTGAAAATTAGTGAGGTGTGGGAGAACAACAAAAAACGCTGTGAATCTGGAGTTCAAATCCAGACATTTTGTTAAGACTCCAAACCCTAACCCACTGTAGCAGGAGAATACAGCACACTAAGCATTATATAAATGAAGAACTGATGATAAACAAATAATAATAATAAAAAAAAAATTCTGCTTATTTATGCTTGTAGCAACTAACCAGGTTTTGGAACAAAATAAAAAGAACTAAATACTCATTTCAAAGCCTAAATCCAAAACGCACAGCACTATGCAAATCAAAATTGGAACCCTCGGTTCAAAAGCCAAGCTCCTTACCACTCAACCACCGCGTCTCCTAAGATGACAATGTGATGAAACTTACAAGTGAATTAATAAAAATAGTGACATAACTTGTAGCAGAAAAAAAAAAGTTTCTTGCTAATCTAACAAACGGAGATACGATAAAGAATAAAATACAGAGAAATAGGACGTGAAGGTCATGTGATGCAATGCCCAGAACAATACTTCCAGATAGTCATCGAACTGTTTAGTCTTGTGAAGACCTAAATAGCAGGGTTTTTTTTTTTTATGTTTGTCACATAGGCCTATCTAAATTGAAAAAAAAAATTCGCTTGAAGTAGGCCTAATAAATTAAAGAAAAAAATCTTAAAATAGGTTTGTAAAAAATATTTACTTACATTTAACTGTTTTCTTTTCATTTTTTGACATATTTAGCGTTAAAATGTAATTTTGTATCTCTGAGTAATAATCCATAAGACTTTGGTTTTCAGTATACCGGATGAAGTAGTTGCACCTGCACCCACTGCCGCATGCTTTCCTTTGCCTCGAAATGGTTACAACGTTGGTGTAGCCTGATTTGCATGTCGTATCACAGGGTCCAAACCATAAATTAGCTCTAGAATCTAGTAGGTCTCACTTTATAAATTAGCTCTAGAATCTAGTAGGTCTCACTTTATAAATTAGCTCTAGAATCTAGTAGGTCTCACTTTATAGATTAGCTCTAGAATCTAGTAGGTCTCACTTTATAAATTAGCTCTAGAATCTAGTAGGTCTCACTTTATAAATTAGTTCTAGAATCTAGTAGGTCTCACTTTATAAATTAGCTCTAGAATCTAGTAGGTCTCACTTTATAAATTAGCTCTAGAATCTAGTAGGTCTCACTTTATAAATTAGCTCTAGAATCTAGTAGGTCTCACTTTATAAATTAGCTCTAGAATCTAGTAGGTCTCACTTTATAGATTAGCTCTAGAATCTAGTAGGTCTCACTTTATAGATTAGCTCTAGAATCTAGTAGGTCTCACTTTATAGATTAGCTCTAGAATTTAGTAGGTCTCACTTTATAAATTAGCTCTAGAATCTAGTAGGTCTCACTTTATAAATTAGCTCTAGAATCTAGTAGGTCTCACTTTATAAATTAGCTCTAGAATCTAGTAGGTCTCACTTTATAAATTAGCTCTAGATTCTAGTAGGTCTCACTTTTTAGATTAGCTCTAGAATCTAGTAGGTCTCACTTTATAGATTAGCTCTAGAATCTAGTAGGTCTCACTTTATAGATTAGCTCTAGAATCTAGTAGGTCTCACTTTATAAATTAGCTCTAGAATTTAGTAGGTCTCACTTTATAAATGTATAAAAGACGTTAACATAGACTAATGAGTCCGTTCTGACGTAGTATGCTCTAGAATGGCTAGGGTGAAAAGACATTTTTATCAAAAGTCCAATTTTCTGCTAGCTTAGAATATTTCATAAATCTTAATTTTTTTATTTTTTTTTTTCATTTTTACTTGATGCCTTTTTTTTTTACTTGCTAAATGCTCAGATATAGAATAACCGTAAAGTAAATAGGCCAACAATCAATTTTCAACCTTGTTAAGCACGTAACTTTTTGGACATCTGTACCAATATATATATAAATATATTAATGTATTCAATTGCATAAGAATGGTTTAGTATCTGGTGGCATTTTTTTCCTCACTTGGTTATCACCCCATGGTTGGTGTCACCCATGGCGGACCTTAACGCCTTCCTTTTGAGACGCCACTGACCCCTAACTAACATTGAGGCATATATTTACCAAATATTTAAGAACCGTTAGCATAAAGGTGAAACCATCGCTAGTGACGATCTCAATGAAGATCATTTACTACCGACCCGGCGCGTTAGGACCTATGTATAAGTACAACTTTTAATATATTTTAAGCAATGACGTAGGAAGGTGCCTCCCCCACTGCCGTAAACTGAGTGTAGTAGAAAGCAACTCGAGCCATACTGTACGTGTATCAATACATTTAGACACACACACAAAACATTCCACCTTTTGTGAGTAATAGCTAATAGTGTCATTACACTAAATTGACTCGTCTTTCAAGTAACAGCTTCATTGTGTCTACTTCAGTTCAATTCTTTCAAATAGCGGGGCTATTAGATTCAATTTCTCAAAAGTATAAGGCGTGTCTTCGTCTCCGAAGATTAATGAGAATACAATACATGTATTTACTTGGCTACGCAGCCCCACCTGCGACCTACATATTTTGCCACATCCATCGCAAACATAACCATTATCTGCTGGTGGTCAAGTTAGATTCACTTTTCGCCGTCTACGTCTGTCCTAGTCAGTGGATCTTTTTTTTATATCAAATGTGTATAGCGCGGCCTGTGATCTCCAGGTGTCTCGTTCTGAAGCAGCCTGAAGTAAGGTGCTCTTTAAATTCCTATGTCAGTAAAAGTAAGTTAACGCCTAAGCTGGTCTCTAAGGCGTTTCCGTGGGGATTCTCAGACGTCGACCACCTGTCAGATCACCAAAAAAAAAAAAAAGAATACTTTTGGCATAAGTTCGTCCCCCAATACCAAGCGTAATGATCGGACAATAAGAAGTCCCTCTAAATTGCCCTTACCGCGTTCGCAAGGATATCGCTGTTTGTTGTGCGGTCTTGTCATCGTTTGTCCTTGACGAAACTCAAACAGAGGGGAGGGAAAGAGTGGGGAAAAGAGTATACTGAAACATTGTATTTACAATTTAGAGTTATCTTCCATTAACAGAGTTCACACAAAATCAAGGATCCATATATCATTCTGTTATTTTGATTTAATAATACATTTGTGCCAGAAAAATAATAACGATAAAATATAGAACGGACGCTAAGTAAAATAATGTAAGAATTGGACTCATCTAACTTACACAATCGGTATATTTTTGTTTTGTTACAAGGTCCCGTCTAGGCCCCTATTGGTTTATCTTATCTTATTTTATATAATACAGACGTTACTTCAAAAAAGAAGATGATTACGTCCTACGCGTCATGCATTTAGTCATGCATATTAACCAATGACTTAAATTTGTTCGGGTTAGAGAAAGAAAACAAGAAAGTTAGCAGTGGCGTGGCTACGAATGTAATAAACATTAATTTGGGGGCCCCCTAAAGTGGGTGCTGAAAATCCCCCCTTCCTCCCCCACCCGAAACGAAAGTTAGAGAGAGAAAGAGCGAAAGTAAGAGAGAAAGAATGACAGTTTTAGAGAGATTTAGAGTGAGAGAGAACTGGTATTAATACAGAAAGAGAGGGAGAGTTATAGAAAGAAATAGAGTTAGATATAGAAAAAAATAGAGTTAGATATAGAAAGAAATAGAGTTAGATATAGAAAGAAATAGAGTTAGATATAGAAAGAAATAGAGTTAGATATAGAAAAAATGAGAATTTAAAGAGAGAGAGAGAGAAAGAGTGAGAGAAAAAAAGAGCGTTAGAGGGAAAAAAAGAGATAAAGAGGGAGGATTAAAGATAGAAAGAGAAAGTTTAAGGGAGAAAGGGAGAAAAAGTTAGAGGAAGAGAGAAAGAGTTTAAAAGAAAGAGAGAAAAAAGAGAATAAAGAGAGAGAGAGAAAGTTTCAGAGATATATACAGAAACACCTATAGTTTTTCTCTTAAAGCGTTTTCTCTTGTGTGCATAAAACCATTTCAGTCAGAAGCAGCACTTACCCACACATGCATCACCTGTGAAAGAAGCAGCACTTATGCACACATGCATCACCTGTGAAAGAAGCAGCACTTACCCACACATGCATCACCTGTGAAAGAAGCAGCACTTACCCACACATGCATCACCTGTGAAAGAAGCAGAACTTATGCACACATGCATCACCTGTGAAAGAAGCAGCACTTACCCACACATGCATCACCTGTGAAAGAAGCAGAACTTATGCACACATGCATCCTCTGTGAAAGAAGCAGCACTTACGCACACATGCATCACCTGTGAAAGAAGCAGCTGCTTGTTATAGCATTGTAGCAACCAGTCTTTTTAGTTTGGCGCGTTTTTCTGAACTTTACTACTTCGCCATAAAGATTGTCACGTGACACGAGAAGACGTCTGCTTTATACAAAACTATTGGATGTGAGATCACTTTAAGTTTATTATTTAAACAATCGGTTTCACCAGACTACTTCTAGTTACTTTGAAAAGGTTGTCGCCGTTTTGGTTAATGATTTTGCTATTGGAATTGACCACAGAGCCTAGAGACCCACGATGACAATGTACGGGAACATACAGATGTCCTACTATTTTAGTGACTATATATCGCAGTATAAACGTATAAAGTCTTAACATTTCTGGGTTAATAGCATGGTTTTGTAATTATTAGAACTTTACAATTGTGTGCCAGAAACCATTTCCCACAATGCCTTTGTGTCATATGTAAATCTATTCACTAGTTATATGTGTTTAGTTTATGATGAATTTCAAGACAATATTATCTTACGCAAAAAATCATTGCTTGTGTATGAGAAAGAAAGAGAGAGAGAGAGAGAAAGAGAGAGAACTTAAAGAGAGAAGAGAGAGAAAGCTAAAGAGAAAATGTTAGAGAACGAGAGTTATAAAAAGAGAGAGAGAAAGAGTGTGTCTATTAGAAAAAGAGAATTCGGAGAATTATAAATAGATAGATAA